>NC_084619.1:17306806-17681806 GCF_033978795.1 Nerophis ophidion
GTCAAAATAATTGCCCAGGCCTGGGTTATGGGTTATACTTGTATAGCGCTTTTCTAACTTCAAGGTACTCAAAGCGCTTTGACACTATTTCCACATTCACCCATTCACACACACATTCACAGACTGATGATGGGAGCTGCCATGCAAGGCTCTAACCACGACCCAACAGGAGCAAGGGTGAAGTGTCTTGCTCAAGGACACAACGGACATGACGAAGTTGGTAGAAGGTGGGGATTGAACCAAGAACCCTCAGGTTGCTAGCACGGCCACTCTCCCAACCGCGCCACGCCGTCCCCTGATAGTAGATCGTCATACCTGCAAGTTTATAGTTTCTACACACAATTTGGCGCTTGTTATTTAGGTTCTTTGTAGATGAGGCCCATAGTTATCCATTAACAAGTGTGTTGCACAACACAGCAGCAACAGAACCAATGTTTTGATACTGATAAGGTGCAAACTGCTCAGCCAGCATTGACACCGTTGATCAATTGATTGTAAACAAAACATTAACTGAATAGCTCAGCCAACATTTTAAAGCTCATGCTAAAATAAATAGCACTTCTGGATGCTCCCATGATAAATGAAATGCAGATGCTGCAATTTTGAAGATTTCATAAAATGATTAGGAATTTGCCTACAGCCACAGTTCTGGATTTTTTTTTTCTAACCCAGCGGTATTTAAAGGACCGGACTTGTATTTCCTTTTTTGAGACTGGTGACTACGGCAGACATGTTTATGTAGACCATCTGATTTTTCAATTCGTATTAATGTTGTGTATTTGATTCAAAGTTAAAGGCCTACTGAAATGAGATTTTCTTATTTAAACGGGGATAGCAGTTCCATTCTATGTGTCATACTTGATCATTTCGCGATATTGCCATATTTTTGCTGAAAGGATTTAGTAGAGAACATCCACGATAAAGTTCGCAACTTTTGGTCGCTAACAGAAAAGCCCTGCCTTTACCAGATGTCGCAGACGATGACGTCACCCGTTGAGGGCTCCTCACATCCTCACATTGTTTTTAATGGGAGCCTCCAAAAAAAAGAGCTATTCGGATCGAGAAAACGACAATTTCCCCATTAATTTGAGCGAGGATGAAAAATTTGTGTTTGAAGATATTGATAGCGACTAGAAAAAAAAAAAACGCGATTGCATTGGGACGAATTCAGATGTTTTTAGACACATTTACTAGGATAATTGTGGGAAATCCCTTATCTTTCTATTGTGTTGCTAGTGTTTAAGTGAGTTTAATAGTACCTGATAGTCGGAAGGGTGTATCCACGGGTGTCTTGAGGCCAGTGTCTGAGGGAAGTCGACGGCAGCTGTATGGACGGCACAAGCTCAGCTGATCACTTATCTCTCACCGAAAACTGCTGGTTGACATTTGGTCGGGATCCATGTTCGCTTGACCGCTCTGATCCATAGTAAAGCTTCACCTCCGGGAATTTTAAACAAGGAATCACCGTGTGTTTGTGTGGCTAAAGGCTAAAGCTTCTCAACTCCATCTTTCGATTCAGCAACACAGATGTCCAAAATACTGTGTGATTATGCGGTTAAAGCAGACGACTTTTAGCTGTGTGTGTGCGCAGCGCTAATATTTCCTAACATTCCCTGACGTCACGCGTACACGTCATCATTCCGCGACGTTTTCAACAAGAAACTCTCAGGAAATTTAAAATTGCAATTTGGCATGTGTTGCAATGTTAATATTTCATCATTGATATATAAACTATCAGACTGCGTGGTCGGTAGTAGTGGGTTTCAGTAGGCCTTTAAGTCGTTATTTTAAGGGGAAAAAAACCTTCAAATCTAGTGGGAGTGACTGACCGACCCCTAAAACATATGACACAATTTGCTACGTTTCAGATGTTCTATCTACAGCATGAACACTCCAGCACATCAGTGAAAAGGGCCAGATGTAATTATCTGCAGCCGGGTCTTCTATGAGTAACACTTAAGAGTTGCATTCGTGACAATAGTTGATAATGATCCATGCTCTATTTATCCGAGCTGGCTCTTTCTGCAGGAAGGAAGTCTGTGAATAGACTTTTGACTCCCAGACAGCATCTTCTAACCTCAATACATCAGAGACGTAAAGCAACACCGCTTTTACGCGAGAGCTTCTGGGCTAAGAGTGCTGTGGGACACAGAGATGATACATGGCCATTGCTCCGTTGTAGATCCTACTTCCTGCCACGGCACGGATACTGTTACCACACACACACACACACATAAAGAACATAGCCGCATGCACACACACTAACAGCAACACTTCTCCATAGCTCTCTCTCCCTACAGAGAATCCAATCACACAGAGAGATTTGGCCGTATCGTCCTAACTGGATTGTCGTAATCCCCGGTTTAACACATTTTGGGGATGTGTGAGTGGGGTTAGGAGGTATCATGCCAAGTTGCGCCTGGCTGCTGATGCAGGAAGTATGAGAGCTGTCTTGACAGGCCTTTTTACCCTCTACTTTGATAACTGCAAGACAAATGTTTGAGAGCATATGAAGTTGGCTGCAAGGGTGAAACCTCATCATAATTAGTCAGCAAAACATTTACATTATATTACTTTACATTATCCCGTGCACTCAATACCATGAATTGATTAACGTGGACCATACTTGCCAACCTTGAGACCTCCGATTTCGGGAGGTGGGGGGGTGAGGCATGATCGGGGGTGGGGCGGAGGCGTGGTTGGGGCGGGGGGCATGGTTAAGAGGGGTGGCGTATAATTTACCAACTCGAGTATTTCATATATATATATATATATATATATATATATATATATGGATGTATGTATATATATATATATATATATATATATATATATATATACACATATGTATGAAATACTTGACTTTAAGTGAATTCTAGCTATATATATTTATTTTAATATATATATATATATATAAATAAAATAAATAGTTGAATTTCAGACGGCACCTATCAAATACACAGTAATAAAAACACAGTTGTTCTACTAACTGTACTGTGCTTGCTGGTTACTAAAAAAACAACAACAAAACTTACCTTTCACTATTTGAGTAACCTTTGTTCTGCCAATTGCGTATTAGCGAGAGATGTCCGAATCCGGGAACATCCTTCACGGATTTGTTGTAGACATCCGCAAATGAGAACGGGATGTTGCTTCCAGCTATCAGCATAGCCATCTTTGTCTCAGCGTAAGTTACACCATCGGGTCTCCATTTTGCAAGGTGGGCCATAATACTGGGTTGTGAACGATGCTGCGCTGCGGATGCTTTGTGCTTCGCTGACTGACCGTTCATGGCTGAGTATATCTGTTCACCGTGTTTAATGGAGAAGTCCAGCTGTTCTACAAAATTTACAGGCAACACACCCCTTCCCCTTCGAACTCTCCTGGATAAAGTGAAATTCTTGTTTTCAATCGTTCTGGAACTTGCAAGCGTATTTCTTCATTTTGCTCGTCGACGGTGTAATATATTGGGTTGGAGTCAAAAACCAGGCGACGTGATGAAGTTATGTCCCATTACCGTGGGCTTCAGAACAGACATTCTATTCTATGTACAGTAGATGGCAGTATTGTCCTGTTTAAGAGTGTAACAACATTGAGTCAGGTTCCCATGGAGCTGGAGTGGGCGTGGCCTTCAGCGCCGTCTGAATTTCAGGAGATTTTCGGGAGAAAATTTGTCGCGGGAAGTTTTCGGGAGAGGCGCTGAATTTCGAGTCTCCTGGAAAATCCGGGAGGGTTGGCAAGTATGACGTGGACCCCGACTTAAACAAGTTGAAAAACGTATTCGGGTGTTACCATTTAGTGGTCAATTGTACGGATTATGTACTGAACTGTGCAATCTACTCATAAAAGTATCAATCATTCAATCAAAACTCTGCAGATGTTGCTATTGTGTTTCCACATCTGCATGCTCTTATCTGCCATTGTGCGTCCCCTCCCTTGAGCCTTTTCCAGACATCTTTATCTCCATGTTCCAATCTTGTACTAGATCCATCTTCTCTGTTATGCTCTGCAGCATTCACACACACACACACACACACACACACACACACACACACACACACACACACACACACAAACACACGCACACACAACCCTTTTGGCTATGAATAATGTTCCAAACATAGTCCTAAAATGTGTGCGTTACGATCCGCCGTGCTCCACGCCCGGTGATGGCACACGTCCCCATGGGATGCTTTAGTGCCTTCTGACAATGTAGCTTGACTGTGTTTACACACTTCCTTTACAGGACTGTGACAAGGAAGCACAGCACTCCCGGCCCATCTTTTAAATATGTTGACATCCTTTCGTCTCCCGCTTGCATCAATTTAGAAAGCCAACCTGCCGCCGAAAAAAAAAAAAGTTTTTTGGAATATTCATGCAATAATAGCATTCACGTGTCGTATGTGTGTTAAGGAACGTAAATAAGTAATCCAGTGATGATGTTTACACTTTGTATATGCATACACAGTTATATGCATTGTTTATTTATATAGCCCTAAATAACAAGTGCCTCAACAAACCACAACTACATCCTCGGTAGGGCCCACATAAGGGCAAGAAAAAACTCACCCCAGTGGGACGTCGACCATGACCCCCCAGGAGACCGAAAGCAATGGATGTCGAGCGGATCTAACATGATATTGTGAAATTCCAATCCATAGTGGATCTAACGTAACCGTGAGAATCAAGTCCAAAGTGGATCCAATATAGTAGCGAGAGTCCCATCCAAAGTGGAGCCAGCAGGAAACCATCCCAAGCAGAGGCGGATCAGCAGCGCAGAGGCGAGCGGTTCATCTTGGGTCCTGACTCTGGACGAGCGGTCCATCCTGGGTCCCGATTTTAGACAGCCAGTACTTCATCCATGGCCACCACAAAGGAGGGGGGGGGGGACATAGGAGGAAAAGAAAAGAAACGGCTGATCAACTGGTCTAAAAAGGGGGTCTATTTAAAGGCTAGAGTATACAAATGAGTTTTAAGATGAGACTTAAATGCTTCTACTGAGGTAGCATCTCGAATTGTTACATACACATACATACATTTTCTACCGCTTATTCCCTTTCGGAGTCGCGGGGGGCGCTGGCGCCTATCTCAGCTACAATCGGGCGGAAGGCGGGGTACACCCTGGACAAGTCGGCACCTCATCGCAGGGCCAACACAGATAGACAGACAACATTCACACTCACATTCACACACTAGGGCCAAATTAGTGTTGCCAATCAACCTATCCCCAGGTGCATGTCTTTGGAAGTGGGAGGAAGCCGGAGTACCCGGAGGGAACCCACGCATTCACGGGGAGAACATGCAAACTCCACACAGAAAGATCCCGAGCCTGGATTTGAACCCAGGACTGCAGGACCTTCGTATTGTGAGGCAGACGCACTAACCCCTCTGCCACCGTGAAGCCCTATATAATATATATATACGAGAAATATTGTAATGACATATATTGTATGTGAAAAAAACAGAGGTCATTGGAGAGTACTAAGACACCAAAATGGATCAATTGAATTTGCTTTAACAAGTTCTATAAAATTATAGTTATCGTCAAAAACCTATTTTCCCCTGTCAAGTTAAGACAATAACTAATCAAAACAAATGCACGATTACTAAAACTATGAAAACATGAAGTGATATTTTAGTCAACGAATTAAAAACAAGACGAACATGTTGACAAACGAAATCCAATTATTTTTAATTTTGTTGAAGAGGTTCATTTAGCCTACTGACATGTATTTCTAAATACTGATGAAAGCTGCAAAAGCAAGGGAGCCAAAACTTGTCAGGCATAAAACTTTACCTTACTAGCCTATATAAATCAACCATTTATAGATGTATATATTTAATTTTGTCTTGTAGATGGGTAGGACATGTTCGCAATGTATGCGATCACAGCTCCTTAAAAGCATACATATGAAAGAGGAGCTGGTAGTTATTTCTGAACGAGAGCCAAAGAGACACTTTTCCTTGTGGGATAAAACATTTGATACCTCACGGCCAAAACAAAAAATGGATTCAACATGTTCCACATGGTAATGTGTACACCTGGGAAAAAGTGAATAGGACACATTTCTTATTTACTGCTAAGATGCCATCAGCAAGTCATCTTGACATTTACACAACTGTAAGGTTAGACTTAGACTTACACAAAATGTATTGATCCACAAGGGAAACTGTTCCTCACAGTAGCTCAGTTTCAAAGGATGGAAAGGATAATGCAGGTATTAAAGGCCTACTGAAACCCACTACTACCGACCACGCAGTCTGATAGTTTATATATTTCCAAGATGGATGAGACACTAGTGATTTAGGGCTATATAAGTAAACATTGATTGATTGATTGATATATATCAATGATGAAATATTAACATTGCAACACATGCCAATACGGCCGGTTTAGTTCACTAAATCGCAATTTTAAATTTCCTGCGGAGTTTCTTGTTAAAAACGTCGCGGAATGATAACGCGTGCGCGTGACATCATGGACTGTAGACGTCATATTAGCGCAGCACCATTTGCGGCTAAAAGTCGTCTCTTTTCATCGCGGAATTACACAGTATTCTCGACATCTGTGTTGCTGAATCTTTTGCAATTTGTTCAATTAATAATGGAGAAGTCAAAGTAGAAAGATGGCGTTGGGAAGCTTTAGCCTTTAGCCACACAAACACACGGTGATTCCTTGTTTAAAATTCCCGGAGGTGAAGCTTTACTATGGATCAGAGCGGTCAAGCGAACATGGTTCCCGACCACTTGTCAACCGGCAGGTTTTGGTGAGAAAATTGTGTTAAAAAGTCACCTCTTACCGGAGATCTGTGGAGTTTGTGCCGTCCTTGTATCTGCCGAGACTTCTCTCAGACACTGGCCTCAAGACACCCGTGGACACACCCCTCCGACTATGATGTACTATTAAATCTCACTAAAACACTTGCAACACAATAGAAATATAAGGGATTTCCCAGAACTATCCTAGTAAATGTTTCTAAAAACATCTGAATCCGTCCCAATGCAATCGCCTTTTTTTTTTTTTGGACTTTTTTTTTTTTTTTTTTTCTAGTCTTTCGCTATATATATCATCATCCACAAAATGTTCATCCTCGCTCAAATTAATGGGGAAATTCTCGGTCCGAATAGGTCTTGCTGCTGGAGGCTCCCATTAAAAACAATGTGAGGACGTGAGGAGCCCTCGTCATCGTCTGTGACTTCCGGTAAAGGCGAGGCTTTTTTTATCAGCACCAAAAGTTGCGAACTTTATCCTCTATGTTCTCTACTAAATCCTTTCAGCAAAAATATGGCAATATCGCGAAATGATCAAGTATGACACATAGAATGGACCTGCTATCCCTGTTTAAATTAGAAAATCTCATTTCAGTAGACCTTTAAGTAGACTAAAAGTGTAACATAATAGCAATATAAAATGTAACATATATGTACTATTTACATATTATATATACAGTATATAATATATAGTGATATATTAAATTAGGTTTTTGTTATATAGTATATACAATATGTAACAAATCCCAATTACCATGTACAATATTAACAGTATATGTAACAGCTGCAGCACATAATAAAAAAAAAAGGGCAGCATAAAATAGAGAGTAGATGCATCAGAATATATACATTATAAACAAAGAGAAGTCACTAACATAGAAGCTAATTCTACCGTATTACTTCTTTACAAAACAATGATTTTCCCTGCCTCAAAGAATCATGTATTTCATGTTAAATCTAAAGGCATGACAACTTTTAATATGGTCCAATGCGCTTAATTCCCACACCCAGCAAAAAGAGTAAGTGGATGCAGTGTTTCTGATGTATGTATTTGTTTGAGGCGGACATTTATTACCAAATGAAACGCTCCAGCCACTCGCGACCCCAATAAAGACAAGTGGTAGAAAATGGATGGCTGGTTGGATTAAATTTTCCTCTCCACATGTGTGTATTTGCTGCTTCTGGTTCTCCCGCGCTTATGAACAAATTATGATAAAAGCACAGATTGTAATGCTGTTTTGCAACTCATAAACATAACTGCTTTGCCAGCTTTGTAGTGTGATTAAAAATAGAAAACAAGCTCAAAAGATATTTGTCGGCAGAAGTGCATCATTCCTGACCATGAGATCATGCTACTTTTGTGTTAAATGCTTTGCAGGTAGTCTGAATAAATGAGCTTTTAAATGAACTTTAAAGGGACTTTATCGTTAATGCTTTATAATTTAGGCGACTTCATTTACTGTAATTTTAGATGACAAAAATGTTGCATGGTTTCATTGACTAAAACTAAATATGTTTTGATGACTAAAATTTGAGTAGAACTAAAATATGTTTTCGGCAAAAAACGATGACTAAATTTAAAATTGCTGTCATAAACAAATGATGATTCAATCACACATTGTAACTCTGTTTCACAACACATATACATTACATATTTGCTTTGCCAGCAATGTAGCATGAACAAAATAGAAAACATGCTCAAAAAATGTTTGTTGGCATTGACTTTTGGAGCAAAAAATGACTAAGTGCATCATTCCTGACCTTGAAAAACTCATTTGTATAATAAGCCGTAGTCCTTTGAAATAAGATTTCTTGCCGGGACATATGGTACAATACAATCGGCAAGATAGGCTAGAGCTAGACCGTGTAGTATTTTATACGTAAGTAGTAAAACCTTAAAGTCACATCTTAAGTGCACAGGAAGCCAGTGCAGGTGAGCCAGTACAGGCGTAATATGATCAAACTTTCTTGATCTTGTCAAAAGTCTAGCAGCCGCATTTTGTACCAACTGTAATCTTTTAATGCTAGACATGGGGAGACGCGAAAATAATCCGTTACAGTAATCGAGACGAGACGTAACAAACGCATGGATAATGATCTCAGTGTCGTTAGTGGACAAAATTTAGCGAATTTTAGCGATATTACGGAGATGAAAGAAGGTGGTTTTAATAACGCTAATAATGTGTGACTCAAACGAGAGAGTTGGGTCAAAGATAGTGTCTAGATTCTTTACTGAGTCGCCTTGTTTAATTGTTTGGTTGTCATATTTTAAAGTTGTATTATTAAATAGAGGTCGGTGTCAAGTAAGACCGATAATCAGCATTTCTGTTTTTTTGGCGTTGAGTTGCAAAAAGTTGGCGGACATTCATTGTTTAATTTCATTAAGACACGCCTCCAGCTGACTACAGTCCGGCGTGTTGGTCAGCTTTAGGGGCATGTAGAGTTGGGTGTCATCAGCAAAATAGTGAAAGCTAACACCGTATTTGCGTATGATGTCACCTAGCGGCAGCATGTAGATGCTGAAGAGTGCAGGCCCAAGGACCGAATCCTGGGGAACTACACACGTTACCTTAACATAGTCCGAGGTCACTTATTGCCTTCTTTACTAAAATCCAAATACCACGTGCTAAACAGCGAGTGCAATCTATAAAATAGCATGGGCGTGTTGCATACCATCTACTAACAGTGCATGTGCAATTGAAAAGTGATACGGGCTGCCTCAAAATTTAAGTGAGGACTTTGCCTGTACTATACATGGTTTCACCACAGAGACAATCTCATTTACTGCACATACATGTTTTCGTGTTCCTACCTACCAGTGGCGTTTTGCTATGTTTTCAAACATCCAGGAGACATGTTACACTTTTGGAGCAAAAAAGGACTAAGTGCATCATTCCTGACCTTGAAAAACTCATTTGTATACTCTAGCTCAGTGGTTCTCAAATGGGGGTACTTGAAGGTATGCCAAGGGGTATGTGATATATTTTTTTAAATATTCTAAAAATAGCAACAATTCAAAAATCCTTTATAAATATATTCATTAAATAATACTTCAACAAAATATGAATGTCATAAAATATGAAAATTAATGCAACAATGCAATATTCAGTGCTGACAACTAGATTTTTGTGGACATGTTCCATAAATATTGATGTTAAAGATTTCATTTTTTGTGAAGAAATGTTTAGAATGAAGTTGATGAATCCAGATGGATCTCTATTACAATCCCAAAAGAAGGCACTTTAAGTTGATGATTACTTCTATGTGTAGAAATCTTTATTTATAATTGAATCACTTGCTTGTTTTTCAACAAGTTTTTAGTTATTTTTATATCTTTTTTTCCAAATAGTTCAAAAAAGACCACTACAAATCAACAATATTTTGCACTGTTGTCTGTGTTGGCCCTGCGATGGTGGCGACTCGTCCAGGGTGTACTCCGCCTTCCGTCCGATTGTAGCTGAGATAGGCACCAGTGACCCCCGTGACCCCAAAAGGGAATAAACGGTAGAAAATGGATGGTTACAATTTAATAAATCAGAAACTGATGACATAGTGCTGTATTTTACTTCTTTATCTCTTTTTTTTCAACCAAAAATGCTTTGCTCTGATTAGGGGGTACTTGAATAAACAAAATGTTCACAGGGGGTACATCACTAAAAAAAGGTTGAAAACCACAGCTCTAGCCTTTAAATAGACCCCCTTTTTAGACTGATTTGCCGTTTCTTTTCTTTTCTGCTCTGCCCCCATCTCCCTTGTGGAGCAGGGTTCTGGGGTGCTGGCTGTCCAGAGTCAGGACCCGTTGTGGACCGCTCGCCTGTCCATCAGCTGGGGACATCTCCATGCTGCTGACCTGTCCCTGCTCGGGATGGTCTCCTGCTGGCCCCACTATGGACTGGATTCACACTCTTATGTTAGATCCACTATGGATAGGACTTTCACAATAGTATGCTAGACCCACTCGAAGTCCATTGCACCCGTCTCTTCTAGAGGAGGTGGAGGGTCATCCACATCTGCGGTCCTCTCCAAGGTTTCTCATTGTCATCCCACTGGGTTGAGTTTTCCGTTGCTCTGATGTGGGTTCTGAACCGTGGCTTGTGATGCCCTTTGAGACACTTGGGATTTAGGGCGATATAAATAAACATTGATTGATTGATTGATGCTACTTTTGTGTTAAACAAATGCTTTGCAGGTAGTCTGAATAAAGGTGTTTTCAAATAAACTTTAAAGAGACCTTATCTTGTATGCTTTATATTTTAGTCGACTTCATTTACTGTAATTTTGGCTGACAAAAATGTTGCGTAGTTTTGTTGACTAAAACTCAATATATTTAGATGACTGGAATTTGAGCAAAACTAAAATACATTTTTGCCTAAAGTTTACGTATATAGCCCTTCATCACAAGTGTCTCAAAGGGCTGCACAAGCCACAACGACATCCTCGGCTCAGATCCCACATTAGGGGAAGAAAAAACTCAACCCAATGGGATAAAATGAGAAACCTTGGGGGGACCGCAGATGAGGGAGCCCCCCATCCCCCTGACATTGAGTGGATCTGGTTAATAGTGTGAGAGTCCAGTCCATAGTGGGACTAGCAGGGGATCATCTTGAGTGGAGACAAGTCAGCAGCGTAGAGACGTCCCCAACTGATGCACAGATGAGTGGTCCACCCCGGGTCACGACTTTGAACAGCTAGCGCCTCATCCGTGGTCACCTATTAACCTCTCCACGCAGGAGAGGGGGGCAGAGCAGAAAAGAGACGGCAGATCAACTGGTCTAAAATGGGGGTTCCATTTAAAGGCTAGAGTTTACAAATTAGTTTTAAGATGGGACTTAAATGCTTCCACTGTTACCGCAGTTAGAGTTAATGCTGTAAAACTAAATTTAAAACTGCCGTCAAAAGGAACATTGGATCTGACAAGGTGCACGTGAGTGGTGAGCGGATGCTCCCATCACAAACCACACCGACCACACTAATGTTGACACTTGAGTTAAGTACCTGCTCTTGTCCGAGAAAAAAGTTTCCGAGTCACTAATGAGTTTGATGTAGTGTGCTCATTAGCCGTAACCTGAAGGGAGCTGTTCTGGCTGTGTTGCGGGTGGCTCTTGCCAAGTGTGCAAAGCTTGGAAGTCACAACAGATGTGGCTTGAAAGAGCGGGGGCAGTGGGTGGCAGTAGGGAAGCGCTGGAACAGATGCCTGGGGCTAAGACCCTGGAAAAGGACTACAACATGCTAGCGGGACCAGGTTCTCTCGGTCAAATAAAAACAAAACAATAATGGTTCACCTTGAATATGGATAACGTGTATATTTAACCATAAGCATTTCACGGCTGTGCCGTACTTAGTAGCTGCAGCTTATCAACATATTTTACAATGCATTTAAGATGTATAATTAATTTTAATATGCACTTTCATGCATTTTAATGTCGTTGTAGGGCAGTGTTTCTCAACTATTTGTCAAAGTCTGTTGTTGACGAACCCCACGATGCAGAGAAGGAGGCAGGCATGGAGTGAGAAAACATGGTTTTAATAAAAACAACTAGAACAAAACCAAACAAAGGGTTCAAACCAAAAGCGCGCACGTGGGCGGATAACAAACAAAAGACCTAGCGTGGAATCTAACAGGTATCCAGCAGGAAACAGAAAAACTGGAAACCGCTAATGGCTAACAAGAAAACACGAAACCAAAAAGCTATGAGAAAACAAACTACAAATAAAAACAAAACAATGCTGGTTCACCTTGAATATGGAGAACGTGTATATTTAACCATGAACATTTCACGGCTATGCCATACATAGTAGCTGCAGCTTATCAACATATTTTACAATGCATTTAAGATGTATAATTAATTTTAATATTCACTTCCATGCATACTAATGTCATTGCAAGGCAGTGTTTCTCAACTATTTGTCAAAGTCTGTTATTGACGAACCCCGAGATGCCGAGAAGGAGGCAGGCATGGAGTGAGAAAACATGGTTTTAATATGAACAACTAGAACAAAACCAAACAAAGGGTTCAAACCAAAAGTGCGCACCTGGGCGGATGACAAACAAATGACCTAGCGTGGAAGCTAACAGGTATCTAGCAGGAAACAGAAAAACTGGAAACCGCTAATGGCTAACAAGAAAACACGAAACCAAAAAGCTAGGAGAAAACAGACTACAAATAAAAACAAAACAATGCTGGTTCACTTTGAATATGGAGAACGTGTATTTTTAACCATGAGCATTTCACGGCTATGCCGTATATAGTAGCTGCAGCTTATCAACATATTTTACAATGCATTTAAGATGTATAATTAATTTTAATATGCACTTTCATGCATACTAATGTCGTTGTAAGGCAGTGTTTCTCAACTATTTGTCAAAGTCTGTTATTGACGAACCCCGAGATGCAGAGAAGGAGGCAGGCATGGAGTGAGAAAACATGGTTTTAATATAAACAATTAGAACAAAACCAAACAAAGGGTTCAAACCAAAAGCGCGCACGTGGGCGGATAACAAACAAAAGACCTAACGTGGAAGCTAACAGGTATCTAGCAGGAAACAGAAAAACTGGAAACTGCTAATGGCTAACAAGAAAACACGAAACCAAAAAGCTAGGAGAAAACAAACTAAAAATAAAAACAGAACAATGCTGGTTCACCTTGAATATGGAGAACGTGTATATTTAACCATGAGCATTTCACGGCTATGCCATACATAGTAGCTGCAGCTTATCAACATATTTTACAATGCATTTAAGATGTATAATTAATTTTAATATGCACTTTCATGCATACTAATGTCGTTGTAAGGCAGTGTTTCTCAACTATTTGTCAAAGTCTGTTATTGACGAACCCCGAGATGCAGAGAAGGAGGCAGGCATGGAGTGAGAAAACATGGTTTTAATATAAACAATTAGAACAACACCAAACAAAGGGTTCAAACCAAAAGCGCGCACGTGGGCAGATTACAAACAAAAGACCTAGTGTGGAAGCTAACAGGTATCTAGCAGGAAACAGAAAAACTGGAAACCGCTAATGGCTAACAAGAAAACACGAAACCAAAAAGCTAGGAGAAAACAAACTACAAATAAAAACAAAACAATGCTGGTTCACCTTGAATATGGAGAACGTGTATTTTTAACCATGAGCATTTCACGGCTATGCCGTATATAGTAGCTGCAGCTTATCAACATATTTTACAATGCATTTAAGATGTATGATTAATTTTAATATGCACTTTCATGCATACTAATGTCATTGTAAGGCAGTGTTTCTCAACTATTTGTCAAAGTCTGTTATTGACGAACCCCGAGATGCAGAGAAGGAGGCAGGCATGGAGTGAGAAAACATGGTTTTAATATAAACAATTAGAACAAAACCAAACAAAGGGTTCAAACCAAAAGCGCGCACGTGGGCGGATTACAAACAAAAGACCCAGTGTGGAAGCTAACAGGTATCTTAGCAGGAAACAGAAAAACTGGAAACAGCTAATGGCTGGCGGTATAGCTCGGTTGGTAGAGCAGCCGTGCCAGCAACTTGAGGGTTGCAAGTTCGATCCCCGCTTCCGCCATCCCAGTCACTGCCGTTGTGTCCTTGGGCAAGCCACTTTACCCACCTGCTCCCAGTGCCACCCACATTGGTTTAAATGTAAACATTAGATATTGGGTTTCACTATGTAAAGCGCTTTGAGTTACCAGAGAAAAAACGCTATATAAATATAATTCACTTCACTAACAAGAAAACACGAAAACAAAAAGCTAGGAGAAAACAAACTACAAATAGCTAGCAGGAACAGCTTACCGCTACGGCGACAAGGACAAATAGTAGCACGACAGGTAGTAGCTGTAATGATGACATCGACAAATCACGACAGGTAGCAACGACACAAGAGCGACAATAATCCAGCACTGACTGGAGGAACAAAGGAGGTAAAATAGGAGCTGGCTGACTGACGTAAGGTGTAGCCAGGTGCCCATTAGCCACAGCTGAGGGGAAACAAAGCACTCATGGAGACAAACAGGAAGCTGAACCAAAATAAGAGTGCTGACAGGAAATACTAAACACACAGAGGAGAAACTAAAACCCAAACAAACTGTCAGTGGCAAGCCTGACACTATTTTCTGTTAAGCCCCTTCTTTGGGAAGAAGCAAACACTTTGGACCACCCGCCCTCCGCCGCAGCTATATCAATCAATCAATGTTTACTAATATAGCCCTGAATCACTAGTGTCTCAAAGGGCTGCACAAACCACAACACAAGCCACTACGACATCCTCGGTAGGTCCACATAAGGGCAAGGAAAACTCACACCCAGTGGGACGTCGGTGACAATGATGACTATGAGAACCTTGGAGAGGACGAAAGCAATGGATGTCGAGCGGGTCTAACATGATACTGTGAAAGTTCAATCCATAATGGATCCAACACAGTCGCGAGAGTCCAGTCCAAAGCGGATCCAACACAGCAGCGAGAGTCCCGTTCACAGCGGGACTCTCTATAATATCATCATTTGTCTATAAAATTGTTATACGGTTGTCCATCATTTATATTTTATTCACGCTAAACTTTCCAATGCCAGTATTGCAGATACATGTAATCGATGTCAATCATGACACACATGTGCCGGTCCTGTCCCTGTCTGAAAGACTACTGGACTATTATCTTTAAACATCTTGCAGATGCATTACATTTTGAACTGACGCCTTGTGCAGAATTAGCTGTATTTTGGAATTCCACCAAACTATCCAAAAATTAAGCAGACTTTTAGGGATAGTATCGCCTTTGCATCATTAATAGCTTGTAGAAGGATTTTAATCGAGTGGAAATCCCAGTTTGCACCTAAGGTCTCCCTATGGTTTAATGACCTCATGTTTTTCTTAGATTTAGAGAAAATTCAGTATAATCTGAAGGGTACACCAAAGCAATTTGACTCGACCTGGGACAGCATAATTAGCTCCCTTGCTAAATTAAAGACACTATAGGATGAATGTGATAGTCACTGTTGACAATGAACCTTTTCATTTACCTCAAGTCTTTTTTGTTTGTTGTTGTTGTTTTTTATTCAGTGACTCTTCTCTTTATGTTTGTGATCGTTATCTTAGTTGTTACCTTTTTTCCCTTTTAATCAGTTATTGTGTTTCTCTATTTGTGGCGAGGAGGAAGGCAGTACATTGCTACTCACTGTGACTGAAATTTAGGAGGGGGTAAGGGGTAATTTTTATTTTACTTGTATTATTTTTCTGCAACTTTTTTTTTTTTGTTTGTTTTTTTTTGGGCGGGGGGGGACACAAAGAAAAGGGAAGTGAATTATATTTACATAGCGCTTTTCTCTAGTGACTCAAAGTGCTTTACATAGTGAAACCCAATATCCAAGTTACATTTAAACCAGTGTGGGTGGGACTGGGAGCAGGTGGGTAAAGTGTCTTGCCCAAGGACACAACGGCAGTGACTATGATGGCGGAAGCGGGAATCGAACCTGCAACCCTCAAGTCGCTGGCACGGCCACTCTACCAACTGAGCTATACCTGATAAAAAGTGTTTGTGTTTTCAGTACCTGTATTATGATCCATCCATCCATCCATCCATTTTCTACTGCTTATTCCCTTTTGGGGTTGTAGGGGGGCGCTGGCGCCTATCTCAGCTACAATCGGGCGGAAGGCGGTGTACACCCTGGACAAGTCGCCACCTCATCACAGCTGTATTATGATTTCCCTATCAAATAAATACCTGTGTTGGCCCTGTGATGAGGTGGCAACTTGTCCAGGGTGTACATCGGCCTTCTGCCTGATTGTAGCTGAGATAGGCACCAGCGCCCCCCGTGACCCCAAAGGGAATAAGCGGTAGAAAATGGATGGATGTTGTTATTTATTCAGTGATTCTTCTCTTTATGTTTGTGATCTTTATCTTTGTTGTTACCTTAGTACATTTCTGGGGTCCCACTTTTTAGTAACCGTTTTGAAAACAAATGATAAATGTATGCATCATCCTGTTATATCTCACATTCTATATTGTGTTTTGGAGAAAGGTTGTCATAAACGTTACTTAATTCATTAAAAAAAAATATATATATACACAATAAAACACATTTTTATGCATATATTAATTGACCAATCAACCTGTCACCAGGTTGATTGGTCAATTAACATATGCATAAAAACGGGGGCGGTATAGCTCGGTTGGTAGAGCGGCCATGCCAGCAACTTGAGGGTTGCAGGTTCAATCCCCGCTTCTGCCATCCTAATCACTGCCGTTGTGTCCTTGGGCAAGACACTTTACCCACCTGCTCGCAGTGCCACCCACACTGGTTTAAAAATGTAACTTAGATATTGGGTTTCACTATGTAAAGCGCTTTGAGTCACAAGAGAAAAGCGCTATATAAATATAATTCACTTCACCTTTTTTCCCTTTTAATCAGTTATTGTGTTTCTCTATTTGTGGTGAATAGGAAGGCAGTACATTGTTACTCACTGTGACTGAAATGTAGGAGGGGGTAAGGGGGAGTTTTTATTTTACTTGTATTATTTTTCCACAATTTTATTTTAATTTAATTTTTTTTTGGAGGGAGGTGACAAAAAAAAAAGTGTCTGTTTTTTCAGTACCTGTATTATGATCCATCCATCCATCCATTTTCTACCGCTAATTCCCTTTTGGGGTTGCGGGCGCCTATCTCAGCTACAATCGGACGGAAGGCAGAGTACACCCTGGACAAGTCGCCACCTCATCGCAGCGGTATTATGATTTCCCTATCAAATAAATAACTGTTGGCCCTGTGATGAGGTGGCAACTTGTCCAGGGTGTACATCGGCCTTCTGCCCAATTGTAGCTGAGATAGGCACCGCGACCCCCCCCCCCCACCGCGACACCAAAGGGAATAAGTAGTAGAAAATGGATGGATGGATACCGCTTATTCCCTTTTGAGGTTGCGGGGGGGGGGGGGGGGGGGGGGGGGCGCTGGTGCCTATCTCAGCTACAATCGGGCGGAAGGCGGCGTACACCCTGGACAAGTCGCTACCTCATTGCAGCTGTATTATGATTACCCTATCGAATAAATGTGTTGGCCCTGTGATGAGGTGGTGACTTGTCCAGGGTGTACATCGGCCTTCTGCCCAATTGTAGCTGAGATAGGCACCAGGGCCCCCCGCGACACCAAAGGGAATAAGCAGTAGAAAAAGGATGGATGGTTACCGCTTATTCCCTTTTGAGGTTGCGGGGGGGCGCTGGTGCCTATCTCAGCTACAATCGGGCGGAAGGCGGCGTACACCCTGGACAAGTCGCCACCTCATTGCAGCTGTATTATGATTTCCCTATCAAATAAATAACTGTGTTGGCCCTGTGATGAGGTGGCAACTTGTCCAGGGTGTACGCGGCCTTCTGCCCGATTGTAGCTGAGATAGGCACCAGCGCCCCCCGCGACACCAAAGGGAATAAGCGGTAGGAAATGGATGGATGGATAAAAAACTGTGTTGGCCCTGTGATGAGGTGGTGACTTGTCCAGCGTGTACCCCGCCTTCTGCCCAAATGCAGCTGAGATAGGCTCCAGCACCGCCCGCGACCCCAAAAGGGACAAGCTATAGAAAAATAAATAAATATTGTAAAAAAAAAAAAAAAATATATAAGGACACCTCTGCATAACACTATCCGTATTACCATTAAAGAAAATAAAAAAAACAAATATAGATTTAAAAAACACTTTAAGACCAATGTCTTGAAAACATATATCACTCTTGAATCAACATTGTAGTTAATATTATGATTGTTGTTAATTAAAAACTAAACGTGGGATATAAATAATAGAAGTAAAATTTTTTGTATATATTGTATATAATTAATGCAAAGGTTTAATACGTATACAAGGATATTTCACATGCCTGTACTGTGTATAAAATTGAACTATGTTCATGTTGTCTATAATGTGTATTTATAATATGTTGTGCAAAGGACATTTTATAATTTTCGGAAGTTTGTTTTGTACTTATTTATAGGGTTAGGCGCAATAAGTGTTTAACTTCAGCCTAAAACCCTTTCGGTCTGCAGCATTTTTATTTTCAATCTAGGAATGAACAACTGTTTGTTTGCTTTGTTGACCTTTGACCGAAGAACAATAAACTGAGATCCACTTACAATAAAGAGTAATTTTATTACCATTGTTTTTTATCCATCCATCCATCCATCCATTCCCTACCGCTTATTCCCTTTTGGGGTCGCGGGGGTCGCTGGCGCCTATATCAGCTACAATCGGGCGGAAGGCGCGGTACACCCTGGACAAGTCGCCACCTCATCGCAGGGCCAACACAGATAGACAGACAACATTCACACTCACATTCACACACTAGGGCCAATTTAGTGTTGCCAATCAACCTATCCCCAGGTGCATGTCTTTGGAGGTGGGAGGAAGCCGGAGTACCCGGAGGGAACCCACGCAGTCACGGGGAGAACATGCAAACTCCACACAGAAAGATCCCGAGCCTGGGACTGAACCCAAAACTGCAGGACTTTCGTATTGTGAGGCAGACGCACTAACCCCTCTGCCACCGTGAAGCCCCCATTGTTCTTTTGTCTGCACTTTTAATAGATATATATATATATTTTTTTTTTTTGTTTTGTTTTTGTTTTTGTTTCCATTGTTCTTTAGACTGAAACAAAAAATACTTAAAGTGCATCAATTTGCCTGAAAAAAATAAAATAAAAAATAGAATCCTTATTTACCAACAAAACAACAAATGAACTGAATTGAAAACACAATGTGTGCTGCTTTTTTATTTGTTTCTTTAATCAAAATGAGGTAGCCAGGATTATTGGCAACAATGAGCACATTTTGTGAAGCATGATACTCCATTATACTGATAAAATATTATCCCCCGTCCCCCTATTTGAGAAAAACTGATGTAATGGAACTCTATTCAATGTTTATTGTGAAATTCTAATGCAAATTCATGTGGGGTTTAAGTCTTTTCTCCCAACATAAACAGTTTGAGGAGGAAAGTCACTTAAAAACTCCGCTCCCGTTTCACAACAAACAGTGAGGACATTTGCCCGGAGGCAATAAACTATTAGCTGCGCCATATCGTCCGTTGCATGCGTCTGCCACTCAAAATTCAAATTATGTTTTAATGGCAATTTTATTTTGGATCATTCTTAGCCTATTTCTCCGCCGCTCTCCCCAGGCAGGAGCATGCTCTATTGATTACTGGATGAGGGCAGTGAAGGCAGCAGCCATTAATTACAGATCCACGACGGCTCCTGAACCAAGAGTAACGGACCCATAAGCAAATGAATCACTCGGTCCGATTCCTAGCGTAAGGCATCCCTTTGCTCAACTTTACAGTCCAGCCATGTCCTCCGTTGTTTACCGTGCTTCGGATCGAGAATTAAACCTGAATGAGAGCAATAAATCATGGTGGGGAAACACACAAACTCTGGTTGCAGGTTTATGTCGGAGAGGCAAACAGAAGGAGAGCGGAAAAAAAAAGGCTGCAGTCTGTTAATCAAGTTCAAAAAGATGGCTGCAGTTTTTTTTTTTTTTTACAACTGGCCAAAATGATTGAAGGGGCGCCACATTTTTATCCACCTCTGCTCTCTTTTTTTAGATGACCGCTCCTTTAAGATGAATTAGATTTATTATGACAAATTCAAGGGAAATGGAGAGGAGGATGCTCGGGATCCGGGATTATTCTGCTAATAGACTCCCTGCCCTGTGATTAATGTGTCTTATCAACACTCATCAGTCTTTCTAAATGAAGAAAGTCCTGACCCTGTCCAGACAGATAACAGTATTTAGACTAACTTCTACATCGGAAAATCTTTAAATGATCTTTAAAGGACTCCTCTTCCTCCTGTTCAGGAAATTGCAAAAAAGCCGCTGCCTGACCAGGGCTCAGAAAATCTGTAGAGACTCCTCCCACCCCCACCAAGGACTGTTTTCACTGCTGGACTCTACAAAGAGGTTCCGCAGCCTCTGTAGCTGAAGGTTCTGTAACAGCGTCTTCCCTCAGGCCATCAACATAATTCTCTCAATTTCCCCCCAAAAAACAGATTAACTCACTGGAATATAAAGACAATACATCCATAAACTGAGATCGGTAGGTTGTGAGTTCAAAGCCCGGCCAAGTCATACCAACGATTATAAAAATGGGACCCATGAGCTCCCTGCTGGACACTTAGCATCAAGGGTTGGAATTGAAGGTTGAATCTCCGATAATGATTCCCGGGCGTGGCCACCGCTGCTGCTCACTGCTCCCTTCCCCTTCCCAAATGCAGAGAATAATTTTGCCACACTTCATGTGTGTGGGACAATCGTTGGTACTTTAACTTGAACTTTTAAACGTGGATGCATATGAAAAAGTGCAATACATTTACATGTACGGTAATCTATTTAGTTATATCTGCACCTTATTGCTCTTTTATCCTGCACTACAACAAAATAGTGCAAAATAATCTTACTTATCTCATCGTATGGAATAAAACTTCAACAATTATTATTATTATTTTTTTAATTACTTATGGAGTATATTGTGAAGACATTAAGAACAGGAAGTCAACAAAAGTTTTAGCAACTGTTATGTAAAAGAAAAGGGGGAGGATTAAATAAGCTCTGCTTCTTCCTACTCCTTTTCAAACATGTTGAAAAGAGACACTGGAAATTGTGATGTATCATGTTGTATGCTTGCATGTTCGAAAAAAACTCATACTCATACAACAAGCTAATGCAACGAAATGTCGTTCTTATCTGTACTGTAAAGTTCAAATTTGAATGACAATAAACGGAAGTCTAAGTCTAAATGGCTTCTGTGCATGTTTTTGTCAAACTAAAAGAGAAAAATATCTATTTGTCTGTGTTTTTAGGTACCATCTCTATCAACACCCTCCGTACTGCCTACACAGCCCCTGGAGAAAGCGAGATCCTGGACTTGGATGATAATCTTTACCTCGGGGGCCTGCCAGAGAACAAAATGGGCCTGGTGTTCCCCACTGAGGTGTGGACTGCTCTGCTCAACTATGGCTATGTCGGCTGCATACGAGATCTATTTATCGACGGACAGAGTAAGGATGTCCGGCGCCTGGCTGAAATTCAGAAGGCTGCGGGGGTCAAGCCCTCGTGCTCCAAGGAGCCTCCCAAGCAGTGTCTGAGCAACCCCTGCCAAAACAACGGCATCTGCAGAGAAGGCTGGAATCGATACGTATGCGACTGCTCTGGAACTGGATACCTAGGCCGCTCCTGCGAAAGAGGTAAGTAAGCCTTACTTTTTGTCAGCTCAGAGTGCTATTTTTGAAATGTTAGCCCAATAATCCATTTCTTCAGGTCAAATATGATGTTTTATATCGATGTGCTATAAATTAGGATTCTACTCTTTTGACCATAGACAATAATGTACATTAAAACAGTAAATGGTAGAGTCAAACATTTAACTTATAGGGATGCAACAATTCTGTGATTTTATTGATTCATTTGATAGGCAGAAGCTTTGATTGTGTTGTTTCCATGATTCATTTAACTGGTAAAATACACGGACATTGTTTTCGCAAGATGTCTTCAATAGACTGCACTAGTGTTGTCCCGATACCAATATTTTGGTATGGGTACCCAAATTATTTTGATACTTTTCGGTACTTTTCTAAATAAAGGACACCACACAAAAATTGCATTATTGGCTTTATTTTAACAACAAATCTATCCTATCCTATAAACATATGTTTATAGGATAGGATAGGATAGGATATGATACGAAGTTCCTGCAGTCCTGGGTTCAAATCCAGGCTCGGGATCTTTCCGTGTGGAGTTTGCATGTTCTCCCCGTGAATGCGTGGGTTCCCTCCGGGTACTAGGGCTTCCTCCCACCTCCAAAGACATGCACCTGGGGATAGGTTGATTGGCAACACTAAATGGGCCCTAGTGTGTGAATGTTGTCTGTCTATCTGTGTTGGCCCTGCGGTGAAGTGGCGACTTGTCCAGGGTGTACCCTGCCTTCCGCCCGATTGTAGCTGAGATAGGTTCCAGCGACCCCCGCGACCCCGAAAGGGAATAAGCGGTAGAAATGGATGGATGGATGGATGGATGATAGGATAGGATAGGATAGGTCTTTATTGTCATTGCACAAGTACAACGAAACTTTGTTTTATTATTGCAATTAAGTCCTTAAATATAATTTTGAAGAAACTAGACAACTTGTCTTTTAGTAGTAAGCAAAAAAAAAACAGAGAACCCTAATTAGTCTGCTGACATATGCAGTAACATATTGTGCCATTTATCATTCTATTATTTTGTCAACATTACTAAGGACAAGTGGTAGAACATGAGTTATCAATCTACTTGTTAATTTACTGTTACTTTCTCTTTTAACATGTTCTATCTACACTTCTGTTAAAATGTAATAATCACTTATTCCTCTGTTGTTTGATACCTTACATTAGTTTTGGATGATACCGTGATTGATTAAACACATTCAAAAACTTCTCGGGTGTTACCATTTAGTAGTCAATTGTACGGAATATGTACTGTACTATCCTATATACTAATAAAAGTTTAAATTAATCAATCAAACCACAAATGTGGGCATCAGTCTGATACTAAGTCATTACAGGATCATACATTGGTCATATTCAAAGTCCTCATGTCTCCAAGGACATATTTCCTGAGTTTATAAAAATAATATGAATAAAAACAAAACAAAAAAAAAAGATGTTGTGATGCCAAAACCTATCAACATAATCATAGTAGTATCGACTAGATACGTGCCTTCACTTCATATCATTACAGTGGATGTCAGGTATAGATCCACCAATGGCGTTTTTTTACATTTGGATGCAGGTGAGATAAGGTGTGTAGTGAACCATCTTTAGCTATTCCTCGTCCTGCAGGGATGATACTTGTAATACAATTAATTTATTAGTTGCCATGGAGACCAGGATTCATGATTTAGAAGTAGCTAAAATACTGAAGATTGCGGCTAAACGTTAGCCGCTCGCTAGCTAGCCATGTCTTCAAAGCACCTCTTCCTGAGGGCGTTTCAGTGTAATAACTTCACCTTAATTGTTTGTTTTTAAACCGAAATGCATCCGTTCTCCCTGTTCTGCCAAACATGCTTCTCTGCTCGAAAACCAGCAATGACTCCACGGGACGACGACGCGGGCGCAGGGGTGTGGCAGACCGGTACGTTTCATAGGCGGTATAGTACCGAAAATAATTCATTAGTATCGCGGTACTATACTAATACCGGTAAACCGTACAACCCGAGACTGCACATGAGACAGTGCACCTATTTGTGATGCAGGTCCTTCTGCGGGTGATGCGGCCTGTGTGCATGTGTGTGTGTGTGTGTGTGTGTGTGTGTGTGTTTGTGTGTGTGAGAACTTGTGTTTGTGGAAAGGTGGAAAGAGATCAAAGGGCCCAAAGAAGACGAGGGTGTGTAAATAAAGTTGTACTTTGTATAAGAAAAATGTGGGGATACAAATGGTACAAAACGATCCTTATATCTTGTTATCCGTCATTCATTCATCACCCGTAAGCTCGTAACGCTCAGTCTCATCAACCACAATGCACCTGCTCCCGCTCCTTTCATTACATCCGGTTTGCCACAATGCATTGTGGAACATGTAGTATTTTAGTTAACCCTTTGTTAGGCTATAAACAAGGAAACAAATCAATCCAGTGTCAGCGTTTCACAAATAATCAATATCAAATACATGTATAAATCAAATCAATTCACTTGTAACTCTTTTTAGCTGTAAATATTAACAGATCAATTAATCAGCAGTAAATCTAGCATGCAAATTATGGAATGACCATCACACATGAACTATAACCCATAAATTACAACAGAGGGCGATGTTTTACAAGTGTGTGTGTGTGTGTGTGTGTGTGTGTGTGTGTGTGTGTGTGTGTGAGAGAGAGAGCTTGTGTTTGTGGAAAGGTGGAAAGAGATCAAAGGGCCCAAAGAAGACGAGGGCGATGTTTTACAAGTGTGTGTGTGTGTGAGCTTGTGTTTGTGGAAAGAGATCAAATGGCCCAAAGAAGACGAGGGCGATGTTTTACGATCATTTCAAAATTAAGGAGACAGACAATGTGGTGAAACATTTCCCGAGCAAACCGTGCTTGTATTTCGCAATAATACTGAATCAATGATGCACCACTTTACCAAAAAGCATCCTTCATAATAAAAAGGGAACTGCACTTTTTTTTTAAATTTTGCATATAATTCACAATACTTATGTAAGACAAGCAAACATATGTTTTTCTTTGATTATGCTTTCTAAATAGTAAATCCATGCGATCAAACGTCCGCTTACAATGGAGCCTATGGGAGCCGCTCTATTCTGTCTATATAGCCCTCAAAAAAACATCCAAAGACATGCATCAAGGTTTTATATTTTATTTTAGGACAACATTGTTCTTCAATTGCAATAAGAAACAGATGTTTAATGTACCGTAAGATCTTTTTGTTAAAATAAAGTCAATAATGCCATTTTTTTGTGGTCCCCTTTATTTTGAAAAGTACCGAAAAGCATCAAAATATACTTTGGTATAGGTACTAAAACATTGGTATCGACAACACTATATTGTACTGAACAATCAGCACTAATCTCACAAGATATGTTTTAGTCTCATGTGATGAGTAGGTGTACAACTTTTGATGTTGACACCAAATGTTTACTTTTTAACTTTGCTGGATCCACTATATTTAGTTTTGATACCTACAATGCATTTATTTTTTCCCCCTCCTTTCGAGTTTCAGGTGAAAAGCGTTGTTGGAGCAAAGTCAGCAAGTGCTTCTTTCTTTTTGGTCTTTTCAATCTAATATCCTGATATTGGAGCCAGGCTGAAAATGATTTGAGGAAAAGATAGTTATAACATGCCACGGGGAGGTAGACATAAGAAAAAGTCCGGGTTTGTGGAGCGTTGAGTGTCTGGCAGTGTTGAATGGCAAGTGACTGATGTGCCGCTGAGGCAAACTGGCGGTCATATCCAGCATGCACAATGGCCTGCAAATTGGCTGTCTTCTGTTAACCTTTTAACTCATCAAACCACTCGCCTGTGCCCAGATCTGGCACAGAATACTCACTATTTCTCCTCCAGAGGAGACAAATAGGAGGAGTGATTGAAGTCTTATGGTTCTGCGCCGTTGCTGACTCTGCAATGTAGCAGTCTATAGGCTTTATTGCATTAAAACATTATCCCAAGCAGTACAAAGGTGCTATCTACTGGGGGTGGATGTATTTTTGGTTGAGTTATGAATCCATATCCTTGATCGATCCCTCTGAATTACAGAGCTATGTCTTTGGGTTTCACTGAGTGCAAAGCTCAGCAAGGTTGTGGCAGCGTTTTTCTGCTTACATCAGCATGTTGGCCTTTGACCAGCAGATACTCTTTGACCTGTTTGATCAGAATCTAGCTAGATAATAACAACAATTTGTCGTGTGAGTGGGCTAAATCTTTCTTCTGCTATCGTTTTTGTGAGGGCGGTAAATGAATGTTCTGGTTTATTGACATAGCAGACTGTGTGATTGAAGTGTATTAGCAATGGGGATGTAACGATATTGTAGATACCGCAGAATTGGGGTTTTGAAATTCTCACAACAATGCTAACCGTGGTGAGTGTAGTTTTTCCGGCACTTTCGCCTTGGCCGGTCTGAGAACAAACTGCATCTCCTAAAATCGAGGCATGGAACGTAGTAAAGTGGAAGAAATAGAGGAAGCATTTGAGAGAACAGTTTTCCCAGATTAGATGTATATATATACATATATATAAATATATATATATATATATATATATATATATATATATATATATATATATATATATATATGTATATATATGTATATATGTATATATGTATATATGTATGTATGTATATATATGTATGTATGTATATATGTATATATATATATGTCGTATTTTGGGGATTATAAATCGCTCCCGAGTTTAAGTCGCACTGGCTGAAAATGCGAAATAAGGAAGGAAAAAAACCATATAAGTTGCACTAGAGTATAAGTCCCATTTTTGGGGGAAATTTTTCGCCAGTCCCTTAACAGTTTCTTGCTTACTCCAAACTTTCTTTCTGCTGCTCAATTGCCGTTTTCTGCTGCATATTTCACTACTTCCAGCTTGTAACCTGCAGTATATGATTTCCTTTTCGGTGCCATTTTTGTTCAGCCCTTCTCAGTTTTTATCAGTTACTGCCAATGTTGAAATGATCCATTTTCATAGGTATGGAAGTAGTAACAGGTAGCATCTTTTTTTTCACAATGCACTTTTCCATTGACCAGCCCCCGCAAAATTTTTATTGGTTGATGTATGTGTGTGTGTGATGATTGCTGATATACGCCTAGTGTCTTACGCGAATGAGATAAATAATATTATTTGATATTGTATGGTAATGTGTTAAGAATTTCAAACATAAGTTGCTCCAGAGAATAAGTCGCACCCCTGGCCAAACTATATATATATATATATATATATATATATATATATATATATATATATATATATATATATATATATATATATATATATATATATGTATATATATATATATATATGTATATGTATATATATATATATATTTACAGTTTGTACATACTGTATATATTTGCCTGTAACAGTCGATGTTCTAACAACTATTCTTTGCACTTAAAAATACATATTTGTAGTGATAAATTTGATTAGATCATTTGAGCATTGTGTTGTGTTCAATTACAGTAAGTGTGTTTATCTTATCTTGCGCTATGGAAGTGTTACCAAGCCTTTTTTTGGGGAGTAGGAGGGGGGGGGGGCAATACCACAATAATGTCATACCGTGACTTTAATACCGTGACAATATTGCACCATCACATTTTGATATTTTATCCTTATTGACCAATATAGTTTATATTGTATTTTAAAAAAGTAAGTAGATTACATTGTAATCATATAAGTGTTTTTATTCAAACCATTCTGTGTTTTCCTTTTTTCATGGATTAATAGCAAACATACATTGGAAAAGGTGGATAGTTATTTCATTGAAAGGTACTGCACAGCAATAGAACAAGGCAAACTAGACTTTAGGATATGCATTATCAAGGTAATTGTCAACATGAAGTGAAGCATGTGACAATATTATTATGGTACAATGCAATTCTGGTTATCTCATCGGAAAACATTCCTCATAGATTGGATTAAAACAGGGATGCACTCTCACTTCCAGGTCAGTGACAGAGTAGCTAAAAGCTAGTAGGGGCTATTTGCACTGATTGCAAAAAAAAAACGAGAAGGAACGTAGTCTATGTATTTTTTTGTTGTTGTTGTTTGTGTGGGAATTGGCGTTCTTGGCGTAACCTCAGGATGCAGAGACAAGTAAGTGGCATGCAGGTAAAAATTATTTTATCAGGAACAAGGCAGGCAAAATAAAGCATAAATGGGTTGTACTTGTATAGCGCTTTTCTACCTTCAAGGTACTCAAAGCACTTTGACATTACTTCCCCATTTACCCATTCACACACTGAAGGAGGGAGCTGCCATGCAAGGCGCTAACCAGCACCCATCAGGAGCAAGGGTGAATTGTCTTGCTCAGGGCACAACGGACGTGACGAGGTTGGTACTCGGTGGGGATTGAACCAGGGAGGAGAGGAGAACTGTTCTCACAGCAGAAGTAGGGTAACCCCCTAGCACAGGGGTCGGCAACCCAAAATGTTGAAAGAGCCGTATTGGACCAAAAATACAAAAACAACTCTGTCGGAAGCCGCAAAAAATTAAAAGCCTTTTTATAAGTGTTATAATGAAGGCAACACATGATGTAAGTGCCTACATTAGCTATAATAGCCTACTATCAACATGACTATGTGTCGCAGGCTGAAGCAAATCTTCGTTGACAGAAATGTTGAAATGTAATATTTATTCTACGCATTAAAAAACATTAGTAAATCAAGGGCTACTCAGAAGGTGAAATAACTCATGGAAATTATTCTCCTAGAATGGCCAAAGGTATAGATAAACGTATGTGTACAAGTTAAAGAAAACAAGAGGCTGTCTTCTTTTAATAGATTTATTACAATCGTTGGCAAGCTGGGTAATGTTTGCTGTTGTCTGGAACAACATGGCACACAAACAATCTAAAAATGCAGCCAATATTGCAAACAGATAATGTAAATACAACTAAATTGTATGCAAAGAGGATAAAAGTAAAGGATATTAAATGATATCAAATATACCTACAAACGAGGCATAATGATGCAATATGTACATACAGCTAGCCGAAATAGCATGTTCGAATTGATTAGCTTTCAGTCATGCACTGATTACAGTTAAAGTTAAAAAATTAAAGTACCAATGATTGTCACACACAATAGGTGTGGTAAAATGTGTCCTCTGCATTTGACCCATCGCCTTGTTCACCCCCTGGGAGGTGAGGGGAGCAGTGGGAAGCAGCGGTGACCGCGCCCTGGAATCATTTTTGGTGATTTAACCCCCGATTCCAACCATTGATGCTGAGTGCCAAGCAGGGATGTAATGGGTCCCATCTTTATAGTCTTTGGTATGACTCAGCCGGGGTTAGAACTCGCAACCTACCGATCCCAGGGCGGACACTCTAACTCCTAGGCCACTGAGTAGGTGCTAGGCAACTGAGTAGTAGCACTCCAACAAGTCAATAACATCAACAAAGTGCACCTTTGAGCATTCATGCACAGCATAAAATGTTTGGTGGACAACATGAGACAAATAAGGAGTGGATGATTCTACATGTAAACAAACTGTTGTGTCACAGTCCAGTCCAAAATTAGTAGGACAAAACGGTGTTCAACATTTACTGTCATCAGTGAAGCATACACACAAACATATTAAACAGTTGGCTTTTTAACAATTGGGAAGGCTTGTGTCATGTTTTTCCTCGAACAAAAAACGTACTAAAACTAAATATTTTTTCCATTTTCAATCCTTTTTTAAAAATGCTCCAGCTAGCCACTAGAGCGGCACTAAATAGCCGCATGTGGTTCTAGAGCCGCGGGTTGCTGACCGACCCTAGCATGTCAACAAAGCAAGTGGAACTAAGAAAATAGGAGCGCAAACCGGAAATAATACAAAAAACAGAGAATAATGAACACAGTCTAAAACTTTCATGAAGGATATTAAAGGCCTACTGAAATGAGATTTTATTATTTAAACGGGGACAGCAGGTCCATTCTATGTGTCATACTTGATCATTTCGCGTTATTGCCATATTTTTGCTGAAAGGATTTAGTAGAGAACATCGACGCTAAAATTCACAACTTTTGGTCGCTAATAAAAAAGCCTTGCCTGTACCGGAAGTAGCAGACGGTGACGTCACCGGTGTGAGGGCTCCTCACATCCTCACATTGGTTATAATGTGAGCCTCCAGCAGCAAGAGCTATTCGGACCGAGAAAGCGACAATTTCCCCATTAATTTGAGCGAGGATGAAAGATTTGTGGATGAGGAAATTTAGAGTGAAGGACTATAAAAAAAATAATAATAAAAATTAGGTTAAAAGAAAAAGGCGATTGCATTGGGAGCGATTCAGATGTTTTTAGACACATTTACTGTGATAATTCTGGAAAATCCCTTATCTTTCTATTGTGTTGCTAGTGTTTTAGTGAGTTAAATAGTCAGGGGCGCCGAAAAGGGGGGGTAAAGGAGACGGATTCTAGGGGCCCATGATGGAGGGGGCCCAGAGAGGCCCCTAATGATGATTAAATTATGTGTTGGGGGCCCTGTAAAAATTATTTTCATGGGGCCCAGAAACCCTAGCGGCGCCCCTGTAAATAGTACCTGATAGTCGGAGGGTTGTGTCCATGGGTGTATTGACGCCAGTCTCTGAGAGAAGTCACGAAGCTGCAGCAGGACAGAAGCTCCGCTGATCTCCGGTAAGAGGCGACTTTTTACCACAATTTTCCCACCGAAACCTGCCGGTTGACAAGTGGTCGGGAACCACGTCCGCTTGACCGCTCTGATCCATCTTAAAGCTTCACCTCCGGGAATTTTAAACAAGGAAACACCATGTGTTTGTGTGGCTAAAAGCTAAAAGCTTCCCACCTCCATCTTTCTACTTTGACTTCTCCATTATTAATTGAACAAATTGCAAAAGATTCAGCAACACAGATGTCCAAAGTACTGTGTAATTGCGCGATGAAAAAGAGACGACTTTTAGCCGCAACCAATAACGTCACAAACACGCATCATCATACGCGTCATCATTCCGCGACGTTTTCAACAGGAAACTCCGTGGGAAATTTAAAATCGCAATTTAGTAAACAAAAAAGGCCGTATTGGCATGTGTTGCAATGTTAATATTTCATCGTTGATATATAAGCTATCAGACTGCGTGGTCGGTAGTAGTGGGTTTCAGTAGGCCTTCAGTGAGTGAAATAGTCACCTACTTAGTCTATTTGCCCTATCCATCAAAGGTCTATTTTTATTCATGCAGTATCTCACAAAAAAAAAGAGTAGAAGCCTCAAATGCAGTAGTAGTCAGCGTATATTTTGGAAAGCAGAGTTATTGCACTAAACAAGTGTAGAAAGAAAGCAATTGACCAGAGCTGCAGGTTGTTACTGTAATCCTCCTCCACTCCTCCATGAGGACATCACAGAGCTGATGACTGTTAGACACGTTGCGCTCCTCCACCTTCTTTGGGCTTGAGGATGATCCACCAGTGCTCAATTAGGTTCAAGTCTGCAGACATACTTGGCCACTGAATCACCTTCCTTCGCAAGCCACTTGTTATCTTGGAAGTGTGTTCGGGCTCCTTATGTTGTAAAACTTTCCCAAGGCGGGAGAAATCGTGCTCCGCTTCCCAATGTCACACTGGATTTGGAGAATTAATTTCTCCCTCAATGATTGCTGACGCTACACCACCGAAATGACACGATTATGTCAACGCTCGCTTGTGTTGGCAGCTATGAAGACAGTAATGACTTGAGCTGATTTCGATTCACACTAGCATCTAATCGCATTTATAAATAATGGCAATTGTTTTATTTTACTTACCAAGTTGCATTACAAACAAACACTGCCGTTTTACTCGGTTTCACAGAGATTATTAGTCTGCTTGCAGTAGAAGCGGCAGCATTATTTTTAACGGGTTTTTCTTGTCTTTATTATATGCAGGATACTCTTTTTTTTTTTTTTTTTTTTCCGTCAACTCTTCTTCTAAAACTCCCATGAGGAATGGCAGAAAGAACAGTTTGCATGTATTTAAAGCAGAACAAGACAATAATTAGTCTAATAATACTGTTAATTTAAAAAAAATGTGGTGTGTGCATGTGTGGGGGAAAAAAAATGTCACAGATAATCACTATTTCAACTCTAACAAGGAAAATCATCATCCACATTGATCCGTACTGGAGCTTAAAAACCTTGAAAATACTTGGATTTTAATGTTTTGTTTTCAAGGTTTGAAAAATGCTTGAATTTTGGGTGAAGTGCTTGTAAATCCTTGTAAATGTTCATCATATTTCTCGGCAGTCGGACTCAGTAGGCTGATTGTAAAATGGAAAAAAATATATAATAAGTTTCCTTAAAAATGAAAGTGACATGCTTGATCTTACATTAGCCCTTACATTAGGTTGTTGCCATGCCAGTGGCAGGTTCTGAATGGTTATTTATTAGATTTTATGGGCGGAATAGAGGACCTCACATTGGCTCCACTGAGAACGGACTTTTATTTATGTTTATCTACAAGTTGAAATGCTTAAAAAAAAAAAAATCCATTCGTCGTCATGTCTATCTAATGATATGGAACGATAGTCCAAATACCACAAAAAAGTGCAATTTCCCTGTAAGTCAGGGGTCCCCAAAATGTTTGACTCGGGGGCCGCATTGGGTTAAACAAATTTGGCCGGGGGCCAAGCGACATTCTTGATCTTACATTAGCCCTTACATTATGTTGTTGCCATGCCAGAGCGTATGTGGGGCTCTGTGTCGCCCCCAAGAGGACCGTGGTGCATCGGGAGGTTATCGTTTTAATTAATATTGGATAAAAAATGACGAATACAAACTTTGGATAAAACTTGGAGCAAATCCATGTGTAGCCTGCTGCAAAGTATGCAAAAAGGAAATCCAACATGGTTCGATGTATTTTTTACTCCATTGTTTTGGTTGTCTACTTAACTTGTCTGACTACCACTTGTCTGTGATGTATGTATATATATATATATATATATATATATATATATATATATATATATATATATATATATATATATATATATATTAGGGCTGGGCAACGATTAAAAATTTTAATTGGAGTTAATCGCACTATTTCTCTGATTAATCGCGATTAACTGCATTGAATACGCAAAGCCCAATAATGAATTCAAAACTAGCGTGTAATGCACTTTTATTGGAATATTCTCCCACATGAACAAAAGCGCCAAAGCATTTTTTGTGCAAACAAAATTTAAATCAGTCCTTGTTAAACAGTAGCAGTTAAATAGCATATTTTATGAAAATCAACTCAAAAAATGTAAATACAAACATTTAAGCTTATTGCCACTGCCAGGGTATTTAAGTTATCCTGTTAGTTATGGAAAATAAATATAATCTACATACAAATCTCTGAGCCACAATCATAACATCTGAACAGGCAATTTCTGAGGTAACAGCAGAAACATTTTTTTTATCAGGGTCTCATGTTTAAAAAACCTATATTAAAAAAACCTATATTATAGGTAGTGGGCTGTTTTAGGGAATTTTTTATCAAATTATCCGTAGTAGCAATATTAATAATGTTGTGTTTATTCTGCGTAGAGCACTTAAAATAATTATGACCATATCTAGGAATTGATATGATGGGAATTTTCCGATTGTTTGCTTGGTGCTTTGATAAACTGAACGCATATACATGGTACTATATTGTGATGTTATGAGCCAGGGAAAAAAAGAACTACCATACCCAGCATGCAACAGGAGTGACGAGCATGCGCGGTAGCCCAGTATAGGTTGTGTCGCCATGACGGCATCTTGTATGTTGTGATATGCACGCTCTGAAAGCAAACGTTAAGAACTCAGCCAACACTCCTCGTCTGCATTATTCATAAATAGACAGACAACACAAATACTCCGCTGATTCACAAGCCGCTGGATGTAGCCGGCAAAGTATTCCCATGCTAGCTAGCCGGTCTAGCAAGCACGCGTCATTCAGTCCAAAACGGCCCGATCTATCCACATTCAGAATTGTCTGGCGGTCGTAAGTGATCCCGGAGTGACCACGCTGTAAGCCAGCCATGAAATTTGCAGAATTGTCCGGTATTTTTGCCAAATGTTCCATCTTTACCAAGAGCCCCTCCACGTCGAAGTACATCCGGGAGATGCCATCTTGTTAAGAAAAGGCGTTAACAAAATAAAAAGCATGTAAACAACATACGCAAATGTGCGATAAGATAATTGTCGGCGTTAATAGATTGATGAGTTAACGCGTAATTAACGCATTCATTTGCCCACCCCTAATATATATATACATATATATATATATATATATATATATTTTTTTTTTTAATATATATATATATATATATATATATATATATATATATATATATATATATATATGTATATATATGTATATGTATATATATGTATATTAGGTCAGGAAAATACACAGAAGCTATTTCATCCCTACAAGCCTGTTTCACAGATTGCCCTGCTCTGACGAATATTCCGCTCTACCCCGCTATTGAACATTGTATAACCGATACACCACAGAAACGTTCACTATATATACAGTATATATAAATATTTCTGGAAAAATCACAGGGGCTTTATTATAAAATCCCTGAATAGCAGGGAAACCTGCGAAACAGGCTTGTAAGGATGAAATAGCCCCTGTGTTTTTTTCCTGACCTAACGTATTTGTGTGTGTGTGTGCGCGTGCGTGTGCGTGTGCGTGCGTGCGTGCGTGCGTGCGTGAGTGTGTGTGTGTGTGCGTGTGTGTCTGTGACACCAAAACGCATCAATTGCATTTGTTTTCATTGGCAATAAAATTATAAAATGATGTTGCTGAATAGACGATATGTCTCATTGTTCCCTTTTTTTTTGACCGTCCAAAATGTTCACACACACGAAGAATGGACGATTATCGTCCGTCTATCTGTTCTGTCTATGCAGCGCAAATAAAATGCAAATTAGTTGTCGCAAAACGGTGATGAATGCTGATACATCTCATTGCGCAGAGTAAATGTTCATATTTGTATCATTTCCTTTCAGTATTATGGGTGTTTTGTAGCTCAGCATTAATTTTGCAAATCAATGAAGACAGAGACGCAACATGGATTGCATGCCTTATCACTTAACACAGGGGTCGGGAACCTTTTTGGCTGAGAGAGCCAAGAAGCCAAATATTTTAAAATGTATTTCTCTAAGAGCCATATAATATATTTTTTTAACACTGAACACAACTAAACACGTGCATTTTTAAGTAACACCAACATTTCCAGAGCATAATAGGTCTCTTATTCTTTGTATTAACATTGTTATTCTGAAGTTAACTGTGGAGGGAGCGTGGCCTGCGGGCCTGCAGCAAAGCAGGATGTTGCCAGGACCGGCCTTGAAATCAGCAACAGGTGTGTAGAAGGCCCACCTGGGCCTTATCTAATCACCTGTCGCCCTGTGATAAGCAGCAGCTAGGAGGAGAGACGGGATTGAGGCTGGAGCCAGAGCGCGGGTGAGGACGAAAGAGAAAAAGACAATTGCTGGAAAGCAACTGAGAGAAAAATAAAATAACACAATATTGTAACTCTAAAGCAGGCTCTTGGTGGTTTGATGAACCCCAAGGAGGGCAAGCCCAACACTAACCAATAAGAAATAAATTACTTCTTACCATTAACGCAACTTCTTGAACATAAAAAAGCATGAGAATGTTTTATATTTTGAACGTTATTTTCAACAATGTGATTACAAGTGGAATTATTCATTACTTATCGTCTTAAGCAATGTCAGCTCAGATTTATCCGAGAGTCAGATGCGGTCATCAAAAGAGCCACATCTGGCTCTAGAGCCATAGGTTCCCTAACCCTGACTTAACAGAAGCAATCTACTTTGCGTGTGCTATTCAGTTTGCACGTGATTTCCTTAATGCAAACCATTAATAAATCAGGCCCTTACTTTGCAATATGAAATTGCTTCCATTCTTCTGTAAGAAAGGTCAGCAGCTAGGCACGCCCACATTTTTTACTTAAAAGTGGCCATTCTAAAATGTGTGACATAATCTTTATGTCCAGCATATCTAAAAATCAGTTTTTATACATGGTGCCATAATCTTAAAGTCCAGCTCTTAAAAAAAAACAAGTGACAGTGGTGTCTGCATTAGAAAGGCCCTTTGAGTCATTGATTTTGACTCTTTATTACAAACGTACATAATGAACCAAACTGTTTGGTTCAAGACAATACAGCACTCACATTTTGTTATAAAACCTGCAACATGTATGAAGGTATTACAACAGTACGAGTTGTTTTTTTGTGAGATACTGTGCACTATATTTAGGTACATTTGGTAAACACAGCAAGCTGCACAATGTGTGACACGCTAGAGCAGTGGTAAACAGTTTGAGGGCTTATGTATTGGGGCATCCGGGGGGAAGGTCACATTGTCTACTCTCACTTTGCTCTTCAATGTTGTCGCCTATGAACAAATGGGTGCCATCACTACTTCATTTAGTAATCCGCAGTAAAATGGATAATATATTAAGCTGGAATAAAAATATTGGTGACACTTTAGTATGGGGAACATATTCTAAGTAACAAAGACTTACAGGCCTACTGAAATGAGATTTTCTTATTTAAACGGGGATAGCAGGTCCATTCTATGTGTCATACTTGATCATTTCGCGATATTGCCATATTTTTGCTGATTTAGTCGAGAACATCCACGATAAAGTTCGCAACTTTCGGTGTTAAGAGAAATGCCCTGCCTCTACCGGAAGTAGCGTGTGGGGGCTCCTCACATATTCACATTGTTTTTAATGGGAGCCTCCAACAAAAAGTGCTATTCGGACCGAGAAAACGACAATTTCCCCATTAATTTGAGCGAGGATATTGATAGCGACGGACTACAAAAAAAAAAATTATATAAAAAAAAATTTATAAAAAAAACCCGATTGCATTGGTACAGATTCCGATGTTTTTAGAGACATTTACTAGGATAATTCTGGGAAATCCTTTATCTTTCTATTGTGTTGCTAGTGTTTTAGTGAGTTAAATAGTACCTGATAATCGAAGGTGTACGTCCACGGGGGTCTTGACGCCAATGTCTCAGGGGAGTCGACGGCACAAGCTCAGCTTTTCTCCGGTAAAAAGCGACTTTTTACCACAATTTTCTCACCGAAAACTGCTGGTTGACATTCCGTCATGAGTTATGTTTGCTTGACCGCGTTGTGATCCATAGTAAAGTTTCACTTCCAGGAATTTTAAACAAGGAATCACAGTGTGTTTGTGTGGCTAAAGGCTAAAGCTTCCCAACTCCATCTTTCTACTGTGACTTCGCCAATATTAATTGAACAAATTGCAAATGATTCAGCAACACAGATCTCCAAAATACTGTGTAATTATGCCGTTAAAGCAGATTACTTTTAGCTGTGTGTGTGTGCAGCGCTCATATTTCCATAAACCCTCATTACATCATTACACAACGTTTTCAAGACGAAACTTTCCGGAAATTTAAAATTGTAATTTAGTAAACTAAAAAGGTCGTATTGGCATGTGTTGCGATGTTAATATTTCATCATTGATATATAAACTATCAGAGTGCGTGGTGGGTAGTAGTGGGTTTCAGTAGGCCTTTAATATAGAGTTATTTGGACACTAGGGAAACATATAAGGGTTAAGGTTAGAGTTACTAATAAGCAATAATTCTGATGTTATTGAAGACTCTTAGTGGTTGTATAATAAGGCCATGCAGAATAAGGCGTTTATAAGTACTTAATAATGACTAGTTAAGAGCCAATACGTTACTAATTTGCATGTCAATAAGCAACTAATTAATGGTGAATATGTGTTCCCCATTCTAAAGTGTTACCAAAATAATAATCAGGAACCTGCTCAAATTAAATGGATAGAGACAACACACATATATAATAAGAAGATGTATGTCATGCAGTGAATACAGTAATGCATTTGAGACTAAGAAAGCACAGTGTAATATATTTAATGGAAGTGTTTTCAGAGAGAACCTCCTACATCTCTGATGAATGTGCCAGTTCAGCCTTGCTCTGCTTTCCCTCCACATGTGTGCTCCAATTCCAGCTAATGAGATGGTAGGAATATGCATGGGCAATGCACATGAGAACTACATTGTAACACTTCTGAAATACTACCAGGAGAGCATTATTTGGGTTTAAAGAGGGCAGCATCTACTTTGACTTGAAGAGGAAATTTACGCAAGGTGCAAACAATCACCGCTTATTCACAGTTCTCCCGTCCAAAGGCAAAACCCAGTAACTAAATTTTGGTCAAAACTGAGCTGATAATAATTTTGGAGTTCCTAGGTGATATGCTTTACATTAGTGTATGCGATATTGTAATTTGTTCCGTAAGTAAGCTGTTACGCGCACGGCAGGACCTAGCAACTACCACATAACCGCGTAGATACAACAGAAAAACCTAGTATCTCAAGGGACCAATCGGAGCTTCTCCGTCAGTCGCCTTATTGTCTTTAATGAGACATTTGCACAAATGGGGGCCGACAGTCAACATGTTATGGCGCGAGGGGATATTTGGAAGATTGGCCCAGGACAGGCTTCACGGTGGCAGAGGGGTTAGTGCGTCTGCCTCACAATACGAAGGTCCTGCAGTCCTGGGTTCAAATCCAGGCTCTGGATCTCTCTGTGTGGAGTTTGCATGTTCTCCCCGTGACTGCGTGGGTTCCCTCCGGGTACTCCGGCTTCCTCCCACTTCCAAAGACATGCACCTGGGGATAGGTTGATTGGCAACACTAAATTGGCCCTACTGTGTGAATGTGAGTGTGAATGTTGTCTGTCTATCTGTGTTGGCCCTTCGATGAGGAGGCGACTTGTCCAGGGTGTACCCCGCCTTCTGCCCGATTGTAGCTGAGATAGGCGCCAGCGTCCCCCGCGACCCCGAAAGGGAATAAGCGGTAGTAAATGGATGGATGGATGGGCCCAGGACGTTGCAAGCACCTTCATTAAATGTATTGTTCTTGATTCTTCCCCTTGCATACTCGTTTGGGCAGATAACTGTGGAGGTCAAAATAAAACCTGGACGCTGTACACGGCTCTTGCCCAATGTGCAAACGCAGAATGGGGCCCACCCGAGATTGTGATAAAATATCTGGAGAAAGGGCACACACGTTCATGAGAGCAGATTCAATGCATGGCTCAATCGGCAAGAAAATGAAAGCTCAAGAAAACATCTGTACGTTTGATGACTTTGTAGATCTTTGTAAGACAGCATCAAGATAGATTGGTTTTCCTTTGTTTTCTCAAAATCAGCTGGAAGTGAGTTACTAGGTTTTGCCTCTGGACTGGAGAGTTGTTAGTTCGTTGTCCCGGTTCTGCCTTCTCTTTCCACCTCTTACTCGGTTTTGGCCGTGCACTCCTCTTTCGTGTTTTTTTTTGGCTGTGTCTGCTCGGTGCACGACACTGGCATCCGTGCGCCAGTGAGTGGGAGCGGTGGAATGTGGAGGAAGTTCCCTGGCCTGCTGCCAGCTGTTTTGATGGCTCCAGATTGCCACGATGTCGGTCGGATGCAGCAGGCACCAGTAGGCAGAGGAGCTGTCAAAAACATTAACCCGGCTCTCACTTATCCGAGCATGGTGTACCTCCCGGTGGCAAAGTACAGCAATTACATATGGTGTAGGCGGAGGACGACGACAATGTAGCTGCAGGAACAGGGGGTGGGGGGTTAGCACGGGGAGGCATGAAGCTATTTGCCCTATTTTGAGAGACTTTAATTAAGCAGACAAAGCAATTTTGCCCATGCATCCCAAATATCTAGCCCTTCATTGTTAATCCAGTTGCTAATTGGCCTAAATATTAGTGTAAGGCCAAGGCTGCCTACCAGATGGCTCGTTTCTCGACATGCACATATTCTCTAATTAGATATGACAATCCCAGTGCAGCCAACACCTGCAATAATGTACATTGTTGATCACAATACAGAAGGCTGTTCAGGTATGCTGCTCAGTATGCGTGCTGAACACACATGCACTTTGCAGACAGCGGGTCACTGCTTCGCCCGTGTGAGTTACTGCATGGCTGTAATCTGGTCCACGTATTTGGAATGCACGATTAAGTTCCAGGTATACGTGCAAAAAATTGCAATTTGTTGCCGCCGTGAATTGGGAAGACCTGCCAAGAAGTCCACATGTCCAATGTCAACAACAATTTAACTCAGTAAATTGTGATGTGAATTGGCTTACACTTTATGGACAAAATGTGATGGGCTTGTTCTAGATTTGGGAATGTTTGGACACCTCACTATTCAGTTATGTGTACGTATCAGGGGTTATGATTTAATTATAGATTAATAATTTTATGCATCTTGAAGAATGATATTTTATATGTTGATTATTTTATACTATACATTTATGAAAATTATTCATCAACATGTGTAAAAGGTTGGTGACCTAAGAGATATTGTGTTATTTCCGTTTTTTGGGATGCAGCGTGCACAGCCAAGATAAACATAAATACCTGTATGTATGTCTGTTTGTGTACAAAATATACAGTATACATACATATTTTATTTATATATGTATATATATATATATATATATATATATATATATCAATCAATCAATGTTTACTTATATAGCCCTAAATCACTAGTGTCTCAAAGGGCTGCACAAACCACCACGACATCCTCGGTAGGCCCACATAAGGAAAACTCACACCCAGTGGGACATCGGTGACAATAATGACCCAGTGGGACGTCGGTGACAATGATGACTAGGAGAACCTTGGAGAGGAGGAAAGCAATGGATGTCGAGCGGGTCTAACATGATACTGTGAAAGTTCAATCCACAATGGATCCAACACAGTCGCGAGAGTCCAGTCCAAAGCGGATCCAACACAGCAGCGAGAGTCCCGTTCACAGCGGAGCCAGCAGGAAACCATCCCAAGCGGAGGCGGATCAGCATCGCAGAGATGTCCCCAGCCGATACACAGGCAAGCAGTACATGGCCACCGGATCGGACCGGACCCCCTCCACAAGGGAGAGTGGGACATAGAAGAAAAAGGAAAGAAACGGCAGATCAACTGTTCTAAAAAGGGAGTCTATTTAAAGGCTAGAGTATACAAATGAGTTTTAAGGTGAGACTTAAATGCTTCTACTATATATATATATATATATATATATATATATATATATATATATATATACACATACATACAGTGGGGCAAAAAAGTATTTGGTCAGCCGCCTATTGTGCAAGTTCATCCATCCATCCATTTCCTACCGCTTATTCCCTTTTTGGGGTCGCGGGGGGCGCTGGCGCCTATCTCAGCTACAGTCGGGCGGAAGGTGGGGTACACCCTGAACAAGTCTCCACCTCATCGCAGGGCCGATCGTGCAAGTTCTCCCACTTAAAATGATGACAGTGGTCTGTAATTTTCATCATAGGTACACTTCAACTCTGAGAGACAGAATGTGAAAAAAAATCCAGGAATTCACATTGTAGGAATTTTAAAGAATTTATTTGCAAATTGTGGCGGAAAATAAGTATTTGGTCTACCATTCAAAGCTCTCACTGATGGAAGGAGGTTTTGGCTCAAAATCTCACGATACATGGCCCCATTCATTCTTTACTTAACACAGATCAATCGTCCTGTGTCCTTAGCAGAAAAACAGCCCCAAAGCATGATGTTTCCACCCCCATGCTTCACAGTAGGTTTGGTGTTCTTGGGATGCAACTCAGTATTCTTCTTCCTCCAAACACGACGAGTTGAGTTTATTCCAAAAAGTTCTATTTTGGTTTCATCTGACCACATAATATTCTCCCAATCCTCTGCTGTATCATCCATGTATCCATTTTGGTATAAACTCAACTCGTCGTGATACCACAAATTTGGGTCTCAGTCCGATACTAAGTTGTTACATGATCATACATTGGTCATATTCAAAGTCCACATGTGTCCAAAGACATGTTTCCTGAGTTTATAAACATAATATATATATATATTTTTTTTTTTTTTTAAACGAAAGAAGAGTGTTCCCCTCTGCTTGTTATGGATGCAGCTCGTGTTCATGCTAACATGTAGCTATCGACTCAAGCAGAGCAGCAGCAACAGCTGACCGGCAGGAGCCATCACTGCAAGCTGAGGACAGTGACTGATGCTTGCTTTAGCCTCAGAGTCTACAAGACCCGAAAAAGTCTCCAATATCCCCGGGAAAAGTCACTGGAGAGGTCGCTTGTAGTTGTTTACAAAAAAGTCACCAAGAGGAGTATGTGTTTTGTTTTAGGATAGTATTTTAAACTTGATGTTGTGACAGTACTATGGAAAAGAAGACGGCACTGAGACAGGGGCGTCGGTAGTATGAGACCTGTTTACTAAACACAAAGAAGTGGAGTATGTAATTAATCCAAATGAGTACGGTGTGACTATGTGTTGTGTTTAACTGAGTGTAAAGTGCGTGATGAGCGAGATGCGGAAGTCCTGGGAGGGCAAGGCAAGAGCGAGGCGTCAAGGTCCGTATCCAGGCAAAAGGTCGAGATCGGGGAAGGCAGCCAGGGAGCCAGAGGGAATTCGGGGAGACGAGACACAACTCGAAACCAGGAAATGATGACACAGGACACAAAACGAAGAGCACAGAGGAGGGGAAACAGAGAGAGAGTCAATGCACATAGGGAGAGAGCTAGAGACGTCTAGGCTTACAGTACTGAGACAAGTAGCTACGTTCTGGTCATGGAACGCAGGACGCGCTGGCTTATTAAAGGGAGTGGAGTCATCATCCGCGTGGGCGTGTCCAGAGGCGCGCTCAGAGGAGCGCATAGACGAATGAGAGGCGGCAGGAGCCTAAGCCGTATCAGATGTGCGTTGATGATAAAAAATGTTTGTCCCTGCAATACCAACAAGTTACCTTAGTTTAATCCAAAGTTCCGTTTTGAAGCGAAATGGGCCGACTTTCCTCGCAATCACAGACGGTGTAACAAATGCGCGTGTCTTCCGTGTTAAGCCTTTGATAGCGTGATCATTTATTTTGTATTAATCACAACATCCGTTAACGCGTTAACGTTGACAACCCTAATATCTGAAAATGTAGACATGTGAGAACTATAGCTGCCTGCTAAATTATACAACAAACTTCACTCTTTGGTGAGCAGTCCTCCCTGTGACTTACCATGAATTGATTAACGTGGACCCCGACTTAAACAACTTGGAAAACTTATTGGAATGTTACCATTTAGTGGTCAATTGTACGGAATATGTACTGTATTGTGCAATCTACCAATAAATGTTTCAATCAATCAATCATTCAATGTTTTCATGTTTGTTCCTTCTAAAACCGCGGTATGTTCAGACACTTTGCCCGTGGTCGCCATAAACCTGCTGCCAAACAGGTGTGTCGCATCACTACTCATTGAAATCTACGCCAGCTTAAAAGCATTGTCGCAGTGTGTGGACTCTATTCTCTCTATTCTATTCTTAGCTGGTTTTTCTCTGCTGTAACACCGTTCCAGTTTGACTTCTTTTGATGTATGTTCTTATTCTTCACACATTCAAGCTTGCTTAGCGCCACGGCTAGTGTAGCTTGTGAAGTGAAGTGAGTTATATTTATACAACGCTTTTCTCTAGTGACTCAAAGCGCTTTACATAGTGAAACCCCAATATCTAAGTTACATTTAAACCAGTGTGGGTGGCGCTGGGAGCAGGTGTGTAAAGTGCCTTGCCTAAGGACACAAAGGCAGTGACTAGGATGGCGGAAGCGGGAATCGAACCTGCAACCCTCTAGTTGCTGGCACGGCCACTCAACCAACCGAGCTATGCCTCCTCCGTGTGTCCCGGCACTAGATTTGCATCCTAAAACTGTCTGTATACATTTATCCAACATACATAAATCATCAATATTTTTGCCTTCTTTTTCCATACATTTAGAATCGTTCACATTCTTATTGGGATGCACAAGGGAATCGATCATTTTTCTCACCTCTGGCTTGCTCATATTTAGAGCTATTTAGAAGGATACACAAATTTGAATACCGTATTTTTCGGACTATAAGTCACACTTTTTTTCATAGTTTGGGTGCGACATATACTCAGGAGCGACTTATGTGTGAAATTATTAACACATTACCGTAAAATGTCAAATAATATTATTTAGCTCATTCACTTAAGAGGCTAGACATATACAATTTAATCGGATTTAGCAATTAGGAGTGACAGATTGTTTGGTAAATGTATATGTTCTATATGTTATAGTTATTTGAATGACTCTTACCATAATATGTTACGTTAACATACCAGGCACCTTCTCAGTTGGTTATTTATGCCTCATATAACGTACACTCATTCAGCCTGTTGTTCACTATTCTTTATTTTAAATTGCCTTTCAAATGTCTATTCTTGGTGTTGGGTTTTATCAAATAAATTTCCCCCAAAAATGCGACTTATACTCCAGTACGATTTATATATGTTTTTTTTCCTTCTTTATTATGCATTTTCGGCAGGTGTGATTTATACTCCAGAGCGACCTGTACTCCGAAAAATACGGTAGTATGACATCATTGGATGAAGTTCTTGAAAGGAAATATTTTTAGATTATTGATTATGAAAAAAAATATATATTTTTAAATCATGTCATAAGAATGATATGTTTCCCTAAAGGCTGCTTATGAAAAATATACAGTACAGGCCAAAAGTTTGGACACACCCTCTCCTCATTCAATGTTTTCTTTATTTTCATTACTATTTACAATGTAGATTGTCACAGATGGCATCAAAAATACGAATGAACACATGTGGAGTTATGTACTTAACAAAAATGTGAAATAACTGAAAACATGTTTTATATTCTAGTTTCTTCCAAATAGCCACCCTTTGCTCTGATTACTGCTTTGTGCACTCTTGGCATGCTCTCGATGAGCTTCAAGCACTCTTTCAGGTGAGTACCTTTTGAAGCTCATCGAGAGAATGCCAAGAGTGTGCAAAAAATTGATCCGAGCAAAGGGTGGCTATTTTGAAGGAACCAGAATACAAAACAAGTTTTCAGTTATTTCACCTTGTTTTGTTAAGTACATAACTCCACATGTGTCCATTCATAGTTTTGATGCCTTCAGTGACTATCTACAATGTAAATAGTCATGAAAATAAAGAAAACGCATTGAATGAGAAGGTGCGTCCAAACGTTTGGCCTGTACTGTACAGTGCCCGGTAGTTGAAACCTCCTTCTGCATAAACCGCCACTTTTAAAAATCCTCTACTTCATAGATGACAGTTTTGTAAGGAAAAAGTTGGCTTTGACACACATCTTAAAATTAAGTCTGGAGCTTTGGAGCTACCAGATTTTTCACCATTGATTGAAGTCATATTTGTTACGCGGTTGTGTCGTTTGAGAAACACATTCTAATTTGTTACACGTTGTTGTTCCTGCTTCGTTTACACGGGACTTGCAACTATTCGAGCAATGAAACATTTATATATTCTCACACATTATTGTTCCTGTTTTTTTTCCACAAGAACGAAATAAGGTTTGATTTTACATTTAACGAGTGCATTTGAGCGTTTGCCCTCTTGACACTGAAACTAAAACAATTAGTGCGAAAAAGAGGAAAAGGGAGAAAAACAGAAAAATAACAAGCTATTAAAAATATGCCCTGCAACCTACAGCTGCAGCATCAGTACAAGACGCAGCCAGCCTCCGTAACATAATGCCACATGCGCCAAAACAACTAATATCAATCCATGAAAATATTGAGAAGCCACAGAAGCTGTTTGCCGCATTAAAATTTGTTCTGTCAAGTCCTGAATCAACAAATGTAATGGTCAAATTAGCTTTTTGTACACAGACATACACATCCCTTATAGCAGTGGTTCTCAAATGGGGGTACGCGTACCCCTGGGGGTACTTGAAGGTATGCCAAGGGGTACGTGAGATTTTTTTTTAAATATTCTAAAAATAGCAACAATTCAAAAATCCTTTATAAATATATTTATTGAATAATACTTCAACAAAATATGAATGTAAGTTCATAAACTGTGAAAGGAAATGCAACAATGCAATATTCAGTGTTGACAGCTAGATTTTTTGTGGACATGTTCCATAAATATTGATGTTGATGATTACTTCTACGTTTAGAAATCTTTATTCATAATTGAATCACTTGTTTATTTTTCAAAAAATGTTTAGTTAATTTTATATCTTTTTTTCCAAATAGTTCAGGAAAGACAACTACAAATGAGCAATATTTTTGCACTTTTATACAATTTGATTAATCAGAAAATGATGACATAGTGCTTTATTTTACTTCTTTATATCTTTTATTCAACCAAAAATGCTTTGCTCTGATTAGGGGGTACTTGAATTAAAAAAATGTTCACAGGGTTTACGTCACTGAAAAAGGGTTGAGACCACTGCCTTATAGTGTGTCTTCCCGGAAGTGAAGACATCAGTGACAGTGTTGCCAGATGTCACGAGAAAGAGAAACTCCACATAGTAACATAGTAACTCCAGTTAGTAGTTCGGGGCCTGCAACTGAAAATGTTCTGTCTCCTCTAGGTTTTTTTTTTTTTTTTTTGCCAATACAGAAGAGACAGGTCACATGACTTCAGTGCTCTCGCATGAGAATACTGATACAGCAATAAGGAGGAGCCAGCTCATTTGACATCCATTGCAGCCGGTCACCCTAGAATAGGGATGGGTACCAAATCCAGTACTTTTTTTGATCACTTAACCTACCAGGGGAGGATTCACGTAAAATCCAACGATGCCATAATACGGTACCTGAGTTGACATCACACCCGGTTGCCGACTCTTCGCACTTGGGCACTTGGCAAGCACTCCAACAGCACTAAGAGCAGGCTCAGGCAAATTACTTCCTTGCAATGTTCAATGCCAACAAAGAAATTAACTCGAAAAACGCTCCTACATCAAACAAGGCTCCATGAAAAAAAAAAAAAAGTGCTAGTTTGATTCTAATATATTTTGGCTTTGCTATTAATATAAGCACACTACATTAGAAAACTACAACTAAGATGCACGTTCCAAGCAAACAACTGGTGCGTTATAAATTCAATACTTGCAGTCTTAACACATTTTAGGCACCTTAAAAAACAACAAAAAACACACAATAAACTACAGTGGGGCAAAAAAGCCACCGATTATGCAAGTTCTTCCACTTAAAATGATGACAGAGGTCTGTAATTTTCTTCATAGGTACACTTCAACTGTGAGAGACAGAATGTGAAAAAAAAAATCAGGAATTCACATTTTAGGAATTTTAAAGAATGTATTTGTAATTTGTGGTTTCATGTGACCACATGACATTCTCCCAATCCTCTGCTGTATCATCCATGTATCCATTTTGGTATTAACTCAACTCGTCGTGTTTGGAGGAAGAATAATACTAAGTTGCATCCCAAGAACACCATACCTACTGTGAAGCATGGGGGTGGAAACATCATGCTTTGGGGCTGTTTTTCTGCTAAGGGGACAGGACGATTGATCCATGTTAAGGAAAGAATGAATGGGGCCATGTATCATAAGATTTTGAGCCGAAACCTTCCATCAGTGAGATCTTTGAATGGTTGACCAAATACTTATTTTCCACCATCATTTACAAATAAATTCTTTAAAATTCTTCCAATATGAATTCCTGGATTTTTTTTTCACATTCTGTCTCTCACAGTTGAAGTGTACCTATGATGAAAATTACAGACCTCTGTCATCATTTTAAGTGGGAGAACTTGCACAATCGGTGGCTGACTAAATACTTTTTGCCCCACTTTATTGTATACTACTGCCATCTAACGTATAGGACTTGAAACTGTACATGCAACTTAATATCAAACATGCAAATAATAAAATGGTAACACAACAATATATAAAAAACTGGAGAGCGTTTATCATAATCAGCTAATTTTTAAAAATTGCAATAAAAAAAATGATTTTATTACCAAAAACAATTACACATTAATTAACACAAACAAAAGCACCAACAATTTGTAACGTCGGGTACCTGTATTGATTTCCAGGTTCTGTGAATTGTTACCGTATGGGTACCCATCCCTACCCTGGAAGGGGGTGCTTACATCTGTGGTCCCTTCTCAAGGTTTTTCCTTTTACCCCAAGTGGGTTCCTTTGAGGTTTTCTAATCAGGAATTGTGAAAATGCGAATCCCTTTGAGGCACTTGTGATTAAGGGTTATAAACTTTAAATAAACTTTGATTGATAAATAATTGATTCAAGTATTCAAAAACAAACAATACCATTATAAAAAGTATTGTGTTGTGGTTTGTGCAGCCCTTTGAGACACTAGTGATTTAGGGCTATATAAATAAACATTGATTGATTGATTGATAATAAACAAGTCGAATCTTGAGTCATGTGATCATAGTGCTTTGTTCCCCGTGAGCAAGAGATACAAAGCCTTTTCAGTCATCGGGTTGCTGTATGGACATATTTTTGTCTGGGCCACTCACACCGCTAAAGAAATAAAAATGCCAAACTTACACAATCGGCATCCCTAAAACATTTACTAAACATGTAGACATCTGTTGACATAACAAAATTAACTATGTCACAATCATAGTTAATGTCACTTAAACCTTGGAATTTTACATTGTCATATTTTCAACCTGTGAAACAGTTTTAAGCGTGTGTTTTTTTTATTTTAACATCAAGTTGCTGAAGAACTATATATGGAAACCTATGGTTATATGGCTGTCATGTCACACATTTACATGTCAAATGTTCATTATTAAGTATACTTGTCCATTTTAAATACACTAAATCTAGACAAATCATGGCAAATCTCAAACAGCTCATTTGGAAGAAGGCAAAAGTGTTCCTTACTGCAAATATATCAGCAACGCCTCCATGCTTTGAATACAAATTATAGGCACTTCTGGTAATGCCAAATGCATAAAAAATATGCCAACAGGCAAGAAAAGTGAGTTTTGCATATTATGACCCCATTAGGACTTATTTCAAATCTTTAATAAAACAATTTGAACGCATTTAAAAGGCTTTTTTCATAACATTTGACAGCAAGCATGTTGTTAGTCATCATTTATCATGCTTGACTGTAATCACAAATTAGCTCATAGTGCCTTCAGCAATCAGAACAAATGCACAGGCTTTTTGGTTGGAAACTAAGCACTGCAATGTCAGTGCTTAGTGATGTTTGATGTTTACAATAGAGGAGGTAAAGTTTAGTGCAGGGGCGTCAAACTCATTTTAGCTCAGGTGCCGCATGGAGGAAAGTCTATTCCTACCTGATTGGTATAATCATGGTGTTAAAACTAAAACATAAAGACAACTTCACATTGTTTTCTTTGTCTTATTATGGCCAAAAATAGAACAAGCACATTCTGAAAATGTACATACTACAACTAACCTTCTTGGCAAAAAATATTGGCGCTGTTTCAAAAACACCACAAAGAACACAATTCACTTTTAGACTTAGACATTCTCTCTGTTTTTTACAAAGCCACTATACTTTAAGTACTTCCTGTTTAGAATTATCATGTTTGCAATCACCATTAAAAAAGCAATCAGGTGTTTTCTCAAACCGCCGATATGGTGAAATTTGCAAGTGCCACAACAGATTAATTAATCATCGATCAAATATTACAATTATAATATAAACTAAAAAACATATCAAAAGAACACCATAGTTGAAACCATAGTTGCATAACTACAAACTTAACCAGTGTTAAAATGGTGGATTTAAGCATAAAATAAAATAGAACAAACACAACAAATGTAGAAACACACATTTTTACAATGGAGCTCAGAGTGCGCATCGTGCATTCAACTAACTGCAAGCGCTGCAAGGAACTCTAACTACAAAGATGATGGTCATGCTGACTTAAGTCTTGGCATCTACATCAAACATATGATTTGCCTGAGTAGCTACAAGACTGGACAAAAGCAAAAAAGGATTTGCATCTTGCCGTTTTTTTAAATTGTATCCGTTAAATCGATAATTCACAATGAAAGATGGTATTGTGTGTCGATACTGCCACCTGATTGCTTGCACCTGCTGTGATTGGAGTTGCGGCAACCTGTTTGCTTGCACCTGCGCTGATTGGAGTTGCGGCAGCCAATCCAGAGGGTGCTTAAAGTCAGCTGACATATCATCTTTAATCACTCTCTGATGTGTGTCTTTATCACTGTTCTGGGTAACTCACTCCAATAGTGTCTTATCATTTGAAGTCTGTGTGAGTGAGATGACAATAAAACTGCATTTTAACAAATGCTTGCTTTATTTTACCATGAATTGATTAACGTGGACCCCGACTTAAACAAGTTGAAAAACGTATTCAGGTGATACCATTTAGAGGTAAATTGGACGGAATGTGTACTGTACTGTGCAATCTACTAATACAAGTTTCAATCAGTCAATCAATTTTGATGAATGGGCATATGTTTTGACTCTAGTGTGTCATTTTGCAAATAATCCAGGAATCAAGAACATTGAATGTTGTGTTTGGAAAAGTGTGTAAATCCTTTTGAAAACGACACACAGTTATTAATGGAAAAAAACCTGTAGTCGATTCATTGCATAAGTCTGCATTTTTGTGCAAGAAATGTTCCCCTTTTGTGAAGTCTAAAGATTTAGGCTTAATTTGGATTGTATCAAGCTTCAACACGTTATTTAATAAGAGTATAACTCAGTCAAATGTGCATCAGCATTTAAAATGAACTTTTCCGATCTTCTCGTTTTAAAGAATTTAACTTTAAGACGTCTACTTCTTGGATTGTGTGCGTTGCAAGAATGCAACGCTAAAGCAGACACAGTCTTTGAATTATTTATGGTATCTTGTTGTTATTTCCTCCTGTTTATCCCAAGCGTCGGACATATATTTTCCGAAAGCCTTTGGCAGTTGTTCCCCGGCAAAATGTAAATTGGATTGGTCTCGGCGCCCTGATACCTTGATATGCACATCACCATCCTGTGACATGCAGCTGACAGCTCCCCTCCTGCAGAGTCTCTTCTCCTGAGGGGAGTATGAATGGAGAAAAAGTAAAAAAAAAACAAAAAAAATGTATGGGCCTCCTGTCTGCTCTCTCTTCCCCTTGTTAGCATCAAAGCCTAATTTGTCACTTCGCACACATCGCAAACACATGCTGACTCCTGTGAAAGCGTGCGTAACAATGATGTTTTGTGTTTTACAAGGAGGGAAAATGAATGCTTGGTTTAGTTCGGTACTTCCATCTGCCCTGTGACAGCCTCCTGTTGGGCGCATTGACAGCCTCATTCTGCTCAATTTATTTGGATAGTAAACAGAGGAGGCCGCTGAAAACGACTGCGCCTTCAGTATTACATTTTTGAGTGGTGCTCACTTTGTATTAAGATATGATTGCCTAATGTTTTAGTCTTTAAAAGGTCAAATATATCTCGATTTGACGGTTTGATATACTGCCTAAAATATTGTGATGGTGCACGTTAGGGGTGACCTCGAAAGATACAATGTCATATATATATATATATATATATATATATATATATATATATATATATATATATATATATATATATATATATATATATATATGCAGTACAGGCCAAATGTTTTGACACACCTCCTAATTTAAAAAGTTTTTTATAACTTTTTTTTTTTCATGACTAATTACATTGTAGCTTGTCCTTGAAGGCATCAAAACTGTGAATGAACACATGTGGAGTTATGTACTTAACAAAAAAGGTGACATAACAGAAAACATGTTTTATATTCTATTTTTTTAAAATAGCGTTCTTTTGATCTGATTACTGCTTGGCACACTCTTGCCATTCTCCAGATGAGTGTCAAGCACACCTGTGAACTGAAAAACCATTTCAGGTGACTACCTCTTGAAGCTCATCAGTGCAAAGGGTGGCTATTTTGAAGAAACGAGAATATAAAAAATGTTTTCAGTTATTTTTATTTCACCCTGTACTGTGTGTGTGTGTATATATATATATATATATATATATATATATATACATATATATATATATATATATATATATATTTATTTATTTATTTATTTATTTATTTATTTATTTATTTATTATTATTTTATTTTTTATTTTTTATTTTTTTTAATGTAATTGATAGGGCTTCACGGTGGGAGAGGGGTTAGTGCGTCTGCCTCACAATACGAAGTTCCTGCAGTCCTGGGTTCAAATCCAGGCTCGGGATCTTTCTGTGTGGAGTTTGCATGTTCTCCCCGTGAATGCGTGGGTTCCCTCCGGGTACTCCGGCTTCCTCCCACTTCCAAAGACATGCACCTGGGGATAGGTTGATTGGCAACACTAAATCGGCCCTAATGTGTGAATGTGAGTGTGAATGTTGTCTGTCTATCTGTGTTGGCCCTGTGATGAGGTGGCGACTTGTCCAGGGTGTACCCCGCCTTCCGCCCGATTATAGCTGAGATAGGCGCCAGCGCCCCCCGCGACCCCACAAGGGAATAAGCGGTAGAAAATGTATGGATGGATGTAATTGATAGGTGATTAATCATATTTTGAAATAAGAGGTAAACTGCAGTGCCGTACTTTGGTGAAACAAGAAGGGGCACTTTTGATTTGGTTTGTAAGAAGCAAAAGTCCACTTCTGTGCAAGGACAACAGAAGTTCCGAATCGAGCACGAGAAAGATAATTCAATCCAATTTAAAATCATAATGGATACGTTTATTTAGGTTTAGAACAGTCGTCCAGCAAAATGTATCGTGTCGGCCTGGGTGGATGATAATTTTCCACAAATTATCGTCTGCAATTTAATACCCAATTAAGCAGTAATGTATTCTCGTTATATAATACAATACTAATATTATTAATAGTACTAACAATATAAAAAATAATATAATAATGATAATATTATTGATAATATTAATAACAATGAAAGTATTATTTTCAAACACAGTAAACTTGTTTTTCTTTTTACCATTACCAATAAAATTGACTCTTAATTTTAATCAGCAAAAATTTAACGTCAATAAATATTGAACATGTTAAAGTGGGGCAGCATTGTTAGTGTGTGTGCCTCACAATACGAAGGTCCTGTTTTTTTGTCTTTCTGTGTGGAGTTTGCATGTTCTCCCCATGACTGCGTGGGTTCCCTCCGGGTACTCCGGCTTCCTCCCACCTCTAAAGACATGCACCTGGCGGTAGGTTGATTGGCAACACTAAATTGACCTTATTGTGTGAATATGCGCGATCCCAAGAGGGACAAGCGGTCGGAAATGGATGGATGGCATTTTAAAGTGCAGTTTTTTCACCCAGTTGGATTGTTTGTTTAATTGTCTTATTTGTTGCCGTCACTTGGTATACTCGCTCGTGTGTTTGTGTTGATGGACTCTGTAGAGGTTTTCCTCTAGTGGGTTCTTCAGACCACCACCGACTGCCAGGAATTAGGATACAGCACTTTTATTTTCCTTCAGTAGTGCAAAGTCTTTTGCTTTTCAGCACATTGTCTTTTCTGCATCCGTGTCTCTCAGCGGCACCTCCAACTCTTCCAACTACTTATTTCCTGGCGGCTGCTGCTAATAAAGGCGACAGGTGATTAGGTAACCAGGCCCACCTGGACCATCTATGCAACTGTCGCTGTCTTCAAGGCCGGTCCTGACACACACCAGTCCGCGGCAGGCCCGCAGGCCACGCCCCATCCACAGGCTCATTTTGTGTACTTGTTTGAAGCCAAAATATTTCCACATTTGGCTCTGCAATTATTTATTTCCTCTATTTGTTGTTATTTGTGAATTTGTGAAAAAAGCGCTATACAAGTACAACCCATTTATCATTTATCATTTTGTAAGCGACTTGCACGATCTGTCCGTGCATTCTGTGTGTAAGCTGCCTCTACCCACTGAGACCAAATATTTAGATTTCATTGATTTAATTCTGCTATTGAATAAACATGCTCAGGTGCTGAAAGCGATTCAAAGAGTAAACCCTCTTGTCGCCTGTTTGAAAGTAGGCCTACAAATGTAGTCAAATTAATTTTTTACAATGTTCGATTTACACAGTGTGTATTCCTCCAAATATTTGGGATTGCATGTTGATTATTTTTGTTCATTATTTGGAATGCTGTATGAAGGATCCTGTATAGCAGTTTTTTTCCACCTTTTTTGAGCCAAGGCACATTTTTTTCTCTGAAAAGATTCCGGCGGCACACCACCAATAGAAAACATTAAAAATGACGCTCAGCAGCCAATATTGATAATGATAAATGATAAATGGGTTGTACTTGTATAGCGCTTTTCTACCTTCAGGGTACTCAAAGCGCTTTGATACTACATCCACATTTACCCATTCACACACACATTCACACACTGATGGAGGGAGCTGCCATGCAAGGCGCCAACCAGCACCCATCAGGAGCAAGGGTGAAGTGTCTTGCTCAGGACACAATGGACATGACGAGGTTGGTACTAGGTGGGATTTGAACCAGGGACCCTCGGGTTGCGCACGGCCACTCTTCCACTGCGCCACGCCGTCCCCATAAATAATACAAAAATAATAAAAAGTTGTTCTCGCTAGTGTTGGATATGAATTCAAACCGTAAACAAGCATGCATCACTATAGCTCTTATCTCAAAGTAGGTCTACTGTCATGACCTGTCACATCACGCCGCAACCTTTTTCAAGATTTTTTTTTGTTTTCCGGTGTGTAGTGTTTTAGTTCATGTCTTTTGGTGGCTTTTCCTGTTGTGTTGTTTTTTTTTCCTGTAGCAGTTTCATTTCTTCCCTGAGCGCTATTCCCCACACCTGCTTTGTTTTAGCAATCGAGAATATTTAAGTTGTTGCTATCCTTCTTTGTGGGGACATTGTACGGATGTACTTTTGTGGACGCCTTCTCTACTCCACACGGTGTAAGTCTTTGCTGTCGTCCAGCATTCTGTTTTTCTTTACTTTGTAGCCAATTCAGTTTTAGTTTCATTCTGCTTGGCCCCTAAGCTTCAAAGCCTTTTCTTAGCAGCACTGGCCTTCTGTTTATTTTTGGTTTAAGCATTAGATTCCTTTTGATCTGCACGCCGTCTCCCTCTGTTGTCTGCATATTGTGATCATGACAAAGCAATTAGCTACCTGCTGCCACCTACTTTAGGCTACTCAGTGGCCTAGTGGTTAGAGTGTCCGCCCTGAGATCGGTAGGTCATGAGTTCAAACCCCGGCCGAGTCATACCAAAGACTATAAAAATGGGACCTATTACCTCCCTGCTTGGCACTCAGCATTAAGGGTTGGAATTGGGGATTAAATCATCAAAAATGATTCCCGGGCGCAGCACCGCTGCTGCCCACTGCTCCCCTCACCTCCCAGGGGGGCAATCAAGGGTGATGGGTCAAATGCAGAGAATAATTTTGCCACACCTAGTGTGTGTGTGACAATCATTGGTACTTTAACGTTACTCTGCCAAGCTCTAGACCAGGGGTGCCCATTACGTCGATCGCGAACTACCAGTCGACCGCGGGGGGTGTGTCAGTTGATCTCCAGCCAGGCTTTTAAAAAAAATAGACCTAAAAATTAGTGATCATCAATCTTCACCAAGACGTCACTTAAATGACATTCACGGTACCGGAGGGTCTTGTGAGATGACGCTGGCTGCTGCAAGATCATTATTATTAAAATATGACCGAGAGGAAGGCGAGAAACACTTTTTATTTCAACAGACTCTCGCGCCGTACCTTCCGTCAAAACTCTAAAGGCCGACTGCACATTTCCTATCTTCATAATAAAAGCCCTGCTTCATGCTGCCTGCGCTAACTAAATACAGAGTCTCGGAAAGCTGGCGTGCTTTCTGAGGGATCGCTTGTGCACGCCAGCTTTCCGAGACTCTTATTTTGTTAGCGCAGGCAGCATGAAGCAGGGCTTTTATTGTGAAGATAGGAAATGTGCAGTCGGCCTTTAGAGTTTTGACGGAAGGGACGGCGCGAAAGTCTGTTGAAATAAAAAGTGTCTCTCGCCTTCCTCTCTGTCATTTTTTAATAATAATGAACTGGCAGCAGCCAGCGTCATCTCACAAGACCCTCGGGTGCCGTGAATGTCAATCAAGCAAGCTACGGAATTTGCCGCCAATGTTTTTCTTGTAAAGTGTATGGAAGCTGGATGAATTAGATGCCAAAAACCAACCACTTTCATGTGGTATTGTACAGAAAGGACAACTTTTTTTCTCCTCCATTTGAAAATGTGGGCATTATCATCATTACTGTCTGATTCCAATCAATGCAAGTCATCAGAATCAGGTAATACACCAACTTATATTCTTGTTTTCGTGAAAGAAAGACATCTATATGTGTTACACATGCTTGTATTATCATTAAACACATTTAACTTGTTTACAAAAATGTCTCTTTCATAAAAAAATAAATATAAATGATATATATAAATGAGGTAGATCCCCTCCAGTTGGTCAATTGAAAAGTAGCTCGCCTGCAGAAAAAGTGTGGGCACTCCTGCTCTAGACTGCACAGACACTCAACAACGGCAAATTATTTGCGGATTACAATTACTGGTTTGCAAAAAAAAAATTTTAACCCAATTAGGTGAAATGACATGATCTTGGCACAGCGGACTGTGTATCTCAGTGGTTGTAAAACACTGCTCAATAGGCTAAGGCAGGGGTGCCCATTACGTCGATCGCGATCGACTGGTCGATCTCGGAGGGTGTGTCAGTCGATCTCAAGCCAGGCATTAAAAAATAGACATAAAAATGAGCAATCATCAATCATACCAAGACTTCACTTTCGTCAGTTGTTTGACATTCTCGGCACCCGAGGATCTTGTGAGATGACGCTGGCTGCTGCGAGCTCATATTTAAGAAAAAAATCACTAACAGGGCGGACGCAGAGAAACACATATTATTTCTAGAGACTCCGTACCTACTGTCAAAACTCTAAAGACCGACTGCACAGTTCCTGTCTTCACCATAAAAGACCTGTTTCATCCTGTCTGTGCTAACAAAATAAGAGTCTCAGAAAACTAGCGCGCACAAGCGAGCAAGCTACGGAGTTTGATGCCAATGTATTTCTCCCCCGCCCTCAGCGACCGCTTTCTCACTTGCTTGCCCACCCGCACTCTCACTGACGTCACTCACCTGCTGCCAGACATTAAAGGGCCACACACATATGCTACTCTCATAACAAAGTGTTTGAAAACGAGTATGCAAGTTGGACAAATGAGATGCCAACTCCAACCACTTTCATGTGGTATTGGACGGAAAGGAGGACTTTTTTTTTCCTCCATTTGAAAATGCGGACGTTATCAGCACCACTGTCTAATTCCAATCAATGCAAGTCATCAGAATCAAATACACCAACTTATATTCTTGTCTTCATGAAAGAAAGGAATCTATGTGTGTTAAACATGCTTGTATTATCATTAAACACCATTAACTTGTTAACAAAAATGTCTCTTTCATGAATAAATAAATATAAATTATAAATAGGAATGAGGTAGATCTCCTCGACTTGGTCAATTGATAAGTAGCTCACCTGCAGAAAAAGTGTGAGCGCCCCTGGGCTAAGGCATATCACAATGACTTTTTTTATATCAGAAAATTCTGTAAATGGACTAATCCGTCATTCATTGTGAAGCAGCACTGAGAGTCACATCCTATTTACCCAGATATAGCAACAATGCAGACAAATGTTATTGTTTATTTATATGGGATTGTGACAAGAGAATATATCAAATGCAGCGCGTACGAAGTTCTAGCAAGCGTAACGGTAAATATCTTATGGGAGGGAGCATTTCCAAGCATTAGGTCTTTGAAATTGCTCGAATTTGCCGACAGTTTCCAAATACCAGGCAGGAAGCATGTGTGACTCGTTTGTCAGCCCCATACTGCTGTCATCTGCAGGGTACCCCAGGAGGGGGTGTGGACAAATTGGATTTGGGTGAGAAATGTGACCGAGTCACCCCAGAGGGGATGGATGTGCCATGTGCCTTTGTGTGACGAGGAAGTGGTGATGAGGTAGTGTGCAAACATTGATACCCTATAACCCCAAAACTCTCCATCTCCTTCCCCTCCAAAGTCCCTTTCTGTCTGCATCAGCACTGCAGGAGCCGTAATGGCTTTGTTATTGGGTTGTGGTATAGTTACACTCCCGCAAATGCTGTTACAAACTCCTTCTAGCTTTAAACAATCTCTGTGGCATTTCACCAGGCGGCGGCTTAATGCTTTGAATAAATGCAGTGGCCCCAAGCAGGTGCTCAATATTCAAGGTCCGTGGACAAACACAAATCATGTTGCTTTTAATATATCTCGCCTCAATCAATGTCCCCATCGAGTTTGTCGTTGCCACACACTAAACATGTGGCTTCAATGCTACGGTGACTGTCTTGATTTGATTATTTCCCTTCCCGTGCGTGTTCTTGGAATATGAATGGTCCTGTCATCGCATGTGCTGTCTGTGCTATCCCCAATAAGACACCAACTCCTAAACTGGCAAGCATATGATTGGTTTTAAGAATCTTTAAAAATGCACTTACTCTCTGTTTAGACACCATTCTTTGAGACATGAAGGAGCAATCGGGCGCTTGCATTCTTTGTTATTGGCAATCCACCAATGTCTTTCTAAGCACGTCAGCAAAGCTCTCTCTGGCTGAGAGGCAAACGCAAAAGACCGTGTTGTCTTGGGTATTTCTCATCTGCCTCGTAAAGTCATCTCTGTTTGCATTTATATAGCTTGAACATATCAGTCCAGGCTCTTCAAGTAAGTACACACCGTGTTTTGATGGGGAGACTTTATTTCATCAACAGAGAGTCGGCCTCTCGAAATTGCAGTTCCTTCTGAAAATGAGTGTCAATACTTCAGTTCCCTCTGAAATTGCATGTCAGTACTTAAAAACATCTATTTCAGAACACAAGTGGGAGAACTTTTAATGCTGCTTTTAACAATGTAATGTCCAGTGTGTCCACCCTCTCATGTGTTGTGGCCCAGGGTTCTGTTTTTATTGTTATTGGGAAGGTTGATCAGTACTTTTAAAAATGTTTCTTATCATTTCTATGCAGATGATTGTTGTGATCTCAAAACAATGAGAATCCAAGTGCAAATCCATACAAATCTGTATTTGATAACAAAAAAAATCACTGGAGAAAATAGATTCATTGTAACAAAAGTTCAGTTCCAGGAAAACCGGGTCAAAATTTGTCCTCCACCTGAGGAAATACAAAAAACAGGTTCACAAAAGGTCCAGGGAAAAAGACAAAGTGAGTGAGCTCAGACTAGACTCTACCACAGGCAACGGACGAACTGGCATCGGATGAGTGGACATTCAGGGTTTAAATCTGTTAGTAGATTGGAGACAGGTGGGCTAAAGGTATATAATATATGGGCTATACTTTTTGCGGAGATTAAGATTGTACGGCGTAAGCAGCCACATCATGATGATTTTCTACCGTGCCATTGTAGAGAGCATCATTAGATACGGGATCACCTCATGGTTTGGCAACCTAACCGTTAAGCTAAAAAGCAAACTGGCCGGCATGCATAAAACGGCAATGAAAATCGTAGGGAGGAAAGAATATGAGCCTATACAGAGCATCTATGAGCAGGCAGTTAGGAAAAAAGCTAAGGAAATATTTCCAATTCACAACACCCACTCTTCCCTGAATATGGAACCCTGCCATCAGGTCCCACTATGCACATCTAACCGCCTTAAATTATCATTTGTCCCAGCCTCCATCAAGCTGACCAACAATGTGCAATAGAATGTTAATACATAGGTTAGCACTTTTTTAGCATATAGCACTTTAGCACATAACACTTTAGCACATAGCACTGTAGAACTAAGCACTTTAGCACACAGTACTTTATCCATGAGCTCTAGTGCAATGCACACTGGTACTTTATCTCCATACTGTAGATTTTATGCCTACATCAAAGTGCCACCTATGTCTATCAAGCTCCACGTTCTAATGTTTAAATGTTAGTTGTCTGGTTGTGGTTGTGTCTGTGCTTGTGTTTTTGTTCTGTTGTTTTTGTGTATGTTAAGAAAGCAATGATGCACTGTGCCCAAGACAAATTTCCCCGCGGGGACAATAAAGTTGAACCTTGAACCTTGAACCTTGAGATGACTGGCAGCACACCTGAAACCAATGACAGGGTAGAGACTTACAGACACAAGAGGGGAGGGGAGCAAGAAGACAAGAGGAAAAAGAGCAAGAGAATCGCCTTCCATCCCATCCATTTTCTACCGCTTATTCCCTTTTTTTTGGGTCGCGGAGGGCGCTGGCGCCTATCTCAGCTACAATTGGGCGGAAGGCGGGGTACACCCCGGACAAGTCGCCACCTCATCGCAGGGCCAACACAGATAGACAGACAACATTCACACTCACATTCACACACTAGGGCCAATTTAGTGTTGCCAATCAACTTATCCCCAGGTGCATGTCTTTGGAATCGCCTTCATGACAATGATATTCAACTGTTGTGCTTCTTCAACGATTCAGAGTTTTACTTTTTATCTGAGTTCGTCGAGTACGTATCCTGTATTAAAAACGGGTTGCAATACACAACACAATGCGATAGAACATCAATCTAAACCGACTGAAAAACATGAAAAATCATAATGCAGTGTCTGTAAAGTATTAGCCCACATTTCATGTTTTGTTTGTACACAGCTAGCTTTACAGCGTTCGTACTGTAGTTGTACGTTGATGTCTTGCATGGAACATGATCAATATGATAGGACGGTTTTCTGTTTGGTCAAGCTGTTTTTTTTCCACTTGATTTTGGGTAAGCAAGGTTGTGATTAAAAATAGCCATATTCATCATCTGTTACCAAGTCTGCCTTGATTAGAACACACTCGTGTTTGTTTCCGGTGGTAAGAGCACACATTTGTTGCCAAAAGTCGGAAGTGCACTGCTATGGAAACTGAAATAAATGCGCTGAGGAAATAAGTTTCAGTATTGCCTAAAATGACCTAAATATGGTAAATATTGTGCATATTACATATTGTTATGATTGTGTCTGTTACTATTATATATACAGTGGGGCAAAAACGTATTTAGTCAGCCACCGATTGTGCAAATTCTCCCACTTAAAATGATGACAGAGGTCTGTAATTTTCATCATAGGTACACTTCAACTGTGAGAGACAGAATGTGAAAAAAAAATCCAGGAATTCACATAGTAAGATTTTTAAATAATTATTTGTAAATTATGGTGGAAAAGAAGTATTTGGTTAACTATTCAAAGCTCTCACTGATGGAAGGAGGTTTTGGCTCAAAATCTCACCATACGTGGCCCCATTCATTCTTTCCTTAACACGGATCAATCGTTCTGTCTCCTTAGCAGAAAAACAGTCCCAAAGCATGATGTTTCCACCTCCATGCTTCACAGTAGGTGTGGTGTTCTTGGGATGCAACTCAGTATTGTTCTTCCTCCAAACACGACGAGTTGAGTTTATACCAAAAAGTTCTATTTTGGTTTCATCTGACCAAATGACATTCTCCCAATCCTCTGCTGTATCATCCATGTATCCATTTTGGTATAAACTCAACTCGTCGTGTTTGAAAGAAACTTGGAGTTTCATCCCAAGAACACCATACCTACTGTGAAGCATGGGGGTGGAAACATCATGCTTAAGGGCTGTTTTTCTGCTAAAGGGGACAGGACGATTGATCCGTGTTGAGGAAAGAATGAATGGGGCCATGTATCGTGAGATTTTGAGCCAAAACTTCCTTCCATCAGTGAGAGCTTTGAATGGTTGACCAAATACTTATTTTCCACCATAATTTACAAATAAATTCTTTAAAATTCCTACAATGTGAATTTCTGGAAAATTTTTTCACATTCTGTCTCTCACAGTTGAAGTGTACCTTTGATGAAAAGTACATACCTCTGTCATCATTTTAAGTGTCAGAACTTGCACAATCGGTGGCTGACTAAATACTTGTTTGCCCCACTGTGTAGTGTATGTAAAATGTTCCTGGACGGTTTTGAAGTTGTTATAGAGGGCTTTGAAGGCTACAGTGGTTACTCCCATTAGCCGCATTGTGCAAGCATTTTTTAATCATCTTTAAAATCCTAAAACAAAGAGGTGTGTTCTTGTCTCTCATAATGATTGTGAACGATAGGCAATATTTAAAAAAAACGTGCACTCTTCTTTCAAAGGTCAGTGAAATTACATAAATACCATAGATGAATATTACTACACTTTTTTAAAATTATATTACTATTATTATTTTGAATGATATCATAGGGACACACAGTAGAAAAGGTATGCATGGATATACTGATTATAATTGTAATACGTACTGTAGAAACAGTGATTATTTTAGGTTTTCTTTACAAGATGATGACATAACCTTTTCATTGTGGCTTGTGCAGCCCTTTGAGACACTCGTGATTTGGGGCTATAAAAGTAAACCTTAATTGATTGGTTGATTGATAACTGCACTGAACACATAGTTTACTTGGTTAAGACTTAAAAAACAGGTGTTGATAATATACTTCCCTGCTGTGAGATTTTATATCATGATGTTTCTGGTGTACAACACCTTGTGCAAATAAAAATGGTGGTTAAAGATGCATTTTTTCACATTTTTATTTGGACAAAATACATGTAGGACCAATAAGAATACCAATGTACACCGATATTGATAAGGAATATCGATATTGGTATCTGTACTGGTAAAATCTTAACGATATACATTCCTATATAGCATACAGCAGGGATCAGCAACGCGGTGCCCGCGGGCACCAGGTAGCCCGTAAGGCCCAGATGAGTCGCCCGCTGGCCTGTTCTAAAAATAGCTCAATTAGCAGCACTCACCAGTGAGCTGCCTCTATTTTTTTTAATTTATTTATTTACTTGCAAGCTGGTCTCGCTTTGCTCGACATTTTTAATTCTAAAAGATATTTTAAAGACTTGTTCTTCTCTTGTTTGAATAAATTAATTTATTTTTTTACTTTGCTTCTTATAACTTTCAGAAAGACAATTTTAGAGAAAAAATACAACCTTAAAAATGATTTTAGGATTTTTAAACACATAGACCTTTTATTTTTTAAATTCCTTCCTCTTCTTTCCTGACAATTTAAATCAATGTTCAAGTAAAACATGTTTTTATTGTAAAGAATAATCAATACATTTTAATTTAATTCTTCCTTTTAGCTTCTGTTTTTCCGACGAAGAATATTTGTGAATTATTTTTTTAAACTTATTATGATTAAAATTCAAAAATAATATTCTGGCAAATCTAGAAAATCTGTAGAATCAAATTAAAATCTTATTTCAAAGTCTTCTGAATTGTTTTTATTTTTTATTTTGTTCTGGAAAATCTAGAAGAAATAATGATTTGTCTTTGTTAGAAATATAGCCTGGTCCAATTTGTTATATATTCTAAAAAAGTGCAGATTGGATTTTAACCTATTTAAAACATGTCATCAAAAGTGTTAAATTAATCGTAATCAGGAACAATTACTAATGATGTTCCATAATTTTTTTTATTTTTTTTTTCAAAAATATTAAAAATTAGCTAGTTTTTCTCTTCTTTTTTTCGGTTGAATTTTGAATTTTAAAGAGTCAAAATTGAAGATAAACTATGTTTCAAAATTTAATTGTAATTTTTTTCGTGTTTTCTTCTCTTTTAAACTGTTCAATTAAGTGTTTTTTTCATCATTTATTCTCTCCAAAAAACCTTCCGTAAAAAGAAAAAAAATGTCCCACGGAATGACAGAGAAATACCCATTTTTTATATATATATATATAGATTTATTTATTAAAGGTAAATTGAGCAAATCGGCTATCTCTGGCAATTTATTTAACTGTGTATCAAACTGGTAGCCCTTCACATTAATCAGTACCCAAGAAGTAGCTCTTGGGTTCACAGAGGTTGGTGACCCTTGGCATACAGTATATAGAAATAGCATCAGTACAATACCTGTCCAGTCCTGCTTTGTGTCGAAGTGGCAACACTCCTCCACATATTACTGATCCTACATCTTGTTTTTTCTTCACTCTCTCTGCAGAGGCGACCATCCTCAGCTATGATGGCAGCAAGTTCATGAAGGTCCAGCTGCCAGTGGTGATGCACACCGAAGCTGAAGATGTGTCCCTGCGCTTCCGTTCCCAGCGAGCCTATGGCATCCTAATAGCAACCACCTCTCGGGACTCGGCCGACACTCTGCGTCTGGAGCTGGAGAGCGGACGCGTCCGGCTGACTGTCAATTTAGGTACCGTGTATCCTATGCAGCAGGAACGTCATGTGTCACACTGAGCTAAATTATGCCTGACAACTCCATCAAATGCGACTCCACATGCACTCCACCTCACATATACTATTATTATGGTGTTCGCATTCTTGAATAGAAGGAGATAGTGTGAAAGCTTTCAATGGCAAGAGTCTGCGGCTCTTTGCTTACTGCCGGATGAGCACACAGCTGCCTTTGCCCAGCAGGGAATGCTAGCCATCCATTCCAGCACCTTACTCCTCAATTTGTATTATTAGGGCCTTTACGGTGCACTCTCCTTCATTCCTGGTGCAGTTTCCTTTACAGTTACATCCAATTCTGACAACATCCTCTGAAAGGTACTGAAGTTTTGTATCAAAGCTCTTCATGTACTGCAGATGTCATTGAAAAAGCAACCATAGCACTGCACAAATTTAAAAAAAATGGTTAATTTTGCAGCAGTGCACTTAATTTTAAACAATACCAGATTGGTAAATGTCCATTGCAATGGTTTCTCCAAAGATGAACACAATGCATGACACTTGTTGACTTCAAAGTTGATCTAATTTCAAAATAGTGTTTCCATTAGGAACAATATCAGTCAATCAGTATGTGTACGTACATTAAATGAGTTTGATTTTTTTAAATAGTTATGCTGTATATAAGCCTCCTACATGGAACACCTTAATCCAATAATGTTTGGTTTTTGAAAAATCCGACTAACAGACCTAGATTGTGCGATTAATTGAGGGGTTGCGTGCCGCCAGATCGCGCATGCGCCAGATACAACCGATAAAACCGCAGCAACATTGGTAATGAAGAGGATACTTTCGATTTGCTTCACAAATTAAAATAACAGAACGTTTTGAAGTGAACCAATGGTAGACAAAAAGAAACTGATTTATTCAAGAAGGTAGCTAAGGAAATGTAAAATGCTTAATCTGGACTCCCGAACAAAATACGGATGATAATAATAATAATACCTGGGATTTATATGGTGCTTTTGTAAGTACCCAAAGACGCTTTACATGTGTGTGTGTGGGAGGGGGCTGGAGGAGGAGGGAGGATAAGAACAACTTTATTAGAAAAAACTAAGATAAACAAGCAAGAAAAGAAAAAATAATAAATAAATAAATAAAAAGATGAAAGATAATGAAAAAGGTTAATAAAAGGCGACTAATAAAACTTCCCCAAACCTCCTCACGCTGCATTTGTACAACAATTACTCTGTATTATGCACAACTGGCAAGATCGTCCAAAACATTGCCAACCTTATCTGGACCAGTATCAGTCGGGGCACGAACGGTCTTTTCCTTCGGGCTCCTTCCATCAATCGACAGAGCCTTATGAATGAACTCCGAGACATTCGAAAGTTTTGTTTCCATGATTCTACATCCGAAAATACCTTCAAAAAAACTCTTGCAGGTCCCTGCATCTGCTCCGATACATTCTTGGTAGTAGCATCAATGTTCGTAGCGCAATTTAAGATCATTTCTTGATGCGGTCTGCTATTTAACATCAGCATAGCCATTACAGATGTAATATTTGTAATCTGTGCCAGTATTACAGCGGACATCTAGTAAAACAAGCTGTAAGGATCCGCAGATGGATAGTGTGACGTCGTAGGTCAACTGGAAAGGTGGCTGACAAGAGGGTGCTCACACTCGCCAAGCTGCAATCCTGCCCTCTTTTCCTGGTCCAATCATAAAGATAGATGAAAACAAATAAGAAGCCGGACGTACTGAGCGTGAAAAAGTGAAAAACAATGAGGCAGCAATACAATGAAGGCCAGGAGCTGAGACATGCATGATGCAGGCGAAGGCAAGGAGGATAATCTGGCGTTCTGGCATAGAGGAGAACTTCACTTGTTTTAGAATTTAGCCCATCTTTCACACTCGTGAAAAAAGACGACGGATGTATTTTTTAATGTATTCTAAATATTAAATGCGATCAAAAGTCTGCTTACAATGGAACCCATGGGAACCTCTCTACTCTGCCTATAATGCCCATCAAAAACGTCCAAACACCCCCATTGAGGTTGTATTAACATGATGTAAGTATATATATAATGTAGTAACAAGCACATTAATAATAACATTTAATATTTACATATTTTGCTCATTTGAAGCATATTAATTAAAAAAATGCATCATGACGTTTACTTCTTTTACCACTGCATCACTGATTTGTACTCAATGCAAACATTATGAGAGCCAACAAACACAATAAAACATCACATACTGTACGATGTCTGCTGTCATTAGGATGCAGACTGCAGGGATATTCATATATTCCCATTTAGATGAAAAATGACTCATAATCCTTGTGAAGAAAAGGAAGGCGGAACCTAAAGTCTTTTTGACTTGTTCTCTGCAATTTCCGGGTCCAAATTGACCGTCAAAACTTGTCGGAATACGTCTTTGTCCCTCTACTATCCAGGTGAAAGGCATTAATTATTATCGACAATAAAATTAGACGTGCAAGAAAACGAGGAAGCAACTGATCAGTCGATCATGTCAACATTGGCACACAAGCTTTTTATCATGGCGCTACTATAAATAGTTTGTCTGTGTCAGCGCTTATAATAACAATATCACCAATACTTGGTTAACATTCAAGTCATAATATTCAAGTCACGGAATATAAATGGTGTATTTTTGGAAGTTTATTTGCTTTGCTTCAATCTCCCAAATTGTGTCTGGATTGTAAGATCTAAAATATCTAAAAATGTAATGTTATTGAACTTTAAATTGTATAACTTTTGGGACATAGGACTTTGGAGGTTCCATTGCACTGCTTTCTTCTGTCTTAACAGAAATGAGCTTCCATAAAACTAATATAAGGACAGTCCACAGTGTAATATATCAAAGCCAGGATAAAACTACCCATAAAACAACAGGCTGATGTTTTTCTTCGTCATCATTTAATTACTGGGTCTATAAGTGTCAGACTCCTGTCAGCTCTTTTTAAAATCCAAGCATTCCCTGTGAGGGCAGGCAAGTGTTGGTCTCTGGCTGTTTGCTCCCACTTTTCTGCTGCGGTTGACAACACACGACAGGCAGGGCCAAAAGGAAGGGAAGGCAGGGAGGAAGGTTTTGAAGTGGGTCACCTATCGCAGAGCACAACATGAGTCCCAGCTTTTGCTACCGTGGAAGTAAAAATGAAAAAGTAAGACAAAGCCTCTGTACCCCGGGCTTACTGTAAGTCACTTGTGATAGTTTATAACCGGAGCTACTGTGGCAGAATTAGGACCATGCAATATTCTCTTTTTTATCCTTTTGAGAACCTGCTGTGGATACACATAGCAATTAGCCATGTAGAAATGGGCTCCAACATCCATTTAACTGAGATAGAGATCTGAAATCAGAGTGACTGATGTCCTCTGTTAAACATAATTGCAATTAATATACGTCTTGTAAGAGTGGAGAAAATGATCTCTATAGAGATTGCATATAATAACTACTGTAGGTATGGTATAATAACACTAAGGGGATGATCATTTCGTTAGAGGATATAATTTAAACCCTGACTCGCTGGCCCTGTCTGACTCTGACCAACACTCTAATGCTCCTATAACAACAGACATATAAAACATTGGAATGTGTAAAAAAAAAACAGTAACACCTTAGTATGGGGAACATATTCTAAGTAACAAAGACTTAATTTAGAGTTATTTGGACACAAGGGGAACATATACGGGTTAGGGGTACTAATAAGCAATAATTCTGAGGTTATTGAGGAAAGAGTCTTACTGGTTGTATAATAATGCCATGCAGAAGAAAGCATTAATAAGTACTTAATAATGACTAATTATGAGCCGATACGTTACTAATTAGCATTTTTATCAAGCAACTAATTAATGGTGAATATATTCCCCATACTGAAGTGTTACCAAAAAAGCATATATGTAATAATAAATCCTCTATTGATAGTAATCATGTCTGATAATCCTAAAAACCATGTTCTGCTCCTCTGTCATGACTACCGCATCACTTTAGTGGTCATGTTGCAGCTGGAGGCCATGGTCGAGAGCATCAGAGGACGGTCAGCGTCCGTGTGTGTGTCCCCAGAGAGGTGGACTGTATGCCTTACTGATGTCTGCAGCTGCAACGTTGAAAGATGAATTTATCTCTCATCTATTCTTCCCCCCCCATCTAGATTGTATCAGGATAAACTGTACCACCAGTAAGTCACTGCTCACATTTATTTCTTCTTCTATAACTCTTCTATCACAGTATGTCTCTGGGTGTTGATGTAGAAGATAGTTTATGTGTATGCTACTTATATCACTATATCATTGCAGCTCCTGCAAGCGAAATACAGTAAGATATATCTGACTTGCATCTTGCGTTCACTTTAGAAGGAAAACAATTATTATTATTATATGGAAGAAACATAGCAATTGTTTTTGTTTCAAGCGCACAAAACGTTTTAAGGTCAATGTGTTACAAAACAAGTTATTAGTGGAATTAGATAAAAGCAAAACTCCCGTCTTCCCTTTTTATTTATATATTTTCCTTTTGACTCCAGTATGTCGAGCTGGCTGTAAATTGATGAGGCCATTCATGGCTGAGAGGAAATACAGAGTGTGATTTTATTATTCTCATTAACCTGCCTTGCAGAGCAGAAATGCATGTTTGAAGAAGAAGGGTGCGGGAATAGATCATTGCCAGTGTGTGTGTGTGTGTGTGTGTTAGTGTGTGTGTGTGTTCTGGTGCTTCTACCCTTCTTGAGACATCAACAAGGACCATCCATTTGAGGACCACTGAACAAGTTAGGACCGAAATCATGGTCCCGATACGAAGAACTATTGCATCTAATAGAGAATGTCTCATTTGCACCCCTGGTGGTGAACTCTATAAAAATGAGGGTGGTCCCAAAAAGGAGGGAATTTTTCAAATTGTGTTGGTTTTAAAAGTGCTCCCCCTCTGGTCAACATATAAAATAACAAGTGTGTGTAAAAATGTTAACTGCTTCCCCTCTGGCCAACATATGTAAGAACACGTATGTGTAAGAAATTGAAATGCGCCCCCTTTGGTTAAAATATATTTAAAAATATATATGTATGTATATAGAGACATACTGTAATAACTCGAAGTAAATAATGAAGATTAAAAAACAATTACAAACAAAAAAATATATTTTGAAAACAGCTTACTTTTTTATATATTTGCATAGCTTGTATATATTATTAATGTTGTAAATACAAATCTAGGGTGGTCCTAAAGATGTAGGCTTTTTTCGGAGGTCTCAAGAATGTAAGAAAGACAAGAATGTGTGTGTCGTTGTGTGTGTGTGTGTGCGTGTGTGTGTGTGCACATGTGTGTGTGTGTGCACGTGTGTGTGTGTGCGAGCTAAAACAAAGTGTTTGCATCACAATATTTCAGAGACAAAATCCCTGATTTTTTTTTTTTTATTCAGGAAATGTGAAACATACATGATCTTATCTATTATCTCCTTTCATGAATCCATGGACTATACAGTATATTTGATTAGTATCATAGGCGGAAATTCATTATCTATATTTTACAGACACACACACATGATTTAGGACATAAGTAGGGCGTAAGTCAGTTGTCCGTGTTTCAGAGGTCACCGCCTGATGAGAGGCGAGGATCACATCGCATCATGTGACCTCCAGACATGCCTCTGTGAGCCAGCCGTTTTTTTAACACCTTTCTAAATGCTAAGTAGAATTGTTCATGCCTCTTGGATGCATCCCTTGTTTGTGTATGCAAATGACAAGCTCACAACTCTAATTCCCCGTATCAACACTTTAAAAGGCCATTCGTTGTTTTTAACAACACTGCGAAGGCGTAGTGAAACGCTCACATGAAACACCGGGGATTGTTTTATTGGGGTATTTTTGACTGGTAGCTCCTATTTGTGTTTCTAATGCACAGTAGTGTAGTACTTTGTGTCATTTAGCTTGTGTATTGATTGAACTAGACGAGAAAGAAGGACAATTGTGGGTAGAAATGGTTCAGTAAATTAGGGCTGAGAATGACACCATATTGGCCCCCAAATTCAATCAATCAAACAAAGTTTATTTATGTAACCCTAAATCACGAGTGTCTCAAAGGGCTGCACAAGCCACAACGACATCCTCGGCTCAGATCCCACATCAGGGTGAGAAAAAAAGTCAACCCAATGGGATACAATGAGAAACCTTGGAGGGGACCGCAGATGTGTGTATCAAGGTTCTTCTTCCCTGTACTATGAAAACACTTTGAGTTTGAACAGTTTCTTAACATGGATCATTTTGGTTCATTTAGTTAACCTACTCAGTGGCCTAATGGTTAGAGTGTCCGCCCTGGGATCGGTAGGTCGTGAGTTCAAACCCCGGCCGAGTCATACCAAAGACTATAAAAATGGGACCCATTACCTCCCTGCTTGGCACTCAGCATTAAGGGTTGGAATTGGGGGTTAAATCACCAAAAATGATGATTTTTGCTGCCCATTGCTCCCCTCACCTCCCAGAGGGTGATCGAGGGTGATGGGTCAAATGTAGAGAATAATTTCACCACACCTAGTGTGTGTGACAATTATTGGTACTTTAACTTTTAACTTCATTGTTTGATTTCTTTGCTTCATCCATTCAATAATTTTGCCCCAAAATCCATAGATTTGTCACATTTTTGTAGGAACAGCAAGGTTCAAAGCTTGGGAAAAAAATAGCGGCTAATATTCCGAAAAGATACGGTAATAGTCATGGGAGAAGTACGGTCCCCTGGTCCTTAGCTTTGTTGAAATTTTGCCGCCAATTAAATTGCATATCACTGTCACGTACATGAAGATATTCACCACAACCTGTGTAATATTTCCCATTGTATACACAATTATTGTTGAAAAATACAAACCCCGTTTCCATATGAGTTGGGGAATTGTGTTAGATGTGAATATAAATGGAATACAATAATTTGCAAATCGTTTTCAACCCATATTCAGTTGAATGCACTACAAAGACAAGATATTTGATGTTCAAACTCATAAACTTTTTTTTTCTTTTGCAAATAATAATTACTTAGAATTTCATGGCTGCAACACGTGCCAAAGTAGTTGGAAAAGGGCATGTTCACCAATGTGTTACATCACCTTTTCTTTTAATAACACCCAATTAACGTTTGGAAACGGAGGAAACTAATTGTTGAAGCTTTGAAAGTGGAATTATTTCCCCATTGGTGTTTTATGTAGAGCTTCAGTCCTACAACAGTCCGGGGTCTCTGCAGTCGTATTCTACGCTTCATAATGCTCCACACATTTTCGATGGGAGACAGGTCTGGACTGCAGGCGGGCCAGGAAAGTACCCACACTCTTTTTTTACGAAGCTACGCTGTTGTAACACTTGTCTTGCTGAAATAAGCAGAAGCGTCCATGATATCGTTGCTTGGATGACAAAATATGTTGCTCCAAAACCTGTATGGACCTTTCAGCATTAATGGTGCCTTCACAGATGTGTAAGTTACCCATGCCTTGGGCACTGATACACCCCGATACCATCACAGATGCTGGCTTTTAAACTTTGTTCCTATAACAATCCGAATGGTTATTTTCCTCTTTGTTCCGGAGGACACCACGTCCTCTGTTTCCGAATATAATTTGAAATGTGGATTCGTCAGACCACAGAACACCTTCCCACTCAGGTAAACTTTGGCCTAACCAAGCCGGCGGCGTGTAAGGATATTCTTGATAAATGGGTTTGGCTTTGCATAGTAGAGCTTTAACTTGCACTTACAGATGTAGCGACAAATCGGAGTTACTGACAGTGGTTTTATGAAGTGTTCCTGAGCCCATGTGGTGATATTCTTTACACACTGTTGTCGGTTTTTGATGCAGCACCGCCTGAGGGATCAAAAGTCTGTAATATCATCGCTTATGTGCAGTGGTTTCTCCAGATTCTCTTAGCTTTTTGATGATTTTACGGACCGTAGATGGTAAAATCCTTAAATTCCTTGCAATAGCTCGTTGAGAAATGGTGTTTCTAAAACTGTTCGACAATTTGCTTACAAAGTGGTGACCCTCACCCCATCTTTGTTTGTGAATTACTTAGCATTTCATGGAAGCTGCTTTTATACCCAATCATGGCACCCAACTGTTCCCAATTAGCCTGCACACCTGTAGGAAGTTCCATATAAGTGTTTGATGAGCATTCCTCAACTGTATCAGTATTTATTGCCACTTTTCTCAACTTCTTTGTCACGTGTTGCTGGCATCAAATTCTAAAGTTGATGATTATTTGCAAAAAAAATCAAAATGTTTATCAGTTTGAACATCAAATATGTTGTCTTTGTAGCATATTCAACTGAATACGGGTTGAAAATTATTTGCAAATCATTGTATTCCGTTTCACGGTGGCAGAGGGGTTAGTGCGTCTGCCTCACAATACGAAGGTCCTGCAGTCCTGGGTTCAAATCCAGACTCGGGATCTTTCTGTGTGGAGTTTGCATGTTCTCCCCGTGAATGCGTGGGTTCCCTCCGGGTACTCCGGCTTCCTCCCACTTCCAAAGACATGCACCTGGGGATAGGTTGATTGGCAACACTAAATTGGCCCTAGTGTGTGAATGTGAGTCTGAATGTTGTCTGTCTATCTGTGTTGGCCCTGCGATGAGGTGGCGACTTGTCCAGGGTGTACCCCGCCTTCCGCCCGATTGTAGCTGAGATAGGCGCCAGCGCCCCCCGCGACCCCGAAAGGGAATAAGCGGTAGAAAATGGATGGATGGATGGATGTATTCCGTTTATATTTACATCCAACACAATTTCCCAACTCATAGAAACGAGGTTTGTAATACAAGTTTACCAATAATATGTGTAATATTGGTTGTGCCAGTAGAAATCCCATAAATGTTTAAATGAATAGAAAAAAAATCGAAATATGGTCCCACAAGATACCATGATTTTTTTTTTTTAATCCCTGTCCTTTTTCCACCCGTATTAAATAATATGCAGTGTCAGGCGCTGCAGTTCTGGTCAGCTCGGTGGATGAAGAATTTCAGCAACGACTCAAAGAACACATCACTGTCAATTAGGGAGCGGGCTCCCTGGGGCTGCTTGCAGCTGCCTGCAGAGAACAGTGCCACTTTGACTTAAACACATTAAACATGTACCGAGTGATATAAACTTAAGTTATATGGCTGTAGAGGGGCTTCAGAACCCTCTTGCAACACAGCACGACTTGGTGATAAAAAAACATATTTGTCCACTATAGAGAACTGTTTTCCATCTATAATCTTTCATCTCAGACATTCTGACAAAACAAAATTATGTTACATGCACATTACGACTCTGGGTGTACAAATTGTTAGACTATGTGCACCAAAGAAGCACTGGGACAGCAGGTTATCACACCCACAAAACCGAAATGGAAGGAAATATTATTTGGTGTTTCCCCCGTTGCACATTTAGAAACTTCCCCTCTTCTGAAGAAGACTTATACACAATTTTTGGAAGAACTGTGGGAATTTCTAGTCCATCCATCCAAAAGATTGATTGATTTTTAATTGATTGAAACTTGCATTAGTAGATTGCACAGTTCAGTACATATTCTGTACAATTGACCAGTAAATGGTAACACCCGAATACGTTTTTCAACTTGTTTAAGTCGGGGTCCACGTAAATCCGTTCATGGTAGAGGTCAGAGGTTGTTCAAAAAGAGGAGCTGCCTCACAATTAATGTTCTTGTTCATTCCAAAGGTGCTTAATGGGGTTGAGGTCAATGCTTTTACGTAGTTTTATTGCCAAACTTGGACTGACAGACATGACATGGTGCTAGAACAGAACAAAGCCTTCCAATAGCAGTTTCTACAACGATGGCCGTTTTGAATCGGCAATAGAAAAGTAGTTAATTAGTAATCAGCCACCTTTGTCTTTTACACAGCAGCGCAGCACATACTTGCCAACCTTGAGACCTCCGATTTCGGGAGGTGGAGGGTGCGGTGTGGGGTGTGTGGTCGGGGGTGGGGCGGAGGCGTGGTTGGGGCGGGGGCGTGGTTAAGAGGGGAGGAGTATAATTCACCAACTTGAGTATTTCAAATATATTTCATATATAAATATATATATATATATATATATATATATATATATATATATATATGTATATGTATGAAATACTTGACTTTCAGTGAATTCTAGCTATATATATTTAATTTATTTTATATATATATATATAAATAAAATGTTGAATTTTCAACAGCACCTATCAAATACACAGTAATAAAAACATAGTTGTTCTACTAACTGTACTCTGCTTGCTGGTTACTAAAAAACAACAACAACAACAACACTTACCTTTCACTATTTGAGTAACTTTTGTTCTGCCATTTGCGTATTGGCGAGCGATCTCCGAAAGAAATATTTTACAGACTTAAACAATACCCAGAAGACCCACATGCATGCAGATGGCTCTCTCTGTGGAACGCTGGAAAGTAACAATAATAAAACCTTTAAAAGAGTAAGAACCATGAGTAGGAATAAAGGATAAAGTACAGGTAAAACATATGATAAAAATTATATATATATATATATATATATATATATACAGTAATTATAGAATAACTAAGTAGAACTAAATAACATATTGCATAACTCATAAGATAAAACGTAAAGTACAAATGGCATCAGTAAAAAGTGGGTCTTAAGCCTGCTTTTATAAACATGAACGTTTTGAGGTCCTCCGCCAAAATGTTCTATAGACGGAGGGGGGGCCATCATAATAGAAAGATGCCATCCCGTGACTTTGTGTCCTGACTTTTAGACTAATAAGGAGATGAGTGCCGGAGGATCTCGGGGTCCGCAAAGGTTCGTGGGGTAAAAGCAAATTTGAAAGATAAGATAACATGAACACACAAAAAAAAAACATTACAAGAACCTTGATATTGATCCTGAAACACACGAGGGGACAATGCAGAGATTTTAAAACTGGTGTAATGCGGGCCCGCCTTTTAGTCTCTGTCAGGTCACGTGCCGTTGTATTTTGGAGTAGTTGTAAAATTGCAATAACCTTTTTAGGTAGACCAGAAAGGAGGGAGTTACAATAATCTATATTACTTGTAATAAAAGCATGCATTAGTGTCTCTGTGTTGCCCTGAGAGATAACTGGGCAGACTCTGGCGATAATCTTAAAAAGATAAAAACCTGCTTTTTTATATATATTTTTTATATCTGGTGTAAAACTACCCCGCTTACCGCCCGAATGCAGCTGAGCTAGGCTACAGCAACCCCCGTGACCTCAAAAGGGACAAGCGGTAGGAAATGAATGGATGGATGGGTATAAAACTAAGATCAGAGTCGAAAAAGACGCCCAGATTTTTCCCTTTTAATGATGGGAGTTAAAAAATGCTTGTAGTTTTGATGTGTGTTTCTCTCCCAGGGCCTCAGAGCCAATGACTAAAACTTCAGTCTTGTCCTGGTAAAGCTGTAAAAAATTATCTGCCATCCGGGATTTAATATCCAAAATGCAATTAAAAAGTGTATCAATTGGTCTTGTGTCATCAGGAGGCATGGGAATGTACAACTGTGTGTAATCGGCATAACAATGGAAATTAATTACATGTCTCCTGATGACAGAGCCAAGTGGAATCATGCAAATATTAAAAAGAATATGCATCCAGAATTTACAGTGATTGTTTTAAAAAACACATTTTCGTGGCGTCCTGGACGTCTCCCTTTTCTATTTTTGTTACGTTTTATGAAAACAATGTGGAATAATTTTTTACCTCACCCAAAAGGTTACTATCTCACTAGTTTAGATGGGGGTTTACCTATTTCTGTGTTTTGCCAAAAATCATGTTAATGTACACAAAACTTGGATTTTGGTCACACATCCGCCATGAACCCTGAAACCAGCGTGGAACCGCCAAAAAAAGTGTAAACATTTAAAATGTTTTGTTCCGTTCTTGGCAGTTTAAAATGGACGATGTTCAAAAGTCCGCCATATTCCAGCAGTTGCATTTTCCTCCCGTATAACGCGGAGGTATCACGGTCTCATCAAGGAGCTACACGATGTTCACTGTGTTTGTACCGAAAAAATAGTTAAAGACTCCGCGCCATCGTTGGAACATGGCTCATGGCAGTTTGAGAACCGCCATCTAAACTTTTTCCAAAACAAAAGCAAGTCAAAGATCATCTCAATGACAACACTCTCGTGTTTTTTTAAGATGAATCCCTGACATCTTAGGAACTGAACTCACAGACCATCAACAAATGACTATTCACTGCAAATGAAGTAAACAAGCTACAGCAACACCTTAACTACAAACCCCGTTTCCATATGCGTTGGGAAATTGTGTTAGATGTAAATATAAACGGAATACAATGATTTGCAAATAATTTTCAACCCATATTCAGTTGAATATGCTACAAAGGCAACACATTTGATGTTAAAAATGATAATTTTTTTTTTTTTTTTGCAAATAATCATTGACTTTAGAATTTGATGCCAGCAAAACATGACAAAGAAGTTGGGAAAGGTGGCAATAAATACTGATAAAGTTGAGGAATGCTCATCAAACACTTATTTGGAACATCCCAAATGTGTGCAGGCTAATTGGGAACAGGTGGGTGCCATGATTGGGTATAAAAGCAGCTTCCATGAAATGCTAAGTAGTTCACAAACAAGGATGGGGCGAGGGTCACCACTTTGTAAGCAAATTGTCGAACAGTTTTAGAACAACATTTCTCAACGAGCTATTGCAAGGAATTTAGGGATTTTACCATCTACGGGCAGTAAAATCATCAAAAGTTTCAGAGAATCTGGAGAAATCACTGCACGTAAAAGACGGTATTACGGACCTTTGATCCCTCAGGCGGTACTGCATCAAAAACTGACATCAGTGTGTAAAGGATATCACCACATGAGCTCAGGAACACTTCATAAAACCACTGTCAGTAACTACAGTTGTTCGCTACATCTGTAAGTGCAAGTTAAAACTCTATTATGCAAAGCAAAACTCATTCATCAACAACACCAAGAAACACCGCCGGCTTTCCCTTGGCCCGAGCTCATCTAAGATGGACTGATGCAAAGTGGAAAAGTGTTCTGTGGTTTGACGAGTCCAAATTTCAAATTATATCGGGAAACTGTGGACGTGGTGTCCTCTGGAACAAAGAGGAAAATAACCATCCGGATTGTTTTAGGCGCAACGTTCAAAAGCCAGCGTCTGTGATGGTATGGGGGTGTATTAGTGCCCAAGGCATGGGTAACTTACACATCTGTGAAGGCACCATTAATGCTAAATGGTCCATGCAGGTTTTGGAGCAACATATGTCATCCAAGCAACGTTGTCATGGACGCCCATGCTTATTTCAGCAAAACAATGCTAAGCCACGCGTTACAATAGCGTTGCTTCATAGTAAAAGGGTGCGGGTACTTTCCTGTGCCCGCCTGCAGTCCAGACCTGTCTCCCATCGAAAATTTGTGGCGCATTATGAAGCGTAAAATACGACAGCGGAGACCCCAGACTGTTGAACGACTGAAGCTCTACATAAAACAAGAATGGGAAAGAATTCCACTTTTAAAGCTTCAACAATTAGTTTCCTCAGTTCCCAAACGTTTATTGAGTGTTGTTAAAAGAAAAAGTGATGTAACACAGTGGTGAACATGCCCTTTCCCAACTACTTTGGCACGTGTTGCAGCCATGAAATTCCAAGATTATTATTTGCAAAAAAACAATTTTTTATGATTTTGAACATCAAATGTCTTATCTTTGTAGTGCATTCAATTAAATATGGGCTGAAAAGAATTTGCAAATCATTGTATTCCGTTTATATTTACATCTAACACAATTTCCCAAACGGGGGTTTGTAACTGGAGCACTTTGTTGTCTTAAGGACCAGTCACAAAACACTCATGGACTGGACTCTCACACTATTATGCTAGAACCACTCGACATCCATTGCACCAGTCGCCCCGGTCCCCTCCAAAGTTTCTCATTGTATCCCATTGGGTTGAGTTGTTTCTTGCCCTGATGTGGGATCTGAGCCGAGGATGCCGTTGTGGCTTGTGCAGCCCTTTTTAGACACTCGTGATTGAGGGCTATATAAATAACCTTTGATTGATTGATTGATCGTCAAAGATCCTTCTTTGAGGCCAGTTTTGTGCCGTTTTATTTGGAAAAGGCGTTCAAAAATCCTTTAAACAATGGGACCACTCTTAACATTTGCTGCGAGAAAGTTAAAAAGCCCTATTTTGTGAAATATTTTTTTTAATCAGACCAGATCATTTCAGTGGTAATTTAATTTGGATCATTGAATCGAACGACTGCCCCTCTTTCCTGACCTTTGTAGAAGAACATGCTCTCAATAGTCTTTAGAGGAGCTCTGACAGTTATCAGACAAGTGGGTCACCTGGCATGGCCCGGCTATAAGCTTCCCTCGCCACCAGCTCCCACTTTGATGTCTGCTTTGACAGTAATCCAGCACCAGTTGTCTTTTGCTGCTTGGTCAGCCCTTTTTTCCTCCACCTGAGTGAGTCGCGGTGTCAGGCCGAGCAGTACCAACCCGAGTTGATTGACTGGATAATCACATGTTCTCTTGCCGCCCTTGTGCCACAATTCTTCCCTATTCCCTTGGGCACGGAAGTCAACCAGGCGGCAAGAGATCGCTGTGGATCCATCACTGCTTATAGATCACCATAAGTGAGGATTGAAGATGGCTGCGGACTAGAGGCAGTGCAGAGATACCGAATGTAGAGTTTCCTCTGAAAAAAGATGGAAGGCAAAGATCAAGTCCGACTCTGTTCCCTTAGTCCTTATCTCTTGTCTTTTCGCCCGTTTCAATTCCGTCCCCCGTGTTCAGTGCTTACAAAGCAAAACCGAGCTCATAAGATTGAGGGCTTCCCACAACTTTGGCATTCTTAGATTTGCATTGCATCAGGGTTTTAAAAACTTGCTGAGAAAGAGACAATAAATAACCATGAAGCCGTTCAGGAAAATGAACCTGGCACCTATCTAGAACTCTCCTCACAGTGGGCACAGCTCAGAGATGTAATTCTGTCACAATGGGATATTGTCAGCTGCGTGTTTGCTTGTGTGGACACAGTGGGGGATTCTGGAGTGGTGTCTGGACAGATTCCAACATCCTCACAGTGGTTCCTGCATCTTGGACCCAGGCAGGGTTTTTGTGAGTTGTAACCGCTGAGTTGCTTCTTGCAGCGTTGTTTTTTTTTTTTTCTTTAAATGCCATTTGTTGTGTTGCTCTCATTTATCAGATTTTAAATTAGCTTTCGCTTGAGGTGTTTGCCACCTTGAATCTGTGTAACCTCTCACTTACCGCCTGCCTGCTAGCAGTCACACAATTCATGCAATATTAAAATGTCATGTTTTCAGGATTGGCTAACGGCATGATTCAAAGGTCTGCTGAGTTATTTTAATTAATGACAGTCAAATTAGCATTTTTCTTTTGAAGCCCGTCTCGGGTTTTTTTTTTAATGATCATATTTAATTACTCTAACACGCAACATCAGATGTTTCCAAACCATATACCGTAAAATCAGTCGTGCGAGTGCTTGTAAAGAATGATATCCCATTCTGTATTTCCCTAGCAATCCTTATTGACGGTATATATACATATCAATTATGTTTCATGTTAAGTTTATTCCACTAATATGAATTTATAAGCCATTCCATATGTGTATTGAAAAATAAGGGTTGAGTTGGACAGTTTGTTGCAATAGCTCATTGTAGTTATTTGCTGCCACCTAGTGGAAGACTAGAAAGCCAAGAATCATGTGTGCCAATTTCTTCAGTTTGCTTCCTGTACAGCCACAAAAATATATATATTAAAAAATATAATTATTGCTAAAACATGTATATTTCAGAAGATTATAAAATTGTAATTGTTTCTAATGATTCAGCAAATGCAAGTCAGATTTTTGTATTTTTTAATGGACCATACTGTAATAATGTCAGCCTTTTCCATACAAATGAACTTATCCGCTCTCCTCCTTTTCTCTTTTCTTTGCCTCTGTCGTCTCTGAAGGATGTCTGTAGTGTGCAGTGTGCATGTTTGTTAACCACACTTTGGACTGTCCTACAGGCAAAGGCCCAGAGACAATATTTGCGGGTCAGAACCTGAATGATAATGAGTGGCACACCGTACGTGTGTTCAGGAGGGGGAAGAGTTTGAAACTCACCGTAGATGATCTGCCACCAGTGGAAGGTATTTGCTAAATAAACCTGTGTTTATGTTTTACTTATATTTCCTATCTATAGTGGTATCCGGTTATATAAACAGTAAAGTCCAAAATAATTTATCATGACCATATTTACTGTTCAAGGGGTCTTTAATTGGTTAAATGGCCATCTTTTTTGCAGGAAATTACACCAAATTATGGAAAAAAAATATGATGTGTAACATATGATTTTTTAAAAAAGTTATTAATATTGATTATTATATTTTACATAATTATTCTTAATAATCAAATGTATTGCAGTATGATGAATGAATTACTCACAGTAATGAATATCAATATATATTTAATCAATGTTTTTCTCTACAAATGGTATCCCCTCAAAATCATCATTGTTTTTAAGAACCAAATGTATTGCAAAATGATGAATGAATTACGCACAGTAATGAATATCAAAATAAATGTAATCTGTACTTTAATTATACAAATGGTAATCCCTCAAAATTGTCATCGTTTAAAATATATACAGTAAATTAGTGGTTCCCAACCACCGGGCTGCGGCCCAGTACCGGGCCGTGGCCCGATTAGTACCGGGCCGCAGAATAATTTTGTATTCATTTTTATTAATAAATAAATAAATACATAAATAAATATTATTATTATTATTTTTTTTAATATTTTTTTTTAATCAACATAAAAAAACACAATATACACTTACAATTAGTGCACCTACCACAAAAACCTCCGTTTTTCATGACAAAAACGTCCCTTTTTCATGACAAAGGAAAAAAAAAAAAAGGATTCCCCAAATCTCCCCTTCCCCTACCCCCGGGCCGCGGGACAAATTATTAAGCGTTGACCGGTCCGCGGATACAAAAAGGTTGGGGACCACTGCAGTAAATGGTAAATGTTTCCTTCATATTTGTAACACACAACTACTTTTTGTCCTTTGATCTTTTTTTAGGTATAACTTCCAGAAGACAGCTAGTCAACAAAATAAATATAAGTTATTTAAATACTACCTAAAACATATTGATATACATGATTTATTATTATATATTTTACTACTGGATATTATATATCCAGCTTGAAATATACAGAATAATCATTTTGGGCTTAACCATGTCCTCCTGAGTTCCAGCGTCCTCTTTAGTGAATATTTGTTTTTGGTCTATTATTTTGTCAGAGTTCTGTATGCAAAAAATCAGATGTCCACTGCAAAGGACGCTGGTTCTTAGCTATTATGGCATTTATTTCATGGGTTCTTTGAAAATGTGGTATTAATGCAGAAAATCTTACGATATACTTATTTGTCAAAATGTCAAATGATTGTTATTCTTTTTAAATCACATTAATCACACTTTTAAAATATGATTGACCACAATGAATTACTTATGTAAATGCCCAATGTTTCAGAATGTCATACAGGAACATTTTGAAATGTTTGACTTTATGTTTTGCACATTTATTTGCTTAAAATTGTTTTATCCAAAATACCGTCCAAAGTGTATTTTGAGGCAAAATTTTGTGTGCTCACTTGCATTTACATTGACCTGATTACTGACCGTAAAAGAACCCACGGCGCCTTTTCGATATCCATCCGCGATTAAAGGCCTACTGAAACCCACTACTACTGACCATGCAGTCTGATAATTTATATATCAATGATGAAATATTAACATTGCAACACATGCCAATACGGCCATTTCCGTTTACAAAATTAACACAATAAGCAGATAAGGGATATTCCAGAATTATCCTAGTAAATGTGTCTAATAACATCTGAATCGCTCACACTGCCGTCGCCTTTTCTTTTTATTTATTTATTTAATTTTTTAGTGCTTCACTCTAACTTTCCTCATCCACAAATCTTTCACCCTCGCTCATATTAACTGGGAAATCGTCGCTTTCTCGGTCCGAATTGTTCTTGCTGCTGATGGCTATGATTGTAAACAATGTGAGGATGTGAGGAGCCTTACAGCCCGTGACGTCACGCACACATAGTCGGCTACTTCCGGTACAGGCAAGGCTTTTTTTTTTAGCGACCAAATGTTGCGAACTTTATCGTCGATGTTCTCTACTAAAAAAATTCTGCAAAAATATGGCAATATCGCGAAATGATCGAGTATGACACATAGAATGAACCTGCTCTCCCCGTTTAAATAAGAAAATCTCATTTCAGTAGGCCTTTAAGGTAAAGGAGCATCTCATTTTTGCAATCAAATACATTTGATGTTTAACCTACATGGATACATGAATAATACGATGCTTCTTTGTAATTAACGTGTTAAATTTGACAACCCTAAAAACTTAATTGATCATATATCTGTTTTTTTTGTTGTTGATGATTTTTTTTGCAGCCATGTGTGCAATCCCTTACGAATCGTGGCCCCATATAACAAACTGTGCAAACTTGAGAAAATTGCTTAAAAAGTGCCTGCGCAGAGAGCCGCCCCTCCCTACACAGAGCACGCACGCTATGTATATGGCGCCACGATCCATGGATTGCCCCATTTTGCGCAAGGCGGAGCATTATCGGCAAATGTGCAAAGTGCGAGTGTTGCTGCCGTGAGGCGTGCATTGGGCACTAAGTCAGCTCGAGGCAGGAGAAGGAAAAAAAAAAGACAAGTTATATGACACCGCGTTATTTCTACTGCTGGTGCTCGGTTGCACCCTCCGGCCTTTTGTTGCAGAGGGTGATGGTTCTATCCCCTGGATATGGCATGCAAGGTAAACATCAAACTAAATAATTGTACTCTCTTGAAAAGCTGAAAAGCAAATACACTATATTGCCAAAAGTATTTGGCCGCCTGCCTTTCTGAAGTGCCATTCCATGGAATTGTCCAACATGTTTTGGTATCCTGAAACATTCAAAGTTCCTTTCACTGGAACTAAGGGGCCAAGCCCAACTCCTGAAAAACAACCCCACACCATAATTCCTCCTCCACCAAATATCACACTCGTCATAATGCAATCCAAAATGTAACATTCTCCTGGCAACCTCCAAACCCAGACTGGCCAGATGGAAAAAATGTCATTCATCAGTCCAGAGAAGGCGTCTCCACTGCTCTAGAGTCCATTGGCGACGTGCTTTACAGCACTGCATCCCACACTTTGCATATGACTTGGTGATGTATGACTTAGATGCAGCTGCTCGGCCATGGAAACCCATTCCATGAAGCTCTCTGCGTACTGTACGTGGGCTAATTGGAAGGTCACATGAAGTTTGGAGCTCTGTAGCAACTGACTGTGCAGAAAGTCTTTGCACTATGCGCTTCAGCATCCGCTGACCCCTCTCTGTCAGTTTACCTGGCCTACCACTTGGTGGCTGAGTTGCTGTTGTTCCCAAACTCTTCACTTTTCCTATAACAACGTTGACTTTGGAATATTTAGGAGTGAGGAAATTTCACGGCTGAATTTGTTGCATAGGTTGCATCCTATAATAATTTCATGCTGGAAATCACTGAGAGCGGCCCATTCTTTCACAAATGTTTGTAGAAACAGTCTCCATGCCAAAGTGCTTGATTTTATACACCGGGTCAAGTGATTAGGACACCTGATTCTCATCATTTAGATGGGTGGCCAAATACTTTTGGCAATATAGTGTATTTATAGCAGGGGTCTCAAACTCAATTTACCTGGGGGCCACTGGATGCAGAGTCTGGATGAGGCTGGGCCGCGAGAAAATATTTCTAAAAAAATATATTTTAAATGTCTTTATTTTTATTGTTAACACGATATAAAATCAAAATATAAATGAACAAAATGAGGATTAAGAAATGTAAGGTAATGCAAATTATATAATAAAAAATAAAAAAAATAACGATTTTAATTGGTCCAGGTTATCAGAGACTCTTATTACTGACGGATAGGTGTAGCGGTGCGGCTGCAGCTAGGTACGTTAGAAAACCCTCGTCTCCATCGCAGCGTTTCTGTCGCTTTCATTCATTTTCCGCTTTTCCACTAATGCAGGGGAAGGGAACCCAGAACATTGAAAGAGCCATTTAAAGACCCAAATAACAAAAATTGTCTCTGTCTGGAGCAAACGGTAGGGAGAGGGGGGGTTTCTCTGCTTGCATCACACAAGTGACGTCAATGTTCGGCCCTCAAGAGCCACATAATTGGTCGATTCCTTCAGCTGCGTACACAACGCCATCAAGCGTTATTCATACAAAAGTCGCGGGCAGCACCAACATTAAACTTTCATATTATGGTGGGGGCCGCAAAATAACGTCTCGCGGGCCGCAATTGGCGCGGGCTGCGTGTCTGAGACCCCTGATTTATAGGGTTCCGAATTGAATCCCTAATTTGGCCCGGGGCGGCTCTACTGGCGCATCTTGATAATTCTGGCTTGCTTTTTACTGTATTTGTCCCATTTCTATTTGTGTCTGTAATCAACCCCGTCCCCCAACAATGCCCTCTTTCCCTTCCCCAACTCTCTTGATCCAAGGCCAAATGGCGGGTGACCACACCCAGTTGGAGTTCCACAACATCGAGACAGGCATCGTGACAGAAAAGCGCTACATGTCCATGGTGCCATCGAACTTCATCGGTCACCTGCAGAGCCTGGCCTTCAACGGCATGACCTACATAGACTTGTGCAAAAACGGCGACATCGACTACTGCGAGCTCAACGCCATGATCGGCTTCAAGAACATCATCGCCGATCCTGTCACCTTCAAGTCGCGCTCCAGCTACGTGACCCTCACGGCGCTGCAAGCCTACTACTCCATGCACCTTTTCTTTCAGTTTAAGACCACCTCCTCTGATGGCCTCATCCTTTATAACAGCGGCGATGGCAATGACTTCATCGTGGTGGAGCTGGTCAAAGGGTATGTCGATAATATTCAGTGTTTTCCTTAATGATTGGCAGTTGCAGTACCAAAAACCACAAAAGTGTGTTTTGATTCAGTGTTTTTCAACCACTGCGCCGCGGCACACTAGTGTGCCGTGAGATACAGTCGGGTGTGCCGTGGGAGATGATGTAATTTCACCTAATTGGGTTAAAAACATTTTTTTGCAAGCCAGTAATTATAATCCGCAAACAATGTGCCGTGCCCGTGCTGTCTACAGCTCAGCAGAGTAACCATGTTATACCCTTCCATATCAGCAGGTGGCAGCTAGTAGCTAGTTGCTTTGTAGATGTCGGAAACATGGTTTGTAATGGTCACAATATTCAGACGACAGGGTGCAGGTAAAAAGTTATCAAATGAATTACCATGAATTGATTAACAAGTTAACAAGTTGACAAACGTATTCGGGTGTTACCATTTAGTGCTCAATTGTACGGAATATGTACTGTTCTGTGCAATCTACTAATAAAAGTTTCAATCAATCAATCAATGCTTAAACCAAAAATAAACAAAAGGAGAGTGCCGCTAAGAAAAGGCATTGGAGCTTAGGGAAGGCTTTGCAAGACAAAACTAAAACTGAACTGGTTGCAAAGTAAACAAAAACAGAATGCTGGACAACAGCAAATACTTGCACCTTGTGGAGCAAACAGCGTCCACAAAGTAAATCCGAACATGAAATGACAATCAACAAAGAAGGATAGCGACAACTTAAATATTCTTGATTGCTAAAACAGTGCAGGTTGTGTGAAATAGCGCTCAAGGAAGTCATGAGACTGCTACAGGAAAATACCAACAAAACAGGAAAAGGCAAAATAGGAGCGCAAGACAAGAACTAAAATACTACACAAAGGAAGACACTAAAAAACTCCAATAGAGTCACGGCGTGTTGTGACAGTACACCGACTATGAGACACGAGCTACAGTCATGCATGTTTGGTTATGGTTTGAAGTCATATCCAACACTTGCGAAAACAACTTTTTACTGTCAATATCGGCTACTGAGTTTAATTTTTTAATGTTGTCTGCTGGTGGCGTGCCTCTGCATTTTTTCAATGCTAAAAAATGTGCCTTGGCTCAGAAAAGGTTGAAAAACACTGTTTTGATTGACACTCTGAAGAGGTGTTTATTACCCATATCTAATAAGGACGGCAAAATACGACCATAATAATGAACATTTTATCAAAGATGACCTATGGAGTTTTTAATCTACATTCAAAACTCGTCCTTGTGGTGTAGATATTATGTGTTGGATATGCTTAATGGTTTAATGGTGCGTGAATTTTGATCCACAGTAACTTTTATCACCCGTTCTTTAAGTTTGTCTACAATATATTCTACTGTGGGGACGTTTCCTGATGGCAAATTATTATTATTATTATTTATTGTCCAGCTTCTCAGGCAAATCATATAGTTGATGTAGATTCCCATATCGGCTGTTCAGATTTACTTTACAAAAGAGAAGTGTAGGATACTTCTCTAGTTGTTTTATTTGAATGTGACTTTATTAAATGTATTTATATTATCATTTGGTGCAGCCGGGCCGGAGCAGGAGGGGATAGAAAGAGAAAAAAAGGAACACAGAGGGTGAAATTGTGGGGATAAGGAGGGGATTAGACAGAGAGACAAAAACAACAACAGCAAATACAACAATAACAACAACAACAATAGAACAACACAAGCACATACATAATATGTACAAATATGATTGTAAAAGTGATAGCAAATAAGCAGTTAGTGAAATAAATAATGCAGTAATGACAATGAGCATTTTTACACTAAAACTGGAGCAATACAAATACCAATAGAAAAAGCGCTATTGATCATGAACAAAACCAATAGATTACCTCTATTATCAACAATAAAGTTGTTCAAATGCAACGATACGTATACATAATGATAGCTAGAAAGATAATAAAAAAAGAATAAATGAAAAAAAAAAAAAAGAAGAAGGAATACCGAAAGATGAAAGGGAAGAGAGAGAGGCAACCTATATTAATCTTGTAGATTGTTATAGTAACAATGGTTTAAGCTCTGTCAATATGCCTTGTGTTACGCAGTGGTACCCTGATGGCAAATTAAATCATGCCACACCCTCTCTTTTGCTATCATAATTAATAGGGGTGTGGGAAAAAATCGATTCGAATACAAATCGAATCGTTTACGTTGTGCGATTCAGAATTGATTTATCATTTTTAAAAAATCGATTTTCTGTTGTTGTTTTTTTTTATTCATTTTTTTTAATCAATCCAACAAACCACTACACAGCAGTACCATAACAATGCAATCCAATTCCAAAACCAAACCTGACCCAGCAACACTCAGAACTGCAATAAACAGAGCAATTGAGAGAAGACACAAACACGACACAGAACAAGCCAAAAGTAGTGAAACAAAAATGAATATTATCAACAACAGTATCAATATTAATTATAATTTCAGCATAGCAGTGATTAAAAATCCTTCACTGACATTATCATTAGACATTTATAAAAATAATACAAAAGAACAATAGTGTCACAGTGGCTTACACTTGCATCGCATCTCATAAGCTTGACAACACACTGTGTCCAATGTTTTCACAAAGATAAATTAAGTCATATTTTTGGTTTGTTTAATAGTTAAAACAAATTTACATTATTGCAATCAGTTGATAAAACATCGTCCTTTAAAATTATAAAAGCTTTTTTTTTTTAAAATCTACTACTCTGCTAGCATGTCAGCAGACTGGGGTGGATCCTGCTGAAATCTTATGTATTGAATGAATACAGAATCGTTTTGAATCGGAAAAATATAGTTTTTGAATCGAGAATCGAATCGGATAAATCGATATATTATCGAATCGTGACCCCAAGAATCGATATTGAATCGAATCGTGGGACACCGAAAGATTCACAGCCCTAATAATTAATCTTTTAAAATTGTACCCTGTTTAAATATATCTTTCAAAGTCGTCACCGCAATCATTTTTTTTCCAGACACGGCCAGAAAATAAACTTCCTAAACAGGATGTAGATTCACTCGGTCACAACATTAGTTACACAATCTCTGATCGATTCATCACCGATTATCACCATTTATGTCACACATCTGCGGTATGAAACACATGCCAAGATTAGATCAAAATATTAGCTGGCGAAACTGTTTCTTCGTGCCCTAAAGCAGGGGGGAACTTGACTTCATGTCCAAATAAGTACCTCAACCTTGCAGTGGCATCAAAGCATAGTCGGACTGCAAAACCTCGCGGATAGTTCAGTCCAGTTCAGTTTCAGTTTATTTCGAACATGCATACAATACAATGTAAAGCAGGGGTCTCAAACTCAAATACAGAGTGGGCCAAAATTTAAAACTGAACAAAGCCGCGGGCCGAGGTTGAACAAACTAATCCTTTAATAGGGACCCAAACAAGTTTTGCATTGAATATTGACCAAGTAAGGCTTATATAACTTTATGGTGACATGCGAAATCGAGTTTAAAATAATAATAATTAAAAAATATCAATGGCATATCAAATAAAATAAAAATACAAATTGAATGCCTCTTTTCGGCGGCGGGTTTATAGTTGGGGCGGGGTTTGGTGGTAGCGGGGGTGTATATTGTAGCGTCCCGGAAGAGTTAGTGATGCAAGGGGTTCTGGGTATTTGTTCGTTTGTGTTTATGTTGTTTATGTTGTGTTACGGTGCTGATGTTCTCGCGAAATGTGTTTGTCATTCTTGTTTGCTGTGGGTTCACAGCATGGCACATATTTGTAACAATGTTAAAGTTGTTTATACGGCCACCCTCAGTGTGACCTGTATGGCTGTTGACCAAGTATGCCTTGCATACACTTGTGTGTGTGTATGAGCCGCATGTATTATTTGACTGGGCCGGCACGCTGTTTGTATGGAGGAAAAGCGGACGTGGCGACATGTAGAGAACGCCAAAGGCAGTGCTTTTACAGCACGCCCCCAATATTATTGTACAGGTGGAAATCGGGAGAAATTCGGGATGGGCACTGAACTTCGGGAGTCTCCCGGGAAAATTGGGAGGGTTGACGAGTATGAGTATTAATGGTGAATGCGGTGTTACTGCGGCGGGCCAGCTCTAATGTTAATTTGATATTGCCTCAAGGACCAAATGAAATTACACGGCGGGCCAAATTTGGCTCGCGGGCCAGAGTTTGACACCCATGATGTAAAGCATCACACAATTCCAGATGTTTCATTACAGCACATCCGAAAAGGAGTAGGAAGAAGCCGAGTTTATTTAATCCTACCCCTTTTCATACCATAGCAATTTTATCCAATTTCCTTGTCCTCTGTAACAGAACAGTGAACAAATAAATTAATGATATACCATAGTAAGCAAACAAATATTAAATACATAAATAATATTTGTCTCAATAAAAAAAGGGAAAAGTAAGGTTTCAAGATGTTACTCATAGTTATTGTTCTGTGTACTTTGTGAACACTTGTAGTTTGAACAGTCTCTTAAACATAATCATATTGGTGCTTTGTTGGATTTCATTGGTTAATCCAATCCATAATTTAATTCCACATACAAATATGCTAAAGGTTTTAAGTGTTGTATGAGCCTACAAATGTTTCAAGTTAGATTTTCTTCTAAGGTTATAGTTCTCTTGTTTTGTTGAGAAGAATTGTTGTACTTTCTTGGGTAGCAGGTTGTAGTTTGCTTTATGCATCGTTTTAGCTGTTTGCAAATGCACCAAATTTCAATAATTGTGATCTAATAAACAACGGGTTTGTATGTTCTCTATATCTAACATTATGTATTATTCTAATAGATTTTTTTTGTAACACAGTTAGTGAATGAAGCACACATTTGTAGTAGTATGCCCATATTTCTACACAATAACTCAGATATGGTAACACTAGCGAGCAGTTAAGAATATGAAGTGATCTTTGGTCTAGAACACGGGCGTCAAACTCTGGCCCACGGGCCAAATTTGGCCCGCCATGTAATTTAATTTTGCCCTTGAGGCAATAATAAATTAACATTAGAGCTGGGCCGCCGGTATTATACAGTGGCAGGAGAATCCCGAATTTCAGTGCCCCCCCCAAAAAATCTTCCGGGTCAACCATTCTCCCGAATTTCCACCCGGACAACAATATTGAGGGCGTGCCTAAAAGGTATTGCTTTTAGCATCCTCTACAACCTGTCGTCACGTCCGCTTTTCCTCCATACAAACAGCGTGCCGGCCCAGTCACATAATATATGCGGCTTCTACACACACACAAGTGAATGCAAGGCATACTTGGTCAACAGCCATACAGGTCACACTGAGGGTGGCCGTATAAACCACTTTAACACTGTTACACCACACTGTGAACCCACACCAAACAAGAATGACAAATTGACACATTTCGGGGGAACATCCGCACCATAACACAACATAAACACAACAGAAGAAATTCCCAGAACTTTTTCCAGCATTAACTCTTCTGGGACGCTACAATATACATCCCCGCTACCAACAAAACTCGATTTTTCATGTCACTATAAAGTTATATAAGCCTTGTTTGTTCAATATTCAATGCAAAACTTGTTTGGGTCCCTATTAAAATGTTAAGTTGTTCAACTTTGGCCCTCGGCTTTGTTCATTTAGAATTTTGGCCCACTCTGTATTTGAGTTTGACACCCCTGGTCTAGAACATGTTTTGCTTTATTCATTTTCGACGTGTTTCTTGCTACTTTATGTTGTATATATTTTAAATGAGATTTCCAATTAATTTTATCATCTATTATTACACCCCAAATACAGTGGCACATAAAACTGTGTGCAAGTTTACGCCAAAATGCAGGAATCCAACTGTGTAACCACATTAATGGGTCAGAATAGACTAAACAAAACATAACATATCTGACAGTAACAATCAAAAAGTTATTTTTCTTTCACTCTGTATCAACACATTAGAGACCTTCAACTGAAAAAAATGTGAGCAACCAAACAGTAATTGTCTCAAAATGCACATAGGAAACCTTTACACACCCCAACACTTTCAGAACAGAAAATATTTGAGCGTTATTACTGAAGAATTCAAATCCCTTTTTTATCACGTTTTTACCAGAATGGCTACTGGGAGAGCTTTTGGTTATTACTCCTCTTTTTTAATCTTCACAAAGACACAAAACGTACCCAACATTAAAACAGAAATAACCACAGAAGAAAAGCATTTGCTGAAATACAGCTATAGAATGACCTTCTTTCAAGTAAGACCCCGAAGTTATACTTTTATTCGGCTTGTGGAAACATTAAAGTCATACGTTTTAATTAAACTGAGCGTGTAAATTATAAACTGCCCTTAAACCTTGGGAATTAAAAGACTGATTTGTTCATCACAGCCCACAGCCTTTGTTAATTCGGCAGCCTGACAGTTACTTAGCCTCTTTTTTTATGCAAACGCACAGACTCATGCTTAAACAAATACAAACCCCGTTTCCATAGGAGTTGAGAAATTGTGTTGGATGTAAATATAAACAGAATACTATGATTTGCAAATTATTTTCAACCCATATTCAGTTGAATATGCTACAAAGACAACATAATTGATGTTCAAACTGATAAACATTTGCAAATAATCATTAACCTTAGAATTTGATGCCAGCAACACGTGACAAAGAAGTTGGGAAAGGTGGCAATAAGTACTAATAAAGTTGAGAAATGCTCATCAAACACTTATTTGGAACATCCCACAGGTGTGCAGGCTAATTGGAAACAGTTGGGTGCCATGATTAGGTAGAAAAACAGCTTCCATGAAATGCTAAGTAATTCACAAACAAGGATGGGGCGAGGGTCACCAATTTGTAAGCAAATTGTCGAAAAGTTTTGAAACAACATTTCCCAATGAGCTATTGCGAGGAATTTAGGGATTTGACCATCTGCGGTCCATAAAATCATCAAAAGGTTCAGAGAATCTGAAGAAATCACTGCACGTAAGCGATGATATTACGGACATTTGATTCCTCAGGCGGTACTGCACCAAAAAGCGACATCAGTGTGTAAAGGATATCACCACATGGGCTCAGGAACACTTCATAAAACCACTGTCAGTAACTACAGTTGGTTGCTACATCTGTAAGTGCAAGTTAAAACTCTACTATGCTAAGCAAAACCCATTTATCAACAACACCAAGGAACGCCGCCGGCTTCGGTGGGCCCGAGCTCATCTAAGATGGACTGATGATAGGTGGAAAAGTGTTCTGTGGTCTGACGAGTCCACATTTCAAATTACATTTGGAAACTGTGGATGTGGTGTCCTCCGGAACAAAGAGGAAAATAACCATCCAAATGTTTATAGGCGCAAAGTTCAAAAGCCAGCGTCTGTGATGGTATGAGGGCGTATTAGTGCCCAAGGCATGGGTAACTTACACATCTGTGAAGGCACCATTAATGGTGAAAGGTACATACAGGTTTCGGAGCAACATATGTTGTCATCCAAGCAACGTTATCATGGACGCCACTGCTTTTTTCAGCAAGACAATGCCAAGCCACGTGTTACAACAGCGTGGTATCGTAGTAAAAGAGTGCGGGTACTTTCCTGGCCCGCCTGCAGTCCAGACCTGTCTCCCATCGAAAATGTGTGGCGCATTATGAAGCGTAAAATACGACAGCGGAGACCCCGGCCTGTTGAATGACTGAAACTCTACATAAAACAAGAATGGGAAAAATTCCACTTCCAAAGCTTCAACAATTAGTTTCCTCAGTTCCCAAACGTTTATTGAGTGTTGTTAAAAGAAAAGGTGATGTAACACAGTGGTGAACATGCCCTTTCCCAAGTACTTTGGCACGTGTTGCAGCCATGAAATTCTAAGTTAATTATTATTTGTAAAAAAAAAAAAAATTTGAGTTTGAACATCAAATATATTGTCTTTGTAGTGCATTCAACTGATTATGGGTTGAAAAGGATTTGCGAATCATTGTATTCCGTTTATATTTACATCTAACACAATTTCCCAACTCATATGGAAACAGTTTGTAGAAAGACAACTTGACTTTAACCAACCAATCTCCCAAAGACTGATCATATTGATTTGTGATGATTATATATGCTAAATTACTGTTAAAACATAATTCTAAAACAATTGTTAAATGGGTTGCATCCATGGGGATAAGTGAACAGCCAGACATACTCTATTAATTTTATCTTGGAGTATATTCACATTACGGCCAGAATATTTTCTCATTCAGGAATCTGATATGTTAAGCTTTGCCCACAGAACATTACTTTGTTGTGACAGCAGAATCAAGTGGCTCAAACGCCCCACGGCCACAGAGCTGCTGCCCTAATATCAATTTTTAAACTGATTCAATAATGCATTCCGTTTTTTTGTGTACCTGTAATATTCTAAGTCATTGTAACTCTCTGATTGTAGGTACCTGCATTACGTCTCAGACTTGGGAAACGGAGCCCATTTGATCAAGGGGAATTCCAACAAGCCTCTCAATGACAACAACTGGCACAGCGTCATCATCTCCAGGGATGCCAACAACCACCACACTGTTAAGATTGACACCAAGATCACCACTCAGACCACCACAGGAGCCAAAAACCTGGACTTAAAGGGTGAGAAGGCATAGTCAATTATGCCGTACATTATCATGATCATGTATTGTTTTAGGTGAAGGATCGGCAACCTAAAATTTTGAAAGAGCCATTTTGGTCCAAAAATACAAAAACAAATCTGTCTGGAGCCACAAAAAATTAAAAGCCCTATTACATACAGATAGTGTTTCAAAAGATATAAATTGAATTAAGAGAACTTAAAGAAAACAATGAGCTCAAATATAGCTACAAATGAGGCATAATGACGCGATATGTACATATAGCCAACTTATGTTTATGTTTATTGTTCTTCGGTCAATGGTCAACAAAGCAAAAAAACAGTTGTACATTCATAGATTGAAAATAAAAAGTTGTACATTCATAGATTGAAAAATAAAACATTTTGCAGACCAAAAGGGTTTAGGCTGAAGTTAAACACTATGGACTGGTAAAAAATGAGAAATGCTCATCAAACACTTGGAAGAGCCATCAATCTGTCAATCCTTTCCGTGTCCGGGCCAGGTAAGGTTCATAAACATAAACATATAGCTAGTTTAAATAGCATGTTAGCATCGATTAGCTAGCAGTGCCCAAATATGTCTGATTAGCACTCCACACAAGGCAATAACATCAACAAAACTCACCTTTTTGCAATCATGCACAACGTTAAAGTTTGGTAGACAAAATGAGAAATAAAAAAAAAAGTGGCATAACACACTACTAGAAAGTCGGAGAAAGTTATAAATGTGAGTTCAAGGACCACCAAAAATAGTAGGACAAAACGGCGCTCGCCAAATACTCGAATCAGTGAAGCATGTTTAATGTGACTAGTGTGCTTTATAACAATTAGGGAGGTTTGTGTCATGTTTGTCCTCCTACAGAAACCTACGAAATATATTTTTTATATTTTTTCCCCCTCATCTTTTTCCATTTTTCATTCATTTTTGCAAAAGCTCCAGAGAGCCACTAGGGCGGCGCAAAAGAGCTGAATGCGGCTCGAGAGCCGCAGGTTGCCGACCCACGTTTTAGGTGAATGAATGAATGAAACTTTTATTAATAGATTGCACAGTACAGTACATATTCCCTACAATTGACCACTAAATGGTAACACCCGAATAAGTTTTTCAACTTGTTTAAGTCGTGGTCCACGTAAAAGTGCTTGTTATTGTTCAGATGTCTCCATTGTTGGTGGAGTATAAGACACAGTCAAACAATGAATTGGAATAGAAAACATTACATTGTCATACAAAGTAAATGATCATCTGTATTAACATAAATGTACATTCCCACTCAGTTAAAATACAGTCTATACAAGGGGAATGGATTATCTATGGTCCCCGGGATGATATTTGATTAGTATTAGAACCAGCCCGCAGGCCACAGACACCTGCTGCTGTTTTGCACGCACCAACATTCCATCAGTGTTGGCGCTCGGAATTTTCAAAATGGGGTCCCGGATACCCCATCAAGTCATAAAAATGGGGTCCCACTTTTTTGCAACCGTTTTGAAAAAAAAAAGATTGCATTATCCTGTTATATTTCACATTCTGTATTGTGTTTTGTAAAAAGGTTGTCATAAACGTTAATTAATTCATAAAAAAAAAAAATACAGAAGAAACCACATTTTTTTATGCATATGTATTCAGTTATAAACATTCATTCACGTTCTTCTTTCCTTCATGGATCCAAACGGTATTTTTTTTCTATGTTTTTATTGTATTATTTTCAGAAGGTTTTTGTTTTATTTTTGGCCAAAGTAAGAAAAAGAAAACAATCTGAAGACGTATTTGTTTTTTAGTTTTAAATGCCTTGATTTTGATAGTCCGGCCCGCGTGTGCACAGATATTCCTCCATGCAGCCCCGGAGCTAAAATGAGTCTGACACCCCTACTCTATACAAAATTAGAACATACAATGAGATGTAATTCTTTATTTTAAATGGTGCAGTTCTAGACGGACTGTTTGTATGCCGGTGGAAAGATTCCCACTCTAATTCTATCCCCTACCAAATTTGCATAAGACAGTTATCCTTATTAGAAATAATCCAAGCTGCCTTAGTCTTTAGTCTGACAACTTTTCCACAAGCTCACAATGATAAAGCTCCTTATTATTTATCCCCTGCCCCATGATATACAGATCTGTTACTATCATGCTATGAGGAGTGTCATTTTCTTCCAGCAGAGGTCAGTATTGCTCTGTTTTTTTTCCTATTTGTGCAGGCAACCTTTACATTGGTGGAGTGGCCAAGGAGATGTACAAGGAACTTCCTAAATTGGTGCATGCCAAGGAGGGCTTTCAAGGTTGTCTGGCATCAGTGGATCTCAATGGCCGTCTCCCTGACTTGATGTCGGATGCGCTGGACTGCGTGGGACAAATTGAAAGGGGATGTGAAGGTGAGGTTTCAGTTTAATTAATAAGCAATGTGATTAAAAAGACAATTAATCACAGAATATTACAGAAACTTTCTTAAGATTATTATATCAGCAAATGGATGGCGCTGAAGAAAAACTGAATGGACTTAGACTTTATTGTCATTCAAATTTGAACTTTACAGTACAGATAATAACATTTTATTGCATTAGCTGGTGGTAGTGCAGGGTAAAAGAGCAATAAGGTGCAGCTATAAATACATTTACTGTACAGATAAATATATTGCACGTTTGCATATGCATCCACGTTTATGGATGTATGTTATATTGTCTTCATAGTCCAGCGAGTTAATCCGTTTTTTGGGGGTAGGTGAGGGGATTATTATGATGCGTTCAAGAGTCTTATGGCCTGAGGGAAGAAGCTGTTACAGAACCTGGAGGTTCTGCTTCGGAGGCTGCGGAACTTCTTTCCAGAGTCCAGCAGTGAAAACAGTCCTTGGTGGGGGTGGAAAGAGACTCTACTGACTTTCTGAGCCCTGGTCAGGCAGCGGCTTTTTACGATCTCCCGAATAGGAGGAAGAGTACCGTATTTCTTTGAATAGCCGCCGGGCATGTAATATGCGCCTGCCTTGAATTACAGCCGGGTAAAACTCGCTCCCCAAATTAATAAGTGCATGCTTACTTTTACCGTTGGGTCAAATTTGTGACATTAGATTAGATTAGATAGATTAGATAGTACTTTATTTATTCCGTCAAGAGAGTTCCTTCAGGAAAATTACAATTTTCAGCACAATCCCATTCAAGATCAGACAAACATCACGAGTAACCTGTCCCCTGCCGTCACTTGTTCCACAGCCATACAGATCACACTAATGGTTGTGATATGAAACAACTTCAACACTCCTACCAATACACGCCACAACTTTTTGTTGTTGTTTTTCTAATATTTCCTGATTAAATTAAAACATGAACATTTACTATTACACACACACACACACAAAAATGTAATGTCATCAGAAAAAAAAAAACTATTAGATTTTGAACCTTTTTTTTTTCCTTTTCTTTTTTTTATTTTTTTATTTTTACTAAAAATAGTAATATTGTAAGCAAAGGTTTGGTCAAAAAATCTTATCAATATCATAATTTGGCAAATATTATATCATAAAAATGTTGCTGGCATTGACATGTTAGGTCAGGATTGTCCAAACGTTTTCAACCAAGGGCCGTCTACTGGAAAGTCATAGCTATTTTATTAATGTTTTATTTTGTAAAATAAAGATTGCAAAATATATACATTCGTGTCAGCTTTGTGTAATAGGTGGCAAAGCTTATTGTATTATTTATTGGTATCATTTCTTTTTTTCTGATTAAGTTACATATTTTTTGTATGGTTTTATTTATTTATTTTTACCGTTATTTGTTTCTTTGATTTTATTTTGACATTACTCTGCGGGCTAACACACTTTGCAGGAGCCATACTTTTGGCACCACTGTGTCTGAAGTTTGTTCTCCCTAGATCACATCAGCTATGAATAGATTTTAATATGACAGGTTACACATGGGATCTGTGACTACTTTCCTCTATTCTGACTTCGAAATGTTGTTACAGTGTTGGATACTTGTCTTAAATAATTCCAAAGCATCAAATCGTGAAATTAATGTGTTCAGGCGTGACCTTGCTCCCAGTTTTGAATGCCTTTGAAGGCTGTTTTGTAGTTTTTGTTTAAAAGTGGGCCATTTGTGACATCACAGTTTGACGGATGTACTAACATGGCCCCAGTGAAATATTCTATGAAGTAAATTTTTGTCTGGAAAAAAATAATAGTGGTGATGTTTGTCTTTAAAATATATATTTCAACAGTGTATAGAGGTGGTGCGTGGAGGGGTTCGTTTGTATCTAAAAGGATCACGTCCCCAAACAAACCGTTTTGTAGGCATACTCAAAAAGAGCGTTAAAAATGTGCCCGTTGAGCATAATTTACACAAAATTTACACCAGAGCATATTTAATAAATATTATCTATTCTCAACCACAAGGAAGTGTTATATGTAAATTAAAATGTGATCACGTCCCCTTAGCTGTTAGAATATGTGCCTGTATGCTTGTCTATATGGGTTTTGTTAGGCACTGTAATTAGCTGTCTTACTCCCTATCTTTTTTTATTATTTTTGTCCACTTTCTCAGGCAAATCCTATAGTTAATGTAGATGCCCATATCGGCTGTACAAATTTACTTTACAAAAGACAAGTGTGGGATACTTCTCATGTTGCCGTATTTGTATTTGACTTTATTTAAAGGCCTACTGAAATGAGATTTTCTTATTTAAACGGGGATAGCAGGTCCATTCCATGTGTCATACTTGATCATTTCGCGATATTGCCATATTTTTGCTGAAAGGATTTAGTAGAGAACATCCACAATAAAGTTCGCAACTTTCGGTGCTAAGAGAAAAGCCCTGCCTCTACCAGAAGTCGCAGACGATGACGTCACATATTGATGGCTCCTCATATATTCACATTGATTTTGATGGGAGCCTCCAACAAAAAGAGCTATTCGGACCGAGAAAACGACAATTTCCCCATTAATTGGAGCGAGGATGAAAGATTGGTGTTGGAGGATATTGATAGCGACGGACTAGAAAAAAACAAACAAAAAAAAAAACGCGATTGCATTTGGACGGATTCCGATGTTTTTAGACACATTTACTGGGATAATTCTGGGAAGTCCCTTATCTTTCTGTTGTGTTGCTAGTGTTTTAGTGAGTTTAATATTACCTGATAGTCGGAAGAGTGTGTCCACGGGTGTCTTGACGCTCAGCTTTTCTCCGGTAAGAACTTACTTTTTAACCACAATTTTCTCACCGAAACCTGCTGGTTGACATGTGGTTGGGATCCATGTTCTCTTGACCGCGCTCTGATCCATAGGAAAGTTTCACCTCAAGGAATTTTAAACAAGGAATCACCGTGTGTTTGTGTGGCTAAAGGCTAAAGTTTACCAACTCTATCTTTCTACTGTGACTTCTCCAATATTAATTGAACAAATTGCAAAAGATTCAGCAACACAGATCTCCAAAAAAACTGTGTAATTATGCCGTTAAAGCAGACGACATGTAGCTGTGCGCTCATACTTCCTAAAAACCCGTGACGTCTTGCAAACACGTCATCATTACACGACGTTTCGAAGACGAAACTCCCGGGAAATTAAAAATTGTATTTTAGTAAACTAAAAAGGCCGTATTGGCAGGTGTTGCAATGTTAATATTTCATCATTGATATATTTAAATTATCAGACTGTGTGGTGGGTAGTAGTGGGTTTCAGTAGGCCTTTTAATGGATTATTATTTGGGCCGGAGCAGTAGGGGATAGAAATAGAAAAAAAGGAAGACAGAGAGGGAAATTGTAGGGACGAGAGGGGGATAGGACAGACAAAAACAACAACAATAGAACAACATCAGCAAATAGGATATGTAAAAATATGATGGTAAAAGTGATAGCAAAGAAGCAGATAGTGAAATAAATAATACAGAAATGACAATGCACATTATTACACCTCAAATGAAGCAATACTAATACCAATAGAATTAGCACTATTGATAATGAATAATAACAATTACCTCTATTATCAATAATACAATTGTTCAGATGCAACAATACATATATGCAATGATAACTTGAAATACAAAATAAAGCAGATATATGGAGGGGAAGAAAAAGAAGCCAACTCTTTTAACCTTGTAGATTGTTATAGTAAAATAGGTTAAGCTTGGTTAGTGTGTCATCAGTTGATTGATTGAGACATTTATTGACATCTTTAGGAATTGAATTCATGTAATGCTTTAAAAAGGCAAATGGATGGCACAAAAAGCCAAAGGCTTGTTTCCATTGTGGTCCATTAATTTCATCACATTTAATAATAAAAGATATATAACCTGTCACATGTCTATAAAAAATACATTAAAAAATGTATCAATTATTTACACAACACAAAGTATGTACATATACACAACCATGTGTTACCCAGTTTCCCCTTGGGCAACAACGTTCATATGCATGAGTGTGTGTCTTACCCCCTATCTAAACACAAAATGTTGTCGATTCCTACATATTAACAAAAACTGCAATTACAACAAATGGATACATTTGATGATTGGTTAAACACATACCCTTCCAATTCCTGTGGTGACATTTTCCCATTCAATAGGGTTGCTCTTAGTTTGTTCTAAGTCACATACCCTCAACACTGACACCAACCTGTGGTGCATTATGTCTCCGGTACAATGTTAAAGCTTTCTGTCCAAATGCATCAAACAATGACACCTTATCACAGGCTATCATTTGTGTATCACTTGACCACAATCTGATTATTCCCTCAACCATATTTTTACTGTTATAGCTACTTCCCTATTCCATCCCCAGTCCGTTTTGCACTGCACAGCTTATTGGATCTGAGAGTTTGCCAGAAGCAATCATCTTGAATTATGTATGAAGCCTTTGTTGCATGCATGAATAGCTTTTGCCTAGCCTAATGTGCACAGCATCCCGTGATAATATTGGATTTATTTTTCAACATCAGTCACCTAGTTTAATTTCACAATTTATCCACCCTTTTCAAATGACTTTGCAACTCATGATCTTTTATGGTCCGACATTACACATGTAATCGAATTTAGCACTCTGGGTGGTTGTGTCAAACTGTCCTCTTTGTATGCCACACAGTTTCACTGGTAGCTGTCAATCACAACGCCTTCTTTATAACACAGATTATTGCTAGTATTTGGTGATAAGTTTAGACTTTCACCAAGACCAGCGTTTACCTCCAACCACCTGCTGATTCAAACCCCATCGTCACTCTCTCTCCCACAGTCTGTGCATCTGTTCTTCCATTGCCGACGCTCTTCGGTTTTACTAACAGCTGCTATACTTTGCATTTTCCTCCCCTAACTATGTTGCTGACAAAAGTTGCATTGATGAAAGCTGTTTGGAACAGAGGTGGGTAGAGTAGCCAGAAATTGTACTCAAGTAAGAGTACTGTTACTTTAGAGATGTATTACTTAAGTAAAAGTAAGGAGTAGTCACCTAAATATTTACTTGAGTAAAAGTAAAAAGTATGTTGTGAAAAAACTACTCAAGTACTGAGTAACTGATGAGTAACCTGATTACGGCAACAAATAATGCAAAAAAACATAAAAATAGCAATGAGCAAATTCAGAGCCAGGAATATCTCTTAAGCAACTGAAAAAATAATATATATTAAATAATAGTAAATTAAAATAAAAATAAAAATGGCACATTGAGCCACAATAACTTAACAGCACCATAGCCTCAGTAAGCATTCATCAATTGATTGATTGATTGATTGAAACTTTTATTAGTAGATTGCACAGTACAGTACATATTCCGTACAATTGACCACTAAATGGTAACACCCCAATAAGTTTTTCAATGTTTATCAATTACTTAATAAATGACCAAGTCGGGGTGATGTACCTCATATATACATATACATACACACACATATCATATATATATATATATATATATATATATATATATATATATATATATATATATATATATATATATATATATATACAGTATATAATTTATATTTATTTATTTTGCCGTTTTTGTTGACATGTTAAAGGTGTTTTAATGAATATACATGCATGTTTAACACATAGATTCCTATCTTTCATGAAGACAAGAATATAAGTTGGTGTATTACCTGATTCTGATGGCTTGCTTTTCAGTGCTGATAACGTCCACTTTTTCAAATGGAGGAGAAAAAAAGTTCCTCTTTTCTGTCTAATACTACATGAAAGTCGTTGGTTTTTGGCATCTTATTTGTCCAGCTTCCATATTCGTTTTTATACACTTTACAAGAAATACATGGGCGGCAAACTCCGTAGCTTGCTAGCTTGTTTGTGCTGGCCTTTGCAGACTCTTATTTTGTTAGCGCAGGCGGAATGGAGCAGCACTTTTATTGTGAGGACAGGAACTGTGCGATCGATCAGTCTTTAGGCTTTTGACCGAAAGTACGGTTAAAATAAAAAGTGTCTTTTTTCCTTTACACTTTTGATTGATTACTTGATTGATACTTTAATTAGTAGATTGCACAGTTCAGTACATATTCCGTACAATTGACCACTAAATACTAACACTCCAATACGTTTTTAAACTTGTTTAAGTTGGGTCATGTGACCGCTTGGCTCTGTTTGATTGGTCCAATGTCACCAGTGACTGCATATGATTGGTGAAACGCAGGCATGCGTAGATCCTACTGTGAAGCTCTGTCATAAACCAAAACAAACATTAACAGATCGATAAAAAACAGTAGCGAGTAACGAGCTGAATGTAGATAAATGGAGCGAAGTAAAAGTAGCGTTTCTTCTCTATAAATATACTCAAGTAAAAGTATGTTGCATAAAAACTACTCGTAGAAGTACAATTTATTCCAAAAGTTACCCAAGTAAATGTAACGGAGTAAATGTAGCGCGTTACTACCCACCACTGCTCTCCACACAGTATCACATTGGTTACCACCCTTTTCATTCACTCCTGCCCCAAAGTCTCATAAATGAAAATATAAAACAGTTGTTGGCTCACTTTGTCATTTGCTGGCATTGTTTTTCTTTTTTCTTTTTTTTCTCTCTAATTTGTTCTGTACCCCAAAGTGACATTTTTACCGAAACAATGTAAGCATTTTCTTTATCCTTTATATGGCATTGTTGTACATTTTATGATGCCAGATGACTGATTTATGTGCTACTCATTCTAGATCATTACCAGTATTGAAATGTAGGTAACACTATCACACCCCGCCTCGGGTGAAGGTAATGTTCCGTATTTTTCGGAGTATAAGTCGCTCCGGAGTATATGTCGCACCTACCGAACATGCATAATAACGAAGGGAAAAAACATATATAAGTCGCACTGGAGTATAAGTCGCATTTTTTGGGGAAATTTATTTCATAAAACCCAACACCAAGAATAGACATTTGAAAGACAATTTAAAATAAATAAATAGTGAACAAAAGGGTGAATAAGTGTACGTTATATGACGCATAAATAACCAACTAAGAAGGTGCCTGGTATGTTAACGTAACATATTATGGTAAAAGTCATTCAAATAACTATAAAAAATAGAACATGCTATACGTTTACCAAACAATATGTCACTACTAATCGCTAAATCCGATGAAATCTTATACTTCAAGTCTCTTACGTGAATGAGCTAAATAATATTATGTGATATTTTACGGTAACGTGGTGTTAATAATTTCACACATAAGTCGCTCCTGAGTATAAGTCGAACCCCCGGCCAAACTATGAAAAAAAACTGTGACTTATAGTCCGAAAAATACGGTAACCTTTGCAAACCAGGCTTTCAAACTAAGGATGGCAAGGCACGCGTTATTGTTTGATGCTGCTGTGTCTTCCTTTGAAAGCAATCATCATCTCATCCACTGAGTTGTGCTCTTCTGGGACCACCTTCAGGCACTTCTCTCTGAATGAATCAAGCCATGGTCTGATTTTCCAGAGTTTATCCTTCTTCTCTGTCTCAGACACTGGGAAGTTCTTGACTAGATGTAAGGATGTCAACAGAGCCTGGAATCTATTGCGGGAATTCACATCTTGCATCTGTACGAGGCCCATCTTCAAATGCTTATCATATATACCATTATCATCCAAAAACAACAAACTTTTACTAAGTTGCAGCAGCTCTTAGCAAATATGCATTGTTTAGTTTAGCCTTCTGCCTAACTAAATGTTTTTTTTTACTTTTAGTTTGCAATATTTAAGTGCAAATGTGCACAGACACAAGGAATAAGTGTGTGTAAATTAAAATATATTGTAGATTCCTGACAAAACATATCTATTTAGACTAAACAGTATCCTGGTAGGTAAACTAGTCACAAGGGAATATTTGCTACCACATTGACTCATGGTTGTACATATACAACCAATATAAAACATAATCTAAATCATATTTTTTGGAGGTATTTCACAATAATAACATAGGTACATGTTCTAGACATTAAAAAGATCACAGTAAAAAATATTACATGCATTCTACTTACATTGATTTGATCAATTTGGTCCAGTAAAGAAAAGGATTGTTACTCTGCGAAGATTTTCAAGTTGTGTGAGATTCTATAGCAGGAGTGTCAAACTCAAATACAGAGTGGGCCAAAATTTTAAACGGAACAAAGCCGCGGGCCAAGTTTGAACAAATTAACAGGGACCCAAACAAGTTTTGCATTAAATATTGAACAAGCAAGGCTTATATAACTTTAGTGACATGCAAAATCCAGTTACAAATAATAATAATAATAATAATTAAAAAAAATATCAATGGCATATCAAAAAAATGTTATTAAAAAATGTATGCCTTTTTTTGTCTTTGCAATCTTCTGAGGTAAATATAATTTTTTTCCCACAGGCTAATAATACATTTGAAAATAAAATAACAATAATGAATGAACTAAACATTCAAGCTTTGAAGTAGCAAGAGAAAATGCATGAATAAAACGTTAATTATTGGTCAGTTTGCTGGAAGTTTCTCGGAAGAGTTAGTGCTGAAAGGGGTTCTGGGATGTTCACCCGAAATGTGTTTGTCATTCTTGTTTGGTGTGGGTTCACAGTGTGGCGCATATTTGTAACAGTGCTAAAGTTGTTTATACGGCCACCCTCAGTGTGACCTGTATGGCTGTTGACCAAGTATGCATTGCATTCACTTGTGCGTGTGTGTGTGTGTGTGTGTGTGTGTGTGTGTGTGTGTGTGTGTGTGTGTGTGTGTGTGTAAAAGCCACAAATATTATGTGACACGGTGTTAGTATGGAGGAAAAGCGGCCATGACGACAGGTTGTAGAGAACGCTAAAGGCAGTGCCTTAAATGCATGCCCTCAATATAGTTGTCCAGGTAGAAATCGGTAGAAATTCGGGAGAATGGTTGCCCTGGGAGATTTTTGGGAGCGGCACTGAACTTCGGGAGTCTACCGGGAAAATTAGGAGGGTTGGCAAGTATGAGTACTAGCGGTGAATGCGGTGTTACAGCGGCACCGACGCTGTATAACACCGGCGGGCCAGCTCTAATGCTGAATTGTTATTGCCTCAAGGGCCTAATTAAATTACACGGCGGGCCACATTTGGCCCACGGGCCAGAGTTTGACACCCATGTTCTATAGCATGTGGGCGGTCCTTAAATACAAATTTGGAATGTAAAGTCATCGTTAGACTGAACAATAGACCCCAATGACTACGTTAACGTGGTGGGGGGCCGGAGAAAATGAAAAAACTTTTAACCCTTTTTTTAAATAAAATAGAAATGTTGTAAATATATCACTGTGGGTCTTAGAGGGTTAAAAGAAAAGGTGATGTAACACAGTGGTGAACATGCCCTTTCCCAACTACTTTGGCACGTGTTGCAATCATGAAATTCGAAGTTTATTATTATTTACAAAAAAAAATAAAGTTTATGATTTTGAACATCAAATATCTTGTCTTTGTAGTGCATTCAATTAAATATGTGTTGAAAAGGATTTGCAAATCATTGTACTCCGTTTATATTTACATCTAACACAATTTCCCAACTCATATGGAAACGGGGTTTGTATATATATATATATATATATACATATATATATATATATATATATATATATATATATATACGTAGGTGTGGGAAAAATCACAAGACTACTTCATCTCTACAGAACTGTTTCATGAGGGGTTCCCTCAATCATCAGGATGATTGAGGTTATAGACCTTTGCTGTAGTTTAGTTTAGATTACTCTGGTTTATATGTTACTTAGATTTTAGGTTTCACTATCTAAAAGCGCTTTGAGTCACTCGAGAAAAGCGCTATATAAATATATTTCACTTCACTTCACTTCACTTTATTTGAAGGGACAATGCACAGAAACATTACGCTCAAAGATTATAGCCAAATAGCTCATTTCCATATGCAGTCCCTGGCATCCTAAAATAAAGGGATACAAAAATCTAGCAATACGATTATAAGAATACAATCATACTATAGCATGTAGTCAAATAAAAAAAAAACACAAAATACCCTTTCATCGACACATACTTATTATACAATACAACCACACCTCATTTACATCATCACACATAGACAATACATGCTCTTTTTCACATCTGTCATCGTTTGTAAAACACAACCATGATTTTAACACACACACCTCAAAGCTTTCAACAACATGCTCTCATGGATAAATATAATACACATTAAGTTGATGTGTCAATCAAAGTGCCCACCTGCATGACCGTCTAAGCATCACTGGATAGGCTGCTAACAGCTTGTTAAGGATTATCACATTACAATGTAATTCTATCTTTATTTATTTTGACTGACTTAAACTACTATTATTTTAGTAGAAGGTGTGTTACAATTGCATCTATGTTTATTTATACATGGGAACAAATTCAATGTACAATCCTTTAATCGGTCAGAATACAAATAAACTGTAAATAGCCACACTACCAGTGGCGGGTCGAGCGTTTCCCACCTAGGCCTTCAGTGATGTCCGACTTCAATGGTTACATGACCATTTCTGGAGAAATACCATACAAGAACACATATGTGCCCTATTGTGCATTGAATCACATGAACAGTATACAAAACAGGATATTTTCTGATCAATTAAAACGCATCAGCAATTAAAACAAATACCGTAAATGTACCTGCTTGGCTTATGCAACTTCCGGTCAATAAAGTTTGATTCAAAGTACACAATTCTCAAAGATATATTAACTGCCCTGACCACATAATGGCGACAAATACACATGTAACAATGTTCATTAAATGACTAGTATGACACACTTTAACAACAAGAGTTAACTGCATCTGTCAACAACTTCAATCAATCAATCAATCAATGTTTACTTATATAGCCCTAAATCACTAGTGTCTCAAAGGGCTGCACAAACCACTACGACATCCTCAGTAGGCCCACATGATGGCAAGGAAAACTCACACCCAGTGGGACGTCGGTGACAATGATGACTATGAGAATCTTGGAGAGAACTTGTGATCTGATTGGCTATCGCAACTGTCTATCAACTCTATGTTTTCTCAAACTCATCCGTTAATGGTCCCGATGAGTATCCAACCACAGGACGCGTAAATGTCATGTTCAACGTGAGGCCATCTAGAAGGCCTTACTGACAAAAAGTCATGATCTGATTGGCTATCGCAACCGTCCATCAACTGTATGTCTCCGTTCACTTACAGTGCACAGACGCCCGCATTGTTGGTTCTGAAGTCGTCTGGCAGATTTGGTACAGCATGGCAACATAAAATAGCTGAATTCTGATAGGATACAAACTAAAACTAAAAACAACAGCACTGGAAGGAACATAATATGACATGGAGAGAATATGAATACTTTTAAAAATTTCGGGAAAGTAAATAAAAATAATTGTATCTTTAATCATGATCATGGTTTCTGGTTATGTTAGGCCAGCAGAAAAGGCCTTGCTGGCCCTGACAGTACACCACTGCACACTACAGTAGACTTGTATTTGACTAAAGGCCTACTGAAACCCACTACTACCCACCACGCAGTCTGATAGTTTATATATCAATGATGAAATATTAACATTGCAACACATGCCAATACGGCCAGTTTAGTTTACTAAATTACAATTTTAAATTTCGCGCGGAATTATCATGCTAAAACATCGCGGTGTAATGACGCGTGCGCGTGACGTCACGCATTGTAGAGGACATTTTGTTCCAGCACCGTTCACAGCTAAAAGTCGTCTCTTTTCATCGCATAATTCCACAGTATTATGGACATCTGTGTTGTTGAATCTTTTGCAATTTGTTCAATGAATAATGGAGACGTCAAAGAAGAAAGCTGTAGGTGGGAAGCGGTGTATTGCGGCCGCCTTTAGCAGCACAAATACAGCCGTTTCATTGTTGACGGTGAAGCTTTACTATGGAACAGAGCGGTCAAGCGAACACTGTTGGATTGGACCACACACACAAAGTACAGTGTATTATGCAGTGATCATTTCGAGAGATCGTGTTTCTTTGCGGAGGGCAGAAATGGGCATCGCCACCACCCGTCGACTGGTGCTGAAGAAAGGTGCGTGGCCAACCTTCAGGTTGTACAGGTACGACCATATAATCTCACTAAAACACTAGTAACACAATAAGCAGATAAGGGATTTTCCAGAATTATCCTAGTAAATTTGTCTAATAACATCTGAATCGCTCCCACTATATAGTCTTTTTTTTTTTTTTTTTCTAGTCCTTCACTCTCACTTTCCTCATCCACGGATCTTTCATTCTCACTCAAATTAACAGAGAAATCGTCGCTTTCTCGCTGCTGGTGGCCATTATTGTAAACAATGTTCAGATGTGAGGAGCTCCACAACCAGTGACGTCACGAGCACAGCGTCTGCTACCTCCGGTACAGGCAAGGCTTTTTTATTAGCGACCAAAAGTTGCGAACTTTATCGTCGATGTTCTCTACTAAATCCGTTCAGCAAAAATATGGCTATATCGCGAAATTATCAAGTATGACACATAGAATGGACTTGCTATCCCTGTTTAAATACGAAAATCTCATTTCAGTAGGCCTTTAAGGATACATCCACACTATGTAATAATGAAAGATGTACTTAAGGATTTAATTGAAAAAAAATCCTACTGTCATCCATACTAACCTTCTATACTTAATCCACCATGAGCTGCATTAGCCCAGCATCTCTGTCACACACATACTGTACTTTCACTGCATGGGGATTTAGAGGAGGAATGGTAGACTGGAATAAGGCACAAATAAGTGCATGACATTGAAGAACCAGCAGATGATTGTAATTTTGGTAACACTTTAGTATGGAGAATATATTCTAAGTAAGAAATACTTAATTTAGAGTTGTTTGGACACTATGGGAACATATGAGGGTTAGGGTTAGGGTTACAAATAGGCAATAATTCAGAGGTTATTAAGGAAAGACTCTTAGTTAATGACTTACTGGTTGTATAATAAGGTCATGCAGACTAAAGCATTAATGAGTACTTAATAATTACTAATTAAGAGTCAATATGTTACTAATTTTCATGTTAATAAGCAACTAATTAATGGTGAATAATGGGTAACACTTTAGTATGGGGAACATATTCTAAGTAACACAGACTTAATTTAGAGATATTTGGACACTAGGGGAACATATTCTAAGTAACAAAGACTTAAGGGTTAGGGTTATTGTAGTTTTGTGTTTTTTTATGTAAGAAGAGACCATATTCATTAAGTGGTATTAAATGGAGAATCATATACTAAAACATCCTTAGTGCTAATAAGCAATAATTGTGAGGTTATTGCGGGAAGACTATTAGTTAATGACTTACTGGTTGTATAATAAGGCCATGCAGAATAAGGCATTAACAAGTACTTAATAATGACTAATTAAGAGCCAATATGTTACTAATTTGCATGTTAATAAGCAACAAATTAATGGTGAATAATGGGAAGCACTTTAGTATGGGGAAGATATTCGAAGTAACACAGACTTAATTTAGAGTTATTTGGACACTAGGGGAACATATTGTAAGTAACAAAGACTTAAGGGTTAGGGTTATTGTAGTTTTGTGTTTTTTTATGTAAGAACAGACCATATTCATTAAGTGGTTTTAAATGGAAAATCATATACAACAACATCCTTACTTAGTGCTAATAAGCAATAATTCTGAGTTTTTTGAGGGAAGACTATTAGTTTGTTAAAGTTAAAGCAGCAATGACTGTCACACACACATGAGGTGTGGTGAAATTATTCTCTGCATTTGACCCATCACCCTTGATCCCCCCCTGGGAGGTGAGGGGAGCAGTGAGCATCAGCGGTGGCCTTATGGCTTACTAGTTGTATAATATGTTACTAATTTGCATGTTATTAAGCAACTAATTCATGGTGAATATGTTCCCAAAAACTAAATTTGCCCTAGTGAAGGCCCTGTGATGAGGTGGCGACTTGTCCAGGGTGTACACCGCCTTCTGCCTGGATGCAGCTGAGATAGGCTCCAGCACCCCCTGCGACCCGAAAAGGGACAAGCGGTAGAAAATGGATGGATGTTCCCCATACTAAAGTGTTACCATATTTTCTATTTTTTAAGCACACTGTCATGTTTGAAACACAACAATACTTTAAGAATGCAGTTGACTTGTCCATTCTATTTGTCATACTTGATCATTTCGCAATATTGCCATATTTTTGCTGAAAGGATTTAGTAGAGAACATCCACGATAAAGTTTGCCACTTTTGGTCGCTAATAAAAAAGCCCTGTCTCTACCGGAAGTCGCAGACAATGATGTCACAAGTGTGGGGAGTCCTCACATATTCACATTGTTTACAATGGGAGCCTTCAACAAAAAGTGCTATTCGGACCGAGAAAACAACAATTTCTCCATTAATTTGAGCGAGGATGAAAGATTCGTGTTTGAGGATATTGATAGCGGCGGACTAGAAAAAAAAAAAAAAAAAAACACTATTGCATTGGGACGGATTCCGATGTTTTTAGACACATTTACTAGGATAATCAGGAAAATCCCTTATATTTCTATTTTGTTGCTAGTGTTTTAGTGAGTTTAATATTACCTGATAGTCGGAGGTGTGTATCCACGGGTGTGTCTCAGGAAAGTCGACGGCAGCTTTATGGACGGCACAAGCTCAGATTTTCTCCGGTAAGAAGCGACTTTTTAACCACAATTTTCTCACCGAAACCTGCTGGTTGACATTCAGTCAAGTTTCATGTTGGCTTGACCGCGGTCTGATCCATAGTAAAGTTTCACCTCCAGGAATTTTAAACAAGGAATCATTACGTCATTGTAATAAACGTTGATGTCCAACAATGGAACCACATCGTTGGTTGGGAAATGACCAAATTTCAATGGTCAAATGTACATCAAAACCTGACATTGAATAAACGTTGTCAAAAAGTTTGTTGTTTCAACATTGTATTTGTGTTGTGGATGTCAGGCTTGCCTCTGACAGTTTGACTATGTTTTAGTTTTTTCCTCTGCATTTGTCTTTGTTTCCTCTGTGTGTGTAGTGTTTCCTGTCCGCGCTCTTATTTTGTTGGTTTCCTGTCTTTCTCCCTGAGTGCTGTGTTCCCCTTCAGCTGCGGCTGATTGGCATCTGGCCACACCTGGTGTCAATCAGTCCGCTTCTGTTTAGACCTGCTTTGTTCCTCCAGTCAGTGTTTGTGTGGCTAAAGGCTAAAGCTTCCCAACTCCATCTTGGTACTTTGACTTCTCCAATATTAATTGAAGAAATTGCAAAAGATTCAGCAACACAGATCTCCAAAATACTGTGTAATTATGCCGTTAAAGCAGACGACATTTAGCTGTGTGTGTGTGTGCAGCGCTCATACTTCCTAAAAACCCGTGACGTCTTGCGTACACGTCATCATTACACGACGTTTTCAAGACGAAACTCCCAAGAAATTTAAAATTGAAATTTAGTAAACTAAAAAGGCCGTATTGGCATGTGTTGCAATGTTAATATTTCATCATTGATATATAAACTATCAGACTGCGTGGTGGTAGTAGTGGGTTTCAGTAGGCCTTTAATCAAACAAACACTTTTTTTTTTGTCTGTATCTGCATGCAAAATGTCAACTGTGACTTCATTGTTGCGATCCGTGACTTGGATCTTCACATATTGTTTATTTTTCCATTTTTGTTTCATTATCCATCATTATGGTTACTCATTAGTTCACCTGCTACACTCTGTCCCGCACACCTGCTTCAGCTAATCACCCTCCTTTACAAGCCAGCCTTTTCTGTTTATTCTTTCTGGGACTCTAATTTGCTCACATGCAACAAGTAACGTCAGGAATGTTTTTCTCGCTAGCTCATTACCTAAGCCACCTTATTGTCATCTTTAGCTCACATGCTAATCATCTTTGTTTTTACTTTTTGTGCCATCGTGCCAAGTCTTAGTTCTTTATATTTCCTAGCTTTCACACTAGCGTCTTTTGTTTCCCTTTTTATTAGCTCCAGTGTTTTTGTTCAGAGCTCACTTTTTGTTAATACATTTGTTAGATCCTACCTTTGTTGTGTTCTTCGTTTGACGCATCCTATTGGGCAGGGGTGTCAAACTCAAATACAGAGTGGGCCAAAATTTTATACGGAACGAAGCCGGGGCCAAGGTTGAACAAATTAACCTTTTAATAGGGACCCAAACAAGTTTTGCATTAAATATTGAACAAGCAAGGCTTATATAACTTTATTGACATGCAAATTCCAGTTTCATATAATAATAATAATAATAATAATCAAACGAATATCAATGGCATATCAAATAAAATTTAAATAAAAATGTTATGTCTTTTTTTTTATTTGCAATCTCCCGAGGTAAATATCAAATTTTTTCCACAGGCTCATAAAACATTTGAAAATAAAATAACAATAATGAATGAACCAAACATTCAAGCCTTGAAGACGCAAGAGAAAATGCATGAATAAAACGTTAATTATTGGTCAGTTTGCTGGAAGTTTCCCGGAAGAGTTAGTGCTGCAAGGGTTTCTGGGTATTTGTTCTGTTGTGTTACGGTGCGGATGTTCACCCGAAATGTGTTTGTCATCCTTGTTTGGTGTGGGTTCAAAGTGTGGCGCATATTTGTAAAAGTGCTAAATTTGTTTATACGGCCACCCTCAGTGTGACCTGTATGGCTGTTGACCAAGTATGTCTTGCATTCACTTGTGCGTGTGTGTGTGTGTGTAAAAGCCACAAATATTATGTGACACGCTGTTAGTATGGAGGAAAATCGGACGTGACGACAGGTTGTAGAGAACGCTCACGGCAGTGCCTTAAATGCACGCCCCCAATATAGTTATCCAGGTGGAAATCGGTAGAAATTTGGGAGAATGGTTGCCCCGGGAGATTTTCAGGAGGGGCACTGAACTTCGGGAGTCTATCGGGAAAATTAGGAGGATTGGCAAGTATGAGTATTAGCGGTGAATGCGGTGTTACAGCGGCACTGACGCTGTATAACACCGGCGGGCCAGCTCTAATGCTAAATTGATATTGCCTCAAGGGCCAAATTAAATTACACGGCGGACCAGATTTGGCCTGCGGGCCAGAGTTTGTCACCCATGCTATAGGGAATCGAACCCAGTACCACGATGCCGAACCGGCGTTACATTCATCTAATATGAAATACTTCTTGAAAACTGTCTGGTCTGTTGTGTTAGGACAAAAAAATAATAATAATATGTTGGTGTGTTTTTACAGCAAAAATCTTTCTTTGTGTGACATGTTTTACTGTCGAGCGAAGTGGGACGAGACAGGTGTGACGTGCGTCACGTCAGTGGGCTCACCGTGTGTTGTGCTTGTCTTCACGCTCAGGCCCCAGCACTACATGCCAGGAAGACTCATGTGCCAACCAGGGTGTGTGTCTTCAACAGTGGGAGGGATTCAGCTGTGACTGCAGCATGACAACATTTGGCGGACCGCTGTGCAATGACGGTAGGCTTCCAGAACCACTCCAAGTGTTTTTTTTTTTGTTTGTATTTTCTGCTCACGTCCACGGTAAAGTAAGAATAGAATAGACACGGTTTCACTCCATCCCAAGTCTGTGAATGGAATGACATGATTCATAGTTCAGTCCATCTGTGGGCTTTTACAATGCATCCAGCAGAAGCTTAGTCACACATTTTAATGTTTGCAGATATCTGTCACGACATTCCTATCGCAGATTGTGCCTGTTTGCAGACAACATGCTCTATTTGGGTCCTGTTGGATTAAAAACGGGGGATTATTGACGTGGGTTAGTGTCATACTTGCCAACCTTGAAACCTCCGATTTCGGGAGGTGGGGGGCGGGGTTGGAGCGGGGCGTGGTTAAGAGGTGAGGAGTATATTTACCGCTAGATTCATAGATTCACCAAGTCAAGTATTTCATATGTATATATAAATACTAGGGATGGGCAAATTAATGCGTTAATTACGAGTCAACTCATCAATCTATTAACGCCGACTATTATTTTATCGCACATTTGCGTATGTTGTTTACATGCTTTTATTTTGTTAACGCCTTTTCTTAACAAAATGGTGTCGCCCGGATGGGCTTCGGCGTCAAGGGGCTCTTGGTAAAGATGGAACATTTGGCAAAAATACTGGACAATTCTGCAAATTTCATGGCTGGCTTACAGCGTGGTCACTCCGGGATCACTTACGACCGCCAGACAATTCTGAATGTGGATAGATCGGGCCGTTTTGGACTGAATGACGCGTGCTTGCTAGACCGCCTAGCTAGCATGGGAATACTTTGCCGGCTACATCCAGCGGCCTGTGAAGCAGCGGAGTATATGTGTTGTCTGTCTATTTATGAATAATGCGGACGAGGCGTGTTGGCTGAGTTCTTAACGTTTGCTTTCAGAGCGTGCATATCACAGCATACAAGATGCCGTCATGGCGACACAACCTATACCGGGCTACCGCGCATGCTCGTCACTCCTGTTGCATGCTGGGTAGGGTAGTTCTTTTTTTCCCTGGCTCATAACATCACAATATAGTACCAGGTATATGCGTTCAGTCTATCAAAGCACCAAGCAAACAATCGGAAAATTCCCATCATATCAATTCCTAGATATGTTCATAATTATCTTAAGTGCACTACGCAGAATAAACACAACATTATTAATATTGCTACTATGGATAATTTGATAAAAAATTCCCTAAAACAGCCCACTACCTATAATACAGGTTTTTTAAACATAAGATCCCTGATAAAAAAAAATTTTTCTGCTGTTACCTCAGAAATTGCCTGTTCAGATGTTATGATTGTGGCTCAGAGATTTGTATGTAGATTATATTTATTTTCCATAACAAACAGGATAACTTAAATACCCTGGCAGTGGCAATAAGCTTAAATGTTTGTATTTATATTTTTTTAGTTCATTTTCATAAAATATGCTATTTAACTGCTACTGTTTAACAAGGACTGATTTAAATTGTGTTTGCACAACAAATGTTTTGGCGCTTTTGTTCATGTGGGAGAATATTCCAATAAAGGTGCACTACACACTACTTTTGAATTCTTTATTGGGCTTTGCGTATACAATGCAGTTAATCGTGAATAATCGGAGAAATAGTGTGATTAACTTCGATTGAAATTTTTAATCGTTGCCCAGCCCCATTATATATATATATATATATATATATATATGTGTGTGTGTGTGTGTGTGTGTGGGGGGGGGGAAAAATAACAAGACTACGTCATCTCTACAGAACTGTTTCATGAGGAGTTCCCTCAATCATCAGAAGATTTTAATGGAAGCATTCACATACCATGGTTTATATAGGGCATAGGGGGGTGGTGATTGGCTCATGTATTACCTAGGAGGTGTTTCCGTCTGTGGCGGCATGTTAAGATGATTTCACTGCGCTTGTTGAGGGATGACAGATCTGGATGATATATAATAAACAGTTTCTCTTCAAGCATAGGTTGCATCTTTTATTAGTGAATTATATTTTGTATATAGCGCTTTTTCTCTAGTGACTCAAAGCGCTTTACATAGTGAAACCCAATATCTAAGTTACATTTAAACCAGTGTGGGTGGCACTGGGAGCAGGTGGGTAAAGTGTCTTGCCCAAGGACACAACAGCAGTGACTAGGATAGTTGAAGCGGGAATCGAACCTGCAACCCTCAAGTTGCTGGCACGGCCACTCTACCAACCGAGCTATGCCGCCCCAATTATTAGTAGTATTACCACTGTTGTAAGGTGTGCTGGATGCAAGAATTTGCCATGTTATTGAATATTCAACATTATTGTCTTTGAGGTTCCAAATGTGCTTGCTGAGTACTGTAAAATCCGCAAAGTCTGGTTTCTAAAGGAGGCCTTGTGATTATTCCATCTGGTTTTAAAAGATCCTTCGGTTAATCCTACGTACGTGTCGGATGTGTTAATGTCCTTGCGTGTTACCTATGCTTGGTAAATGACTGATGTTTGTAAGCACCCCCGTTGAGAGGGCAATCAGGTTTCTTGCGACAGTTACATTCCTTATTGGTTTCAGAGTCGTTTAGTCTGGGGGTAGGCAGTCCTTCTGCAATTGCTTTGTTGTGGTTTGAAATGATTTGTCGTATGTTATTCATACAGCTGTAGCTCAATTTGATGTTGTTCTTGTTGAATATTTTTCTTAGGGTGTTGCCTTTGGGGAAGTGTTTGTCGATCGACAAGTGTTTGTTGATCGACAAGTGTATATATATATATATATATATATATATATATATGTATGTATTTATATATATATATATATATATATATATATATATATATATATATATATATATATATATATATATATATATATATATATATATATATATATATATATATATATATATAAGAAATACTTTGAATGAATGAATGGTCTTTATCGTCATTGCGCATGTACAGGTACAGGTCCAACGAAATTTTGTTTAATTTCAGTGTTCATTTATTTACACATTTACACACACATAACACACATCTACTCATTGTTGAGTTGAGAGTTGAATATTCCAACCTTGTTTTTCTACCCATATTAATGTACACTAGATGGCAGTATAAAAATAAAACAAAAAAAAAACACTTTATTTATATAGCACATTTAAACAACAATAACGTTTCCAAAGTGCTGCACAGCCATGTTAAAAACAATTGTAGAAAAAAACAAATAAATAAATAAAATAAAATAAAAAAAGTATATATATATATATATATATATATATATATATATATATATATATATATATATTATGCTCCACCAATGACTGAATAAAAACAAAAAATAAATAAATATAAAACCAATAAAAACAATATAAAAACAAATATGATTAAAAACTATTTTAAAGGGTAAAATCAATTAAAACAGTAAAATAGAAATCAAAGTGTATAAAAAACACAGAGGACAACAGAGAACAGAGGACCACACAACTCACGTAGTGTTAAAAGCCAAAGAATAAAAGTGGGTCTTAAGACCCACTTGTCCTGTTTAAGAGTGTCACAACACTTTGATGTTTGGCAGACGAACTGCTTTAGGTAGACGATTTCGGGCTGGTTTTGCTGTGTGTTGTTTTACCGTGCTGGGAGGACGATAATGAAACTGCCTAACAATAAACCCACATAAGAAACCAAGAACTCGGCCTCGATCATTCTACAGCTATAACGTCATTGGGCAGACACGCTCTTTGTACACGTCACGCGGGTACGCGTTGAGCTAGAGAATTTTGGGAGATTTTCGGGAGAAAATTTGTCCCGGGAGGTTTTCGGGAGTCTCCTGGAAAATCCGGGAGGGTTGGCGAGTATGGTTAGTGTAAATCTGCATTGTTCTCAGGTATGGAATTGCTGATAAGTAAGACAACTTGCTCAATGCTCCTCGATGAGGTTTGCTACTAGATGGATCTATCTATGGGCAGCATGGCGGAACAGGGGTTAGTGCGTCTGCCTCACAATACGCAGGTGCTGAGTAGTCCTGGGTTCAATCCCGGGCTCGGGATCTTTCTGGGTGGAGTTTGCATGTTCTCCCCGTGACTGCGTGGGTTCCCTCCGGGTACTCCGGCTTCTTCCCACTTCCAAAGACATGCACCTGGGGATAGATTGATTGGCAACACAAAAGGGTCCCTAGTGTGTGAATGTGAGTGTGAATGTTGGCCCTGCGATGAGGTGGCGACTTGTCCAAGGTGTACTCCGCCTTCCGCCCGATTGTAGTTGAGATAGTCACCAGCGTCCCCCCCTGACCCTAAAGGGAATAAGCGGTAGAAAATGGATGGATGGATGGATGGATCTATCTATATGTGTTGGTTTACATTAGGGTTGTACGGTATACTGGTATTAGTATAGTACCGCGATACGAATGAATCATATTCGTTACTATACCGCCTCCGTAAGTTACCGGCCCGGCGGCCGTCCTCGTCACGTCGTGTCTTTGATTCATTGATTGATACTTTTATTAGTAGATTGCATAGTACAGTACATATACCGTACAATTGACCACTGAATGGTAACACCCAAATATGTTTTTCAACTTGTTTAAGTCGGGGTCCACGTTAATCAATTCATGGTCTTTGCTGGTTTACGAGCAGAGGAGCATGTTCGGCAGGGCAAAATCACGGAGTACTTACAAGCAGACGCTGTGTAGACTAAAAAGGGAGAACAGACACATTTTGGCTTAAAAACTAACAATAAAGGTGAGGTTATAACACTAAAAACCCCTTAGGAAGACGTGCTTTAAGACATGGCTAGCTTGCTTGCGGCTAAAGTCCGGTCCCAGTCGGCAGTGTTTTAGCTACTTCTAAATCACTAATCTGCTCCTCCTTGGGGAAAAAAAAAAGTAACTTTCTTACAAGTATCATCCCTGCAGGACTAGGAATAGCTAAACATGCTTCGCTACACACCGTAGCAAAATGTAAACAAACGCCATTGGTGGATCTACACCTAACATCCACTGTAATGATACCAAGTACCGTAGCGTATCTAGTTGATACTACTATAATTACGTTGCTATATTTTGGCATCACATCTTATTTTGTTTTTTTTTTCCATTTAAATTACGTTTTTAAACTCAGGAAATATGTCCCTTGAATTATGAGGACTTTGAATCTGACCAATGTATGATCCTGTAACGACTTGGTATCGGATTGATACCAACATTTGGGGTATCATCGAAAACTAATGTAAAGTATCAAACAACAGAAGAATAAGTGATTATTACATTTTAACAGAAGTGTCGATAGAACATGTTCAAAGAGAAAGTAAGCAGATATTAACACTAAATGAATAAGTTGATTAATAAATAATTTTCTACCACTTGTCCTTAATAATTTGGACAAAATAATATAATGGAGAATGACACAATATGTTACTGCAGACGTCAGCAGACTAATTAGGAGTCTTATTTACTTACTAATAAAAGTCAAGTTGTCTTGTATGTTCACTACTGTATTGAAGGACAAACTTGCAGTAGTAAACATATGTTTAATGTACCCTGAGATTTGTTCTTAAAATAAAGCCATTAATGCTATTTTTGGAGGTCCCCTTTATTTAGAAAAGTACCGAAAAGTATCAAAATAATTTTGGTACCGGTACCTGTACCAGAATATTGGTATCAGGACAACACTAGTTCACATACTGTAGAGTAGGCATTCATATGGCCCCATTCCTGGGTGGATCTCGGCTAGGATGAAAAAGACGGGTTAATACTTTTTTAATGCAGTTTACTGAAAATGATGCGAAGCGCCACTCTGCACACCAACTGATGCTTTGGTCGAAGTTGGAATTGCCATAAAACACATTTTAAGATAATCAACACTTGACTGCAAGACTGAATAGTGCATCCCCCAATTCGTCACGTTTCATGTGTCAGGTTAACTGACGAATGGAGCCAAATGAATCCCATTCTCAAAGTTGAAGTTAAAGTACCACTGATCATCACACACACACTATGTGTGGTGAAATTACTCTCTGCATTTGACCCCTGGGGGATGAGGGGAGCAGTGAGCAGCAGGGGTGGCCACGCTCGGGAATCATTTTGGTGATTTAACCCTCAAATCCAACACTTGATGCTGAGTGCCAAGCAGGAAGGTAATGGGTCCAATTTTTATAGTCTTTGGTATGACTCTGCCGGGGTTTGAACTCACAACCTACCGATCTCAGGGCGGACACTCTAACCACTAGAAACTATTTTTTTACACATGTGAAACAGTCATGCATAGAATATACTGTCCATGCCTGTTTCACATGTTTTATAGAAATAGAACCTCATGTATACATTGTTTATTCTAGCACATTTTTATCATTTACAATTAAGAATAAAAATGTACAGTCATGTAAACAAACAGCTTGGGCTTTAAGAGGTTTAATATCAATATTTGTAGCAGGAATACCTTAAAAAAGAGAATATTAAGTTGAATGTTAAAAAAAAAAAGAATGGGTAAGAAGAGACTCATCTGAACTACCGGTTCATTATTCAGATTGGCCCTTTGTTTAAAAAGAACCCTGATTAAAATCAACATGACGCACTTTAAGTGTTGTGTGATATTCATGTCTTTTAAAGATCTCACTTAGTTTGAAGGACTCTGTACTCATTAAAGTTAAAAGCATCAGGGTAATACTTTGTGCAAATGCTTCTACTTTCTTATGCAAAACATGCACAGGAGGCTTTTGTTGAGTCGTTATTTTCCTGTGCACCGCTTCACGCAGTCAGGGTTGAATGGTCTGAACTGCAGTAAGGATAAAAGAACCAACCTGGAATTCTGCAGCTAACGCCAGTATTTACACACTGCAAACAAGAGCCGACAAAATATGAGATCAAAAGGCTAGATTTTTGGAAACAAAAACTAAAAAGTAGTGGAATTATCTGTCCTTGCAGATAGTTAATTTTACTTGATAGGACATCTTAATTTAAGATGTGTATATCTCGAAATGAGCAGGACTTTTAAGATAGAAGTATTTTATTTTGAAAACAAGTAATAATTTTGTAATTCTTAAAGTAAGCATCCTTGAGATGTTGCAGAATCCTTAAACAAGATGTTCTATGTGGGGGTAAACAAAATATATTAATTGAATAGTTATCTCATTTTTAACATTTTTGTAATTATTCATGCTCAAATTAATAGTATGATGTGAAGTCAGTGACTTAAAATAAGTAAATAGCTCCTAAAACTAGGGACATTTTGAGAATTTTTTTTTTTTTATCTTGGCAAGTGGCAAATAATTTACAGAGTAGCAGCTTTGTAACAGATCGCCGTTATTATATTTGCCCTCCTCTCTCTTTTCATCCGCTTGATCAGTGTTTCTCATATTTTCCGTTACGCCCCCCCACCTCTTAGGAAAAAGAAAATATTTTGCGCCCCGCCCACTCTCCACCGTGACTATAAAAAGTATATATGTCTATAACATTGTAATATAACTATACCTCTGCATAACATTTTTAAGCTTATTAACACTAAAGCGGAGGTCTGCCACATGTGGCTCTTTAGCGCCGCCCTAGTGGCTTCCCGCAACTTTAAAAAAATGTATTTAAATACAAAAAGATAGGGGAAAAACAATTATTTTTGTTTCATTCTGGTTTCTGTAAGAAGACAACATGACCCAAACCTCCCTAATTTCTAGAAATGCCACTGTTTTTATTAAACATGATTCACTGATGAGAGCATTTGGCGAGCGCCATTTTGTCCTACTAATTTTGAACTCACCGTAGTTTGTTTATATCAGGGGTGCCCACACTTCTTCTGCAGGCGAGCTACTTTTCAATTGACCAAGTTGAGGGGATCTACCTCATTCACATATTTCATTTATATGTTTTTATTTATGAAACATACGTTTTTAATGATAATGCAATAATGTTTAACACATATAGACTCCTTTCTTTCATGAAGACAAGAATATAAGTTGGAGTGTTACCTGATTCGGATGACTTGCATTGATTGGAATCCGACAGAAGTGCGGTTAACGTCGGCATTTTCAAATGCAGGAGAACAAAAGTCCTCCCTTCTGTCCAATACCACATGAAAGTGGTTGGTTTTTGGCATCTTATTTGTCCAGCTTCCATACTCGTTTTTATACACTTTACAAGAAATCCATTAGCTCTGTAGCTTGCTAGCTTGTGCACGCCAGCTTTCTGAGACTCTTATTTTGTTAGCACAGGCAAGAGAAAGCAGCGCTTTTATTGTGAAGATAGGAACTGTGCAGTCGGTCTTTAGAGTTTTGACAGCAGGTACGGCGCGAATGTGTTGAAATAAAAAGTGTTTCTCGCCTTCCTGTCCATCACTTTTTCTCAATAATGAGCTCACAGCAGCCAGTGTCATCTCACAAGACCCTCAGGTGTCGAGAATGTCAATCAAGTGACGAAAGTGACGTCTTGGTGAAGATTGATGATCGCTAATTTTTAGGTCTATTTTTTTAAATGCCTGGCTGGCGATCGACTAATACACACTCCGCGATCGACCGGTAGCTCGGCACCCCAGGTTTATATGTATAACTTTCTTCAATGATGCCAGAGAGAGATATACTTTATGCCACTCCTTCTTTGTCAAATTTTGTCCACCAAACGTTTTATACTGTGTGTGAATGCACAAAGGTGAACTGTGTTGATGTCATTGACTCATGACTGCAAGCTAATCGAACGTACATGCTATTTAGCCTGGCTTTATATATATTGCATCATTATGCCTTACTTGTAATATATTTGAGCTCATTTAATTTATTTTACCTATGTCCTCTGTGTATTTAATTCATATTTGCATTTCTCATGACATATCTGTATGTAATATTGCCTGCATTTGTGATAGTTGTTTGAGTGCCATGTTGTTCCAGACCACAGCAAACGTAACCCAGCTTGCATAGATTGTTATAAATCCATTCGAAGAAAACAGCCCACCATTTACTTTAACTTGAACACACACATCTATACGTTTGAGCATTCTAAGCCAGTTATTTAGAGGAGTTATCTCATCCCCTGAGAAGCCTGCGTTTTACAAATGTTTTCCAATGTTGTAAAAATGTGTAGAATAAATATTAAATTTAGACGAAGATTTGTGTCAGCCTGTGACATAGAGTCATTTTGATAGTAGGTCAATATAGCCAATATAGACACAATATAATGTGTTGATTTCATTATATCAGGGACGGCGTGGCGCAGTGGGAGAGTGGCCGTGCGCAACCCGAGGGTCACTGGTTCAAATCCCACCTAGAACCAACCTCGTCACGTCCGTTGTGTCCTGAGCAAGACACTTCACCCTTGCTCCTGATGGGTGCTGGTTGGCGCCTTGCATGGCAGCTCCCTCCATCAGTGTGTGAATGTGTGTGTGAATGGATAAATGTGGAAGTAGTGTCAAAGCGCTTTGAGTACCTTGAAGGTAGAAAAGCGCTATACAAGTACAACCCATTTATTTCCTTCAACTACAACATTACTTGTCATGACAGAGTTCAAAAGAGCCGGCAAAGACTATGTTGGAACCAAGATGATCGTTTATTTTTGAGCCCGAATACAAGGAGGATGAAATACAAGTTTTAGAAACTGAGTGCTAAACAGATCCAGCTTTACTGAAGCCCTACCTTGAGGTAGTATTGCTCAGTGCCAAATAAAAAAGTCCAGCTACGGCTTTAGACTGATTTATTTTTGTATTTTTTTGGTAAAAAAGCATGTTCCCGACGTCACTCGCACCGTTTCCCACCAGGGGGGTCCGACCCCTTGTTTGACAAGGATTGCGCTACATTAAAGGGGAACATTATCACATTTTCAAAAGGGTTAAAAACTATAAAAATCAGTTCCCAGTGGCTTGTTGTATTTTTTGAATTCTTTTTCAAAATTTTACCGGTCCAGAATATCCCTAAAAAAAGCTTTAAAGTGCCTTTTTTCGCTCTCCGCGAAGACACTATCCATTTTCCTGTGATGTCACACAGTGCTGCCAATGTAAACAAACAATGGCGAATAGCACAGCAAGATATAGCGACATTAGCGCGAATTCAGACTCGGATTTCAGCGGTTTAAGCGATTCAACAGATTACGCATGTTTTGAAACGAATGGTTGGAGTATGAAAGTATTGAAGAAGAAACTGAAGCTTTTGAGCGAATAGCTATTGACGCTATTCATAGCCATAGCATGGCCGAATAGCTGCGTTAGCATCGCCGGTAAAATGTGCGGACCAAACGATCAGGACTTTCGCATCTTGTGACACTGGAGCAACTTAAATCCGTCGATTTGTAAGTGTTTTTTTCGCATTAAATGTGGGTGGAAGGAAACGTAATATAGTTGCAAATGCATCTGCAAGTTATCCATACATCTTTGTGCCATGTCTGCTTTAGCACCGCCTGTAAATAGCATGTTAGTATCGATTAGCGTACCATGTTACCATCGATTAGTTGGCAGTCACGCCGCGACCAAATATGTCTGATAAGCACATAAGTCAACAACATCAACAAAACTCATATTTGTGATTTCGTTGACTTTATCGTTGCAAATGCATCTGCAGGTTATCCATACATCTCTGTGCCATGTCTGTCATCGCCGGTAAAATGTGCAGACACTCCGGCACATTCAATGGGGGTCTGGCGGAAGATTTCTTGCCACTTTCGCATCTTCGGGCCAGTGGTGCAACTTGAATCCCTCCCTGTTAGTGTTGTTACACCCTCCGACAACACACCGACGAGGCATGATGTCTCCAAAGTTCCAAAAAATAGTCGAAAAAACGGGAAATAACAGAGCTGACACCCGGTGTTTTCCAATGTGTTGAAAATGAAAATGGTGGCTGTATTACCTCGGAGACGTCACGTTCTGACGTCATCGCCAAAAGAGCCATAAACAGAAAGGCGTTTAATTCGCCAAAATTCACCTATTTAGAGTTCGGAAATCGGTTGAAAAAAATGTATGGTCTTTTTTCTGCACCATCAAGGTATATATTGACGCTTACATAGGTCTGGTGATAATGTTCCCCTTTAACAACGGGCAAAAGTTGCTGTGAACTCTTGTCAGACTTTGTGTAGAAAAATAGCGCTCAACTGTGTTTTCTCAGTCTTACAGATTCATTGTGAATGCTCATTTACAGCTGGGGGGAGCAGACCCGCTCTTAGGACATGTGAGAATATATTACATTTGGGTCTGCTGAGCCTCGTTACTGTTGCTACTGTAGCCACATTGTTCCTGCAGACCTAATAAAACAAAAGTGCAAATCAATACCACGACGCGTGGGATGTGATATCCAGTACGGCCACAGCGAAATGCTTTCCTAGAACTGTGACAAACTTGAGTTGGTGGAATGAATAAAGATGCAAGTCTTGCATCTCTCTGCCAAGGATAATCTGTGCGAGAGGAATGAACCTAAAGTTTTATCTTCGCTGATGGATTGTCATGGGAATAGGAAGAGGGGTTGAAAAATGAGAGAAGCTGGCGGAAAATATCGTTATTATACTTCTGTTCGCATGAGCAGGCCATTTAGAACACGGCGATGGATTCAATGAAAGTAGGTTACAAGTAGAGTTTATCGAGTTATCTTACTTTAGTACCTTGCCTCCTGCCTTTGTATCATTAGCATGATATGTAATCACTGTGTTGTACTTACAAATGACACAATAAAGCCCAACACTTTGCCAAGGCTTTGTGGTTAATTATGCTGCTGTTGGCATTGCACCAAGATGGCAACCTAGCTTTTACAGCAGCCTATTAACATTTATAGCCACACCACACTGCATATGCCGGCATATACAGTACCTTAGATGTGTCCTCTACAGCTTGTTTATTGAGCTTGTAGTTGCTGGTGCATGCAGTAGCATTGTAATAAAGTAATAAAATATTTAATAATGTACTTTGTATGAACATATTTTGTTCATTATATTACAAACACTTCCGCTATGCACCAACTTGGCTTTAAAGATCAGTCTAGCTTTGACTTATTTAGAAAACAACTAAAATACATACAAACCTCGTTTCAATATGAGTTGGGAAATTGTGTTGGATGTAAAAATAAACAGAATACTATAATTTTCAACCCATATTCAGTTGGGGAAGGTGGCAATAAGTTGTGAAATTCTCATGAAACACTTACGTGGAACATCCCACGGGTGTGCAGGCTAATTGGGAACAGGTGTGTGCCATGATTGGGTATAAAAGTAGCTTCCATAAAATGCAAAGTCATTCACAAACAAGGATGGGGCGAGGGTCACCAATTTGTAAGCAAATTGTCCAACAGTTTTAGAACATTTCTCAACGAGCTATTGCAAAGAATTTAGGGATTTTACCATCTACGGTCCGTAAACTTATCAAAAGGTTCAGAGAATCTGGAGAAATCACTGCACTTAAGCGATGATATTACGGATCTTTGATCCCTCAGGCCGCACTGCATCAAAAACCGACATCAGTGTGTAAAGGATATCACCACATGGGCTCAGGACCACTTCATAAAACCACTGTCAGTAACTACAGTTGGTTGCTACATCTGTAAGTGCAAGTTAAAACTCCGCTATGCAAAGCCAAACCCATTTATCAACAACACCAAGGAACGCCGCCAGCTTGGCTGTGCCCGAGCTCATCTAAGATGGACTGATGCAAAGTGGAAAAGTGTTCTGTGGTCTGACGAGTCTACATTTCAAATTGTATTTGGAAACTGTGGACGTGGTGTCCTGTGGAACAAAGAGGAAAAAAACATCCGGATTGTTTTAGGCGCAAAGTTCAAAAGCCAGCATCTGTGTTGGTATGGGGGTGTATTAGTGCCCAAGGCATGGGTAACTTACACATCTGTGAAGGCACCATTATTGCTAAATGGTCTATACTGGCTTTGGAGCAACATATGTTGCCATCCAAGCAACCTTATCATGGATGCCCCTACTTATTTCAGAAAAACAATCCCAAGCCACGTGTTACAACAGCATGGCTTCGTAGTAAAAGAGTATGGGTACTTTCCTGGTCCGCCTGCAGTCCAGACCTGTCTCCCATGGAAAATGTGTTGTGTACAATACGACAGTGGAGACTCCGGACTGTTAAACGACTGAAGCTCTACATAAAACAAGAATGGGAAGGAATTCCACTTTCAAAGCTTCAACAATTAGTTTCCTCAGTTCCCAAACATTTATTGAGTGTTGTTAAAAGAAAAGGTGATGTAACACAGTGGTGAACATTACCTTTCCCAACTACTTTGGCACGTGTTGCAGCCATGAAATTCTAAGTTATTATTTGCAAAAAAATATATAGTTGAGTTCGAACATCATATATCTTGTCTTTGTAGCATATTCAACTGAATATGGGGTGAAAAGGATTTGCAAATAATTGTATTCCATTTATATTTACATCTAACACAATTTCCCAACTCATATGGAAATGGGGTTTGTAATTCAATGCTTGCAATGACCCTTTAATTTCAATAATCCTTAGTCAAATATTGTGTAATGAAACATATTGAGTCTTTGAGAAAAGCCTGGAAAAGACAGATTGTTTTACAATTAGGCCTGATTCAATTTCACATTTTTGCTGGATGATACAATTTCCCACAGACCATTACAGATAAACATTATTACTGTCAGCATTATTTTAAAAACAGTTCAAGCAATAATGTAATTCGAATTTATAATAATATTAATGCAAGTACCCATTTCAAATTTAATACACTTATTTCTCATTAGAATGTTTTACCTTGGCAGCACGGTAGAACAGGGGTTGCTGCATGTGCCTCACATTACGAAGGACCAGAGTAGTCCTGGGTTTAATCCCAGGCTCGGGATTTTTCTGTTGGAATTTGCATGTTCTCCCCGTGCGGCATAGCTCGGTTGGTAGAGTGGACGTGTCAGCAACTTGAGGGTTGCAGGTTCGATTCCCGCTTGTGCCATCCTAGTTACTGCCGTTGTGTCCTTGGGCAAGACACTTTACCCACCTGCTCCCAGTGCCACCCACACTGGTTTAAATGGAACTTAGATATTGGGTGTCACTATGTAAAGCGCTTTGAGTCACTTGAGAAAAGTGCTATATAAATATAATTCACTTGACTTCACTGCGTGGGTTCCCTCCGGGTACTCCAGCTCCCTCCCACATCCAAAGACATGCACCTGGGGATACGTTGATTGGCAACACTAAATGGACCCTAGTGTGTGAATGTGAATGTTGTCTGTCTATCTGTTTTGGCCCTGTGATGAGGTGGCGACTTGTCCAGGGTTTACGCCGCCTTCCGCCCGAATGCAAATGAGATAGGCTCCAGCGCCCCCCGACACCCCAAACGGTATAGGCGGTAGAAAATGGATGGATGGGATGGATGTTTTACCTTTCTAATTGGACAGTCAACCACTGTTGATTATCTTATATATAGAGTTAAGTAAACAAACAATGACAATTCAATTGACTCTTAATCTTTAGGAGGAAAAATTGCATTTAGATAAATATTGAACATCCTGAAGTGCTGTTTCACTCCAGTTTAAAAAAAAAAATGGGTGGAGTGTTTTTTTTTCCCTCTGTCGACCACCGTAAAGTTAGCATACTGGCTTGTTTGTCCAATTTGATAGGCAAATATTTCTCATTGGGTATGAAGCCAAAATTGTTACGATCCGTTACTCGGATCTTCACATGTTGTTGTTTATTTTTCCATCTGTGTTTTTCATTCTCCATTCTGACCCATTTACTTCCTGTTTTGTTCGTTTCCATGGTCACTTATTATTTCCACCTGCTAGTCTCAGTTCTCGCACACCTGTTATTGTAATCACCACCCTTTATAAGCCAGCCTCTTCTGTTTTTTCTTTCTGGGACTCTAGTTTGCTCTCACGCAACTATACGTCTGTTTTGATCGTTTGCTTTCACGCTATTCCTACTATTTTCGCGAGCTCTCACGCTACGCACCTCGTTATTAGCTCACATACGAAATGTTTTATTTACTTTTTTGTGTGCCAACATGCCAGTTTAATTTCTTATTTTGTATCTCCTAGTTCCCATACTAGCATCTTAGGTTTGCCTTTTGTTAGCTCCAGTGTTTTTATTTTAGCTCTCCTTCTGTTATTTAGAATAAATTGGTTATATCTTACCTTTGTTGTGTTCTTCGTTTTGACGCATCCTCGAGGGAATCGAACCCGGCAACACAATGCCGAACAGGCGTAACAAAAATATTCCCATAACGGAACATTTTTGTTGCGTCTTGGCATGGTAAGGTGTTCCAAGCGATTTCAAGATGTGCTTGATTTTTGCTATTTGCGATGCGACTATCCATTTCCCTGTGACGTCATACAGTGCTGCCAATGTAAACAAACAATGGCAGATACCGCAGCAAGATATAGCGACATTAGCTTGGATTCAGACTCGGATTTCAGCGGTTTAAGCGATTCAACCGATTACGCATGTATTGAAACGGATGGTTGGAGTATGAAAGTATTGAAGAAGAAACTGAAGCTATTGAGCGAATAGCTATTGACGCTATTCATGACCACAGCATGGCCGAATAGCTGCGTTAGCATCGCCAGTAAAATGTGCGGACCAAACGATCAGGACTTTCGCATCTTGTGACACTGGAGCAACTTAAATCCGTCGATTGGTAAGTGTTTTTTTCGCATTAAATGTGGGTGGGAGGAAACATAATATAGATGCAAATGCAACTGCAGGTTATCCATACATCTCTGTGCCATGTCTGCTTTAGCACCGCCGGTAAATAGCATGTTAGCATCGATTAGCGTACCATGTTAGCATCGATTAGCTGGCAGTCAACATCAACAAAACTCACCTTTGTGATTTCGTTGACTTTATCGTTGCAAATGCATCTGCACGTTATTCATACATTTCTGTGCCATGTCTGCTTTAGCACCGCCGGTAAATAGCATGTTGGCATCGATTAGCATAGCATGTTAGCATCGATTAGCTGGCAGTCACGCCACAACCAAATATGTCTGATTAACACATAAGTCAACATCAATAAAACTCACCTTTGTGATTTTGTTGACTTTATCGTTGCAAATGCATCTGCAGGTTATCCATACATCTCTGTGTCATGTCTGTCATCGCCGGTAAAATGTGGAAACACTTTGTTACATTCAATGGGGGTCTGGCGGCAGACACTTTCGCATCTTCGGGCCAGTGGTGCAACTTGAATCCCTCCCTGTTAGTGTTGTTACACCCTCCGACAACACACCGACGAGGCATGATGTCTCCAAGGTTCCAAAAAATAGTCAAAAAAACGGAAAATAACAGAGCTGAGACCCGGTGTTTGTAATGTGTTAAAAATGAAAATGGCGGCTGTATTACCTCGGTGACGTCACGTACTGACGTCATCACCACATGAGCGATAAACAGAAAGGCGTTTAACTCGCCAAAATTCACCCATTTAGAGTTCGGAAATCGGTTAAAAAAATGTATGGTCTTTTTTCTGCACCATCAAGGTATATATTGACGCTTACATAGGTCTGGTGATAATGTTCCCCTTTAATTTGTTTGATCAATTGACTTGTTGATAATCGACCCATGCCTTCTTACAATTGAAATATAGCTATATGCAAATCAGGTGGTGCCAAAAGACCCCCTCGCCCCCAGCAAATCAGTCTTTCTCTCACTCTTACACACCAGTGACTTAGCGAGATAAAGCCGTGTCTCGAAGTTTGAGGCAAGTGAGAAAACGGAGAAGTTATGAGGGCAAGTTTAAGATCGATATCATACATTTGTATGTACATCGAGTAGTTGTGAAATACAGAATATAAAGGTCAAGTTGCAGTGTTAAGCTGCCTCTGGAGGCAATACCCACACATGGTCAAGAGAACTATAACCGTCAAGCAGTGAAGTACAATTTTCTTTTTTTTCTACTCTGGCAGTTGTTTGGAAACATGATTTTAAGAAAAGTATTTTAATTCTGTCTTCCATTTTGTCCAAACGTGTTATTAGTGAATATTGAGTACTAGAGATATTATATGTGGTCAGTTCTTTGGTATTCAGATACTATAGTATTCAGCCAAAGGCTAACAGTCTTGTCAGGACCTGCTTTGAGACTTGTTAGAGATTGGCTGCCCATTGAGCTTCGGAAGTCTTGCAGTTGGCGTGTCAGGGATGGATGTCTAGTCTTGATATCCTTAGGGACTTTGCCTGCAGTGGTCAAGCATGTGAGGGTAATGTATAGAGACAAACAGAATGGTTTTTGCTGTTGAGCTTAAGTGGGTCGAGAAGAGGCTACCGAGTAAGGTCGGCCTGAGCTCCACGCAACTTTTACCTCGCTTGGTTGCTCATCCACCCTGTCTTGTAGCCCGGGCTATTAGTGCCATGTCAATATTGCAGCAACAATGGAGGTAGTGCAGTCTACAATTGTCTCCATTGTCTGCGCCCAAAGGGCAAAGACAGTATATTCTCCCTTGATTTGTGTCTTGCTTACTCACTAGTGTCTCTGCATCTTAAGAATAGCATATCTGGGCCATTTGTTGCTTTCTTTAGCACATGTAAATATGGATTTCACTAAAGGCTTGCTTTGTGTAACATTTGTTCCGACATTCCGATTGCATATATTATTGCAAATATTAGATGGCATTCACTTCCAAACAAACACTAATATGGAATATAATGGCATGAACAAAGTGGTACTCAGTTCCTAGAAAAAAACCTTCCAATCAGTCCCAAGAATGTGAATGTGCCTTATCCATCCATCCATCCATCCATCTTCTTCCGCTTATCCAAGGTCGGATCGCGGGGGCAACAGCCTAAGCAGGGAAGCCCAGACTTCCCTCTCCCCAGCCACTTCATCTAGCTCTTCCCGGGGGATCGGAGGCGTTCCCAGGCCAGCCGAGAGACGTAGTCTTCCCAACATATCCTGAGTCTTCCCCGTGGCCTCCTACCGGTTGGACGTGCCCTAAACACCTCCCTAGGGAGGCGTTCGGGTGGCATCCTGACCAGATGCCCGAACCATCTCATCTGGCTCTTCTCGATATGAATGTGACTTATGTACAGTCATAATAAATAAATAAATGGGTTGTACTTGTATAACACTTTTCTACCTTCAAGGTACACAAAGCGCTTTGACACTACTTCCACATTTACCCATTCACACACACATTCACACACTGATGGAGGGAGCTGCCATGCAAGGCGCTAACCAGCACCCATCAGGAGCAAGGGTGAAGTGTCTTGCTCAGGACACAACGGACATGACGAGGTTGGTACTAGGTGGGGATTGAACCAGGGACCCGCGGGTTGCGCACGGCCACTCTACCACTGCGCCACGCCGTCCCTCAACTTGGTACTTCAACTTGAAAGTGCTCCAACCAAACATTGTTTGGGAGGTGGGGAGTGGGGGGGTGGGGATCGTGGTCAGGGGTTGGGCGAGGGGCGTTGTTGGGGCGTGGTTAAGAGGGGAGGAGTATGTTTACACCTATCCATCCATCCATTTCCTACCACTTATTCCCTTTGGGGTGGCGGGGGGCGCTGGTGCCTATCTCACCTACAATCGGGCGGAAGGCGATGTACCCCCTGGACAAGTCGTCACCTCATCGCAGTATGTGTAGAAATCTTTATTTATAATTGAATCACTTGTTTATTTTTCAACAAGTTTTTAATTATTTTTATATCTTTTTTTCCAAATAGTTCAAAAAAGACTACTATAAATGAGCAATATTTTGCACTGTTATACAATTTAATAAATCAGAAACTGATGACATAGTGCTGTATTTTACTTCTGTATCTTTTTTTTTTTCCAACCAAAAATGCTTTGCTCTGATTAGGGGGAACTTGAATTAAAAAAAATGTTCACAGGGGGTACAGCTCTGAAAAAAGGTTGAGAACCACTGCTCTAAAAGCCATAGACGTTATTGTAACATATGCATGCACAGTAGATTGCAGTATTGTCACGTTTAAGAGTGTCACAACATTGCTGTTTATGGCAGACGAAAACGTGACTGCTGATGTTGTGTGTTGTTGCCGCGCTGGGAGGACGTTAATGAGACTGCCTAACAATAAACCCACATAAGAAACCAATAACTCGCCCTCCATCATTCTACAGTTATAACGTCATTGGGCAGGCACTCTGTTTATATTGTGGGAAAGCGGACGTGAAAACAGGCTGTCGACACGTCACTCATGTTTGCATGGAGCTGTAGGGGGCGTGGCCTCCAGCTCCGCCTGAATTTCGGGAGATTTTCGGAAGACAATTTGTCCCGGGAGGTTTTCGGGAGAGGCGCTGAATTTCGGGAGTCTCCCGGAAAATCCGGGAATGTTGGCAAGTATGCTCTCAGCTAATTATTATGCTTTAAGTTTTAAGCAAAAAACTGAGTTTCATGCATCCCTACCATTAGTTGGCAAAGCAAATGGCGCAGTGACTCACTAGCAATAGCTTATTGCTAAAGATTGTCATCATTTTGTTTTCGACCCATTGGAACAAAGAAAATGAGTGTAAAGGACAGCACTTAGAAGAAGTGACGTTGATTAAAGATACGATTGCTTTTACTTAAGAGCCCCGTCACAGAACCAATCAACCTTGTAAGTTGAGGTATGGATGTTTGAAATATACTATAATATTGTACGAATCAAACAAATGCATGTTTATCGCTGAATCGTAGTTTTGTGACTGTTAACTAAACTGATCAACCATAGAAATGCCTTGAGCATAAATAAACGAATAAATACATAAAGTGCTGTGTAAAAGTATTGGGCTAATGTAATCTCTGTTAAAATCCCCTTTTACTATCATATTGACAAACAGTTAACAGTAAAATCGACTGCAGAGGTTGTGTATACTCTTAAGAAAGAACCTTTTCTAATTTGATGAAGAATTTGCTAAAGGATCAGAGACAATAATTATACAATAGTATTATAAGTATAATACTTCAACAAAATATGAATGTAAGTTCATAAACTGTGGAAAGAAATGCAGCAATGCAATATTCAGTGTTGACAGCTAAATTTTTTTGTGGACATGTTCCATAAATATTGATGTTAAAGATTTCTTTTGTTTTTTGTGAAAACATTTTTAGAATTAAGTTTATGAATCCAGATGGATCTCTATTACTATCCCTAAAGAGGGCACTTAAAGTTGATTACTTCTATGTGTAGAAATCTTTATTTATAATTGAATCACTTGTTTATTTTTCAACAAGTATTTGGATTTAGATTTAGGTTTATTGGTCCCCGTTGGGGAAATTCATTTTCACTGCCGTACGTTTAAACATATAGACATTACACATCACAAAACAAAAATAACAAAAAGACATCATACATGACCAACACATTTACAGGCTTTATCAGACGGGTCGGCTGGGCCTTCTGTCAAGGGCGGCTATAGCTGCAGGGATAAGGCTTTTCCTGAGGAGAGCCCTCCGTAATTTGATGGTTCTGTACCTGCGCCCTGATGGTAGTGGGATTATGTATTTGTGTAGTGGGTGACTGATATCCTGGACTATTGTGTTTGTCAGTCGAGTGATGGACCTGTGGTTTTAAGTCTGAAATGTTGGGTGTGGGTAGGCCAATGATTTTAGCTGCTATGTTTGTAATGCGTGTGAGTTTGGTCATTTCTAACATTTAGTTATTTTCATATATTTTTTTCAAAATAGTTCAAGAAAAAACACTACAAATGAGCAATATTTTGCACTGTTATACAATTTAATAAATCAGACACTGATGACATAGTGCTGTATTTTACTTCATCTCTTTTTTTCAACCAAAAATGCTTTGCTCTGATTAGGGGGTACTTGAATTTAAAAAAAATGTTCACAGGGGGTACATACCGGAAAAAGGTTGCGAACCACTGCACTATGGCATCATTAGAACTGCACAATACTATACTAATAAAAGGACAAACATGCAAATATGGCTATGGACTCAGCCTTTTTTTTCACTGGACTGTTTCAGAGCATCTATGAAGTAACATCGTCGGGACAAAATTAAAGGGTTTTAGAGGGTCAATGTGTTAAGAAGTGTTACGGGTAAACTAGTCCACTTGTGTTTCATTGAATAACTACATAAAGACAACACCCACTTACCCTGGCATGCACGCAATGAAGGGGTCAGTAGAATTAAACCACTTAGTTTGTTTCAAGGGTACTTAGAGCAGCAGCTCTGTGGCCGTGGGGCGTTTGAGCCACTTGATTCTGCTGTCACAACAAAGTAATGTTCTGTGGGCAAAGCTTAACATATCAGATTCCTGGATGAGAAAATATACTGGCCGTAATGTGAATATACTCAAAGATAAAATTAATAGAGTATGTCTGGCTGTTCACTTATCCCCATGGATGCAACCCATTTAACAATTGTTTTAGAATTATGTTTTAACAGTAATTTAGGATATATAATCATCACAAATCAATATGATCAGTCTTTGGGAGATTGGTTGGTTAAAGTCAAGTTGTCTTTCTACAAACTGTTTCCATATGAGTTAGTAAATGGTGTTGGATGTAAATAGAAACAGAATACAATCATTTGCAAATCATTTTCAACCCATATTCAATTGAATGCACTACAAAGATAAGATATTTGATGTTCAAATTCATAAACTTTATTTTATTTTGCAAATAATAATTAACCTAGAATTTCATGGCTGCAACACGTGCCAAAGTAGTTGGGAAAGGGCATGTTCATCACTGTGTTACATCACCTTTTCTTATAACAACACTCAATAAACGTTTGGGAACTGAGGAAACTAATTGTTGAAGCTTTGAAAGTGGAATTCTTTCCCATTCTTGTTTTATGTAGAGCTTCAGTCATTCAACAATCCGGTGTCTCCGCTGTCGTATTTTACGCTTCATAATGCACCACACATTTTCGATGGGAGACAGGTCTGGACTGCAGGCGGGCCAGGAAAGTACCCACACTCTTTTACTACAAAGCCATGCTGTTGTAACACGTGGCTTGGCATTGTCTTGCTGAAATAAACAGGGGCGTCCATGATAACGTTGCTTGGATGACAACATATGTTGCTCCAAAACCTGTATGTAACTTACAGCATTAATGGTGCCTTCACAGATGTGTAAGTCACCCATGCCTTGGGCACTAATACACCCCCATACCATCACAGATGCTGTCTTTCGAACTTTGCGCCTATAATAATCCGGATGGTTATTTTCCTCTTTTTTCCGGAGGACACCACGTCCACAGTTTCCAAACATAATTTGAAATGTGGACTCGTCAGACCACAGAACATTTTTCCACTTTGCATCAGTCCATTATAGATGATCTCTGGCCCAGCGAAGCCGGCGGTGTTTCTGGATGCTGTTGATAAATGGGTTTTGCTTTGCATAGAGTTTTAACTTGCACTTACAGATGTAGCAACCAACTGTAATTACTGACAGTGGTTTTATGAAGTGTTCCTGAGCCCATGTGGTGATATCCTTTACACACTGATGTCGGTTTTTAATGCAGGACCAAAGGTCCGTAATATCATCGCTTACGTGCAGTGATTTCTCCAGATTCTCTGAAGCTTTTGATGATTTTACAGACCGTGGATGGTAAAATCCCTAAATTCCTTGCAATAGCTCCTTGAGAAATTTTGTTCTAAAACTGTTGGACAATTTGCTTACAAAGTGGTGACCCTCGCCCCATCCTTGTTTGTGAATTACTTAGCATTTCATGGAAGCTGCTTTTATACCCAATCATGGCACCCACCTGTTCCCAATTAGCCTGCACACCTGTGGGATGTTCCAAATAAGTGTTTGATGAGCATTCCTCAAGTTCATCAGTATTTATCGCCACCTTTCCCAACTTCTTTGTCACATGTTGTTGGCATCAAATTCTAAAGTTAATGATTTTTTGCAAACCAAAAAAATGTTTATCAGTTTGAACATCAAATATGTTGTCTTTGTCGCATATTCCACTGAATATGGGTTGAAAATGATTTGCAAATCATTGTATTCCTTTTATATTTACATCTAACACAATTTCCCAACTCAAATGGAAACGGGGTTTGTATTAGCTGTGAAACATTGAGGTTGTGTACGTAGTCTTACTTTCATTAACTCTTTTTCCATCACATCACAACTAAGTATGGCACTATGCGGCCCAATTATTTCTTCAAACTGATTAAGAGCCTAGATTTAAATAGGTTTCTGTGTCAGGGGAATGGTGGGTGCTGGTAGACGTTTCGCAGAGTTCTAGTAAAAACTTAAAACAATGCAACTTTCAATGATGATGATGAAGTACAGCATAGGCGTTTAAGTTCTGCGTGACTTATTGCTCATACCGTCCCGTTGGAGTTTGCATGGAGAACATTTAATGGTTTATGTGGCGTACTGGAGAATTTAGGATTGCGCACTGGTGACTTAAGTCATCATTAAGTATGCAGTTGTGTCTCCATAACCCAGGCCTAATTAAGATGAAGAGATTGTGCAGAACAACCCTGCTGGGTGTTACACTGAACATTCAGGCTTTAGGCAATTAAAAATCTTAGTCAACATTTAATAATGCACTCTGCATCAGTGTGTAACAATCTAGAGCAGGGGTCGGGAACCTCTTTGGCTGAGAGAGCCAAGAAGCCAAATATTTGAAAATGTATTTCCGTAAGAGCCATATAATATTTTTTTTAACACTGAACACAACTAAACGCGTGCATTTTTAAGTAAGACCAACATTTTATGTCTCTTATTCTTTCTAAAAACATTGTTATTCTGAAGCTAAATGTGGAGGGGGTGTGGCCTTCGGGCCTGCAGCGAAGCAGGGTGTTGCCAGGACCGGCCTCGAAATCAGCGACAGATGCGTAGATGGCCCAGCTGGGCCTTGTTATCTAATCACCTGTCGCTCTGTTTAGAAGCAGCAGCTAGGAGGAGAGACGGGGAGTCAGAGTGCGAGCGAGAACGAAAGAGAAAAAGACAAATGCTGGAAAGCAACTGAGAGACTTACTGAAAAATAAAACAATATTGTAACCCTGAAACAGGCTCTCATGTCGGTGCTTGGTGGTCTGAAGAACCCACAGGAGCGCAAGCCCCACACCAACCAATAATAAATAACTTACTTCTTGCCATTAACGCAACTTCTTGAACATTAAAATGCATGAGAATATTTTATATTTTGAACGTTATTTTTCAGTACAAGTGGAATCATTCATTACTTATCGTGTTAAGCAGCGTCAGCTCAGATTTATCCAAGAGTCATCAAAAGAGCCACATCTGGCTCGCGAGCCATAGGTTCCCTACCCCTGATCTAGAGCTACAAACGCAACTTATGAACAGTAGTGGTACTTGACACAAGGTGTAATTTTTAGATATAAGTAACAAACAATAACACACTTGTGTGTATTTGTCATTAGTCAACATTGCACATTACCGGATAAAAGGATATTTGGTGAAAGCGGTTTGCAAATAGCAGGGATGTGCAACATTTGAGAGCTGCATGCATTGATTTAATCGGCAGTAAACGAAGGAGAGAAACTTGATCTCGAAGGAAATTGCATTTGGAGGGCAAAAAGGAAATAAACATTTGCACAGTAGAGTTTCTTCAAATAAATACAGAAGACAATTGCTGTATTGGATACGTAAGGATGATGCATGATGCAAAAAATCCTGTAAAATAATTAAATGTCCATCAATTCAACAAACTGTAGAAAATTAAAAAAAAAGGTTACACACAAAAACGTCTACGGCTATAACATTTTTGTGGAACAATGCACGTCAATATATTGCACCTATAGTTCCTGTCATAATCCACGTCTGGGATCATGACATATTCTGGTTTTGGTTCTGTTTATCACATTCTGTCTAGTATTTGTCTTCCTCAGTTCTTTGTGGCACTTCCTGGTTTTCTTCCGTTGTCAGTTACCCATTTAGTGTCACCTGTCTCTCCTTTGATCACGCGCACCTGCCCTTGATTAGTTATCTCCCCATTTAAGACCGCCTTTGTTTGACATTCTTTCTTGGACTCTTGTTTGCTTCACGCTACAGTTGACGTCGTTCTTTCCAGCCTTGTGGTAACTGCCTTCGTGTACATTAGCTTCCATGCTATTTCAGTTGTTTGTCCCTAGCTCATGCTAGCGCTTTCTGTTTTGTTTGTTGGTGCCTTCGAGCAAGTGTTTTTGATTCTTAGTCTGTTTTTGTTAGTATAAATAAATTATTGTTCCTACCTCACGCTGTGTCCATCTTTGCTGCACCCACGAGAGAACAACTCATCACCACAATGCCACCAAGACGTCACAGTTCCTTTACAATAGGACAGTGGTTCTCAACCTTTTTTTCAGTGATATACCACCTGTGAACATTTTTTTAATTCAAGTACCCCCTAATCAGAGCAAAGCAGTTTTGGTTGAAAAAAGAGATTAAGTAAAATACAGCACTATGTCATCAGTTTCTGATTTATTAAATTGTATAACAGTGCAAAATATTGCTCATTTGTAGTGGTCTTTCTTGAACTATTTGGAAATAAAGATATAAAAATAACTAAAAACTTGTTGAAAAATAAACAAGTGATTCAATTATAAATAAAGAGTTCTACACATTGAAGTAATCATCAATTTAAAGTGCCCTCTTTGGGGATTGTAATAGAGATTCATCTGGATTCATGAACTTAATTCTAAACATTTCTTCACAAAAAAAAATAAATCTTTAACATCAATATTTATGGAACATGTCCACAAAAAATCTAGCTGTAAATTTTGTAAGCATTTCACCAATCTCACGCACTTTGCAAATTATACGTCATTTCCATTGTGCGCAATCAATTTGCATATCGCAAAACGAGATTTAAGACGACATTTTGTGGATGGTTTAGTCAGTAACCCTACAGTATTATATTTTATAAATAGTAAACCAAGTTGTGGTAGTAGTTTAGTCGTGGATGTACACTGTATAGTGGTTAGGGTTAGGGTTAGGGTTGGACTGATTTGAGGGCAACACCCAGTTATATTGTCATGACTACAAATTAGTGGATTTACATAAGTTTTAAATACATTATTTTGACACCAAAAAAATGTATTTGCGCTCATTGATTTCCAAAATGTGCACTACACATTATTCAAATATATAGCCGGAAGCAATTTGCAAAAAGATTGCGGATTTTGTAAATTGCTCACATTGGTATTGTGCCTAAAAAATCAACACTGAATATTGCATTGTTGCATTTCTTTTGACAGTTTATGAACTTACATTCATATTTTGTTGAAGTATTATTCAATAAATATATTTAGAAAGCTGTGATGAGGTGGCAACTTGTCCAGGGTGTACCCCGCCTTCCGCCCGATTGTAGCTGAGATAGGCGACAGCGCCCCCCGCGACCCCAAAAGGGAATAAACGGTAGAAAATGGATGGATGGATGGATATATTTAGAAAGGATTTTTGAATTGTTGCTATTTTTTTGAATATTTAAAAAAAAATCTCACGTACCATTGGCATACCTTCAAGTACCCCCAGGGGTATGCGTACCCCCATTTGAGAACCACTGCAAATATCGACAATAAATTGTCGGTGATATTATCATATGTGTTGTCTATCTGTGTTGGCCCTGCGATGGTGTACCCTGCCTTCCGCCCGATTGTAGCTGAGATAGGCACCAGTGACCCCCGCGACCCCAAAGGTAATAAGCGGTAGAAAATGGATGGATATTATCATCCATGTTTTTCCACACTACAAAAAGTCAGTGTTCAAAAACAAGAAAAAAAAATACAAAAATGAGGGGTATTTTACTTGAACTAAGCAAAATTATCTGCCAGTAGAACAAGAAAATTCAGCTTGTCAAGACTTTCCAAAACAAGTTAAAACTAGCTAACCTCAATGAACCAAAAAATACCTTAAAATAAGTATCTTCTTACTAAAATCAAGTGCACTTTTCTTGGTAGAAAAAAAGTAGCGGGGGGTGTATATTGTAGCGTCCCGGAGGAGTTAGTGCTGCAAAGGGTTCTGGGTATTTGTTCTGTTGTATTTATGTTGTGTTACGGTGCGGATGTTCTCCCAAAATGTGTTTGTCATTCATGTTTTGGTCTGCGACTTGTCCAGGGTGTACACCGCCTTCCGCCCGATTGTAGCTGAGTAGGCACCAGTACCCCCCGGAGCCCCAAAAGGAATAAGCGGTTGAAAATAGATGGATGGATTCTAGTTTGGTGTGGGTTCGCAGTGTGGCGCATATTTGTAACAGTGTTAAAGTTGTTTATACGGCCACCTTCAGTGTGACCTGTATGGCTGTTGACCAAGTATGCGGTGCATTCACTTATGTGTGTGAAATGTCGTAGATATTATGTGATTCAGCCGGCACGCAATGGCAGTGCCTTTAAGGTTTATTGCCGTTCTGTACTTCTCCCTACGTTCGCGTACCACTCCGTACAGCAGCGTTTTAAAAAGTCATATATTTAACTTTTTGAAACCGATACCGGTAATTTCCGATATCACATTTTAAAGCATTTATCGGCAGATAAAGAGTTGGCATTCTAGTTTCAAGCATGTTTTACTCAATATACTGTAGATTCATAAAATCTCAGCAACAAGCTGTAGTGTCTTACTCAGATAATTTAGGACCTAAACCCTTAAAACAAGCAAAACAGTTTAACGTAAAATCTGCTTAATGAGAAGAATGATCTTATCAGACAGAAAATAAGCAAATATCACCCTTATTTGAGATATTTAATCTTACTTAGATTTCAGTTTTTGCAGTGCAGACAAAAAGGGAGTCAGCGTACTAACAACAACATCGCAGGTGAAAAACATGTAAAGTATGGGAACAATTACATGGCTAAATTAGAACCACTGAACAAGTTTATGCTTCATAATCCGATTGGTCGACCAATCTTTAAAACAACTGATTAATAGTTGACTATCAAAACAATCATTAATTGCAGCCCTAGTTTACAGTGGACAAGTGTTGGATAAAAAAACTAAACAAATGGTTACTTATTACTCCTTATTCATACAAAAATAGCATTTTAGTGACTGCAAATGCAAACTTTTGAAAATATGTCTCAAATGTGATTTATTTTCTTAAATGGTTGTCATAACATCCCTGCCTAAATGTGCAAAACCAGGTTATTGCACATTTGAACATTTGTAGGTGAGGTAAATTGCTCCTATTATACAAAATCATGGCCCATATATTTGCAGAGTCTTACCAAAATGTGTGTTCTTATGTCATGTTTATTGTTTATATCCAAAAATAAATGGGATAAGCATTGCTGCACACTTGTGCATCTGAGCGCATGTGTCGTGCAGTTGGTTAACAATGTTTGATTGTCAGCAACACTCCAGGGACTAAACACAACAATAATTACGTTGATCATAGTTAAATCATCACTAATGTGGACCTTTAAAAAAACACAAACAACCCTCTTAAGGACACTACATTGTCAAAAGTATTTGGCCACCCATCCAAATGATGAGAATCAGGTTTCCTAATCACTATATAATCAAGCACTTAGGCATGGAGACTGTTTCTACTAAGATTTGTGAAAGAATGGGTCGCTCTCAGGAGTTCAGTGATTTCCAGCGTGGAACTGTCACAGGATGCCACCTGTGCAACAGATCCAGTCATAAAATTTCATCGCTCCTAAATATTCCAAAGTCAACTGTCAGCTTTATTATAAGAAAATGGAAGAGTTTGGGAACAACAGCAACTCAGCCACAAAGTGGTAGGCTGTGTAAACTGACAGAGAGGGGTCAGCGGATGCTGAAGCGCATAGTGCAAATACTTTCTGCACAGTCAGTTGCTACAAAGCTCCAAACTTCATGTGACCTTCCGATTAGCCCACGTACAATACGCAGAGAGCCTCATTGAATGGGTTTCCATGGCCGAGCAGCTTGATTTAAGCCATACATCACCAAGTCCAATGCAAAGTGTCAGATGCAGTGTTGTAAATCACGTCGCCACTGGACTCTAGAGCAGTAGAGACGTGTTCTCTGGAGTGATGAATCAATCAATCAATCAATGTTTACTTATATAGCCCTAAATCACTAGTGTCTCAAAGGGCTGCACAAACCACCACGACATCCTCGGTAGGCCCACATAAGGGCAAGGAAAACTCACACCCAGTGGGACATTGGTGACAATAATGACCCAGTGGGACGTCGGTGACAATGATGACTATGAGAACCTTAGAGAGGAGGAAAGCAATGGATGTCGAGCGGATCTAACATGATACTGTGAAAGTTCAATCCACAATGGATACAACACAGTCGCGAGAGTCCAGTCCAAAGAGGATCCAAGACACAGCAGCGAGAGTCCCGTTCACAGCGGAGCCAGCAGGAAACCATCCCAACCGTAGGCGGACCAGCAGCGCAGAGATGTCCCCAGCCGATACACAGGCAAGCAGTACATGGCCACCGGATCGGACCGGACCCCCTCCACACGGGAGAGTGGGACATAGAAGAAAAAGAAAAGAAACGGCAGATCAACTGGTCTAAAAAGGGAGTCTATTTAAAGGCTAGAGTATACAAATGAGTTTTAAGGTGAGACTTAAATGCTTCTACTGAGGTGGCATCGCGAACTGTTACCGGGAGGGCATTCCAGAGTACTGGAGCCCGAACGGAAAATGCTCTATAGCCCGCAGACTTTTTTTGGGCTTTGGGAATCACTAATAAGCCGGAATCCTTTGAACGCAGATTTCTTGCCGGGACATATGGTACAATACAATCGGCAAGATAAGATGGAGCTAGACCGTGTAGTATTTTATACGTAAGTAGTAAAACCTTAAAGTCACATCTTAAGTGCACAGGAAGCCAGTGCAGGTGAGCCAGTACAGGCGTAATGTGATCAAACTTTCTTGTTCTTGTCAAAAGTCTAGCAGCCGCATTTTGTACCAACTGTAATCTTTTAATGCTAGACATGGGGAGACCCGAAAATAATACGTTACAGTAGTCGAGGCGAGACGTAACAAACGCATGGATAATGATCTCAGCGTCTTTAGTGGACAGAATGGAGCGAATTTTAGCGATATTACGGAGATGAAAGAAGGCCGTTTTAGTAACGCTTTTAATGTGTGCCTCAAAGGAGAGAGTTGGGTCGAAGATAATACCCAGATTCTTTACCGTGTCGCCTTGTTTAATTGTTTGGTTGTCAAATGTTAGAGTTGTATTATTAAATAGAGTTCGGTGTCTAGCAGGACCGATAATCAGCATTTCCGTTTTTTTGGCGTTGAGTTGCAAAAAGTTAGCGGACATCCATTGTTTAATTTCATTAAGACACACCTCCAGCTGACTACAATCCGGCGTGTTGGTCAATTTTAGGGGCATGTAGAGTTGGGTGTCATCAGCATAACAGTGAAAGCTAACACCGTATTTGCGTATGATGTCAACTAGCGGCAGCATGTAGATGCTGAAGAGTGCAGGGCCAAGGACCGAACCCTGGGGAACTCCACACGTTACCTTAACGTAGTCCGAGGTCACATTGTTATGGGAGACACACTGCATCCTATCAGTAAGATAAGAGTTAAACCAAGACAGGGCTAAGTCTGACATACCAATTCGTGTTTTGATACGTTCTAATAAAATATTATGATCGACGGTATCGAAAGCAGCGCTAAGATCGAGGAGCAGCAACATAGATGACGCATCAGAATCCATCGTTAGCAATAGATCATTAGTCAATTTTGCGAGGGCTGTCTCCGTCGAGTGATTTGCCCTGAAACCGGATTGAAAGGTTTCACATAGATTGTTAGACGCTAAGTGTTCATTTAACTGCTCCGCAACAATTTTTTCAAGGATTTTTGAAATAAAGGGAAGGTGAGACACCGGTCGGTAATTTACCATGAGGTCAGGATCGAGGTTAGGTCTTTTAAGAAGAGGATGAATAACCGCTTTTTTGAATGCTAGGGGAACAGTGCCCGAGGAGAGTGATACGTTTATAATATTTAGCACTGATGGACCTAATAATACAAAGAGTTCCTTGATCAGTTTCCCAGGAAGAGGGTCAAGTAAACATGTTGTCTGTTTTATTCCATTTACACGTTGTAACAATTCCTCTAATGTTATTTCCTCAAAACGAGAGAAACTATTTTGGAGGGCAGTATCCGCCGTATATACAATCGTGTCAGTGTTAATAGAACCCCGTTGTAGCTGGGACGCATTGTCTTTAATCTCCTTTCTAATGACTTCAATTTTCTTACTAAAGAATTGCATAAAGTCATCAGCTGAGTGGGTTAAGCTACTGGAAGGAGTCCCTTGTTGGTTTAGCGATGCTACCGTACTAAACAAAAATTTAGGATCGTTTTTATTACGGTGGATGAGATTTGAGTAATATTTAGCTTTAGCTAAGGTAAGCATGCGTTTATAAGTTATTAAACCATCACTCCATGCTTGATGGTGCACCTCAAGTTTAGTCGTGCGCCATTTGCGTTCCAGCTTTCTGCATAATAATTTCTGAGCTCTAGTTTCTTCTGTAAACCACGGGGTGCGCTTTTTTGGAGCCTTTTTTAACTTTAGCGGTGCTATGTTATCAATGGTTTCGCGCAGGGCGTCGTTAAAGTTGTTAGTGAGGTTATCAATAGAGCCCACATACTTTGGGAATGGTGCCATTACCGAGGGCAGTAGGTCAGCAAGAGTTGTCGTTGTGGCTGTATTAATGTTGCGGCTGCTATAGCAGTTATTATTATTATTAGTTTGACGAACATGCGTCTGAACCTCGAATTTTATAAGGTAATGATCGGACAATACTTTAGTATACGGGAGTATCGTAACTTTGGAAACGGTGATGCCCCTGACAAGCACTAGGTCTATCGTATTACCGTTGCGATGCGTGGGTTCATTTATTATTTGTGTGAGACCACAGCTATCAATTACAGTCTGGAGCGCTACGCACAGTGGGTCCGATGGGGTATTCATATGGATATTAAAGTCCCCCATTATGATTATATTATCGGCGTGTGTCACTAGATCAGCAACGAACTCTGAGAATTCATTAATAAAGTCCGAATAGGGCCCTGGGGGGCGGTAGATAACAGCCAGGTGTAGAGGCAGCGGTGTGACAGACCTCATAGTAAGCACCTCAAACTATTTATATTTATTATTTATGTTAGGACTAAGGTTAAAGTTTTCGTTGTATATTAGTGCGACCCCCCCACCCCTTTTGAGCGGACGGGCAATATGCGCATGTGTAAAGTTAGGAGGACATGCCTCATTTAGCGCGAAAAAGTCGTTTGGTTTAAGCCAGGTTTCGCTGAGACCGATGACGTTAAGATTGTTGTCTCTGATAATATCATTAACTAACAACGTTTTGGGAGACAATGATCTTATGTTTAAAAAACCTATATTATAGGTAGTGGGCTGTTTTAGGGAGTTTTTGATCAAATTATCCGTAGTAGCAATATTAATAATGTTGTGTTTATTATGCCCAGTGCATTTAGTATAGTTACGACCATATCTAGGAATTGATACGACAGGAATTTTCCGATTGTTTGATTGTTGCTTTGATAAACTGCACGCATCATGGTTAGCCACCTCAGTAACGGGGATTTTCCGATTGTTTGTTTGTTGCTTTGATAAACTGCACGCATCATGGTTAGCCACCTCAGTAACGGGGATTTTCCGATTGTTTGTTTGTTGCTTTGATAAACTGCACGCATCATGGTTAGCCACCTCAGTAACGGGGATTTTCCGATTGTTTGTTTGTTGCTTTGATAAACTGCACGCATCATAGTTAGCCACCTCAGTAAAACACATGTCCAACTCTGAAACACTCAAAGCAGAAAAAACTTGTTCTAATTTAACAGACTCCTTACCCAGACCAGTAGTCTCGCATTTTCCATCTAAATCCGTCTTCGGGATGGAGGAAAGTGGTGTTCTGTGGGGATTAGCCTTCTGCTTTGTTTTTAGCCCCGCTCGGCATCCGCGTTTCCCATCACACCGCTGGCGTCTGCTCCGTAGACGGCCCCCGTTGCTACTATACTCCCCTGCTTCACAGGCCGCTGGATGTAGCCGCCGATGTATTCCCATGCTAGTTAGCAAGTCTAGCACGCAAGTGTCTATCAGTCCAAAACGGCCCGATATGTCCACATCCAGAAGTGTCTGGCGGTCGTACGTGATCACGGAGTGACCACGATGTGAGCCAGCCATAAAGTTTGTGGAATTGTCCGGTATTTCTGCCAAATGTTCCATCTTTAGCAGGAGCTCCTCGAGAGCGCAGCCCGTCCGGGCGCCGCCATCTTGGAATCACGCTTTTCCATCTGGCAATCTGATGGACCAGTCTGGGTTTGGAGGTTGACAAGAGAATGTTACATTTCGGACTGCATTATGGCGAGTGTGATATTTGGTGGAGGAGGAATTATGGTGTTGGGTTGTTTTTCAGGAGTTGGGCTTAGCCCCTGAGTTCCATTTGAAGGAACTGTGACGGTCTCAAGCCGTCGCGTGGGTTCCAAGGACCACCAAGCACAGACATGCAAGCAGGTGTAGACTTCTTTATTTTTCAATAAGAAAAGGTCTATTACGGGTTGCTTTTCAGCTCTGCCGCTCTCACTGCTTCCGCGTCGTCTGCGTCTGCCTCTCACTCACTTATGCGCTGCATGGGTTGCTGCTTGCCCTGTTGTCTCTCCAACTCGTTCCTCCTCACCATTCTCTGCTGCTGCCCTGTTATACAGCGAGAGGAGATCAGTGAATTGTCCCCAGGTGCGCGATCCACGCACCTGATCTTGATTGCGACGTCGCTCCCGGTGCGCCTCACCGCTCGCTCACCGTCCACGCCTCCTCGTTGTCATCTTGGGCCGGGCTCCGACGTGCCCTGCCTCTCTGTCGGACTGCCGGCCCTGCCTCTCCACAGGAACTTTTAATGGTCCAGGATACCAAAGCATTTTGGACAATTCCCTGCTCCCAACCTTGTGGGAACAGTTTGGAGTGGGCCCCTTCCTCTTCCAACATGACTTTGCATGAGTGCCCAACGCAATATCCATAAAGACATGGATGACTGAGTCTGATGTGATGTTGACTGGCCTGCACAGAGTCCTGACCTGAACCCGATAGAACATCTTTGGGATGATTTAGATTGGAGACTGAGAGCCTTCTCGACCAACATCAGTGTGTGACCTCACCAATGCGTTTTTTGGAAGAATGGTCGAAAATTCCTATGAAAACACTCTACAACCTTGTGGACAGCCTTCCCAGAAGAGTTGAAACTGTAATAGCTGCAAAAGGTGGACCGACATCAAAATGAACCCTATGGGTTAGGAATGCGATGGCACTTCATGTTCATTTGTGAGTCAAGGCAGGTGGCCAAATACTTTTGGCAATATAATGTACATTTACACGGACAATAAAACAAGTCATAGAGTGAATACCAAGGTATCAGAAAACAGGAGACTATGGAAAGCAATCTCCCTTTTTCTCCATGACAACAAAGTCAGTGTAAGTTAGCCTCCCAGTGTCTCCTTGACCTCCTGCAGCCTCCCACACCTCCCACATTTACATCCATGAAGGGCAGACTTTATGTACTGCTCACATCCCTCCCTTCCGTGGCAAACTAGGATCTCTCACTATACTTGGCAAAAGTCATTCTCACTTAGAAGGCTGTGTTGTTTTAGTGATTTTAGAAGGAGCTCTCCTCTTAACCAAAAACTAACAGAATGTATGGATGGATGGTCTGAGTATTTATTATTGGGTGTCTTGTGAAACTGAAACAAGACAAAAATATTGCCATTATTAATTAATAGTTCTAGCACAGGAACTCGTAATCGCCTGGAGTGATGAATGAGGAATCTATACGAGTAGGAACGCTATGGAAGACTAGAAGACGGAAAGGCACTTGTACTTCCGGTATAAAGCGCCAAACGAAAGGAGATACTGTAAGCGCTCACCCCGCAGCACATGCAAAGAGCAAACTTGTCGAAAAGATGGCGCCGTAGCACAAACACTAACACTCCGTTTGAGTGTCTATACTGGTGGTGTATGAAAACTACTTATTAAAAAAAAAAAAACATCGCAAATAGCGAAGAAAAATCAATAAAAATTTACCATTTCGTAAGCCGTAGGATTGAAAGCATAAGAAAAAGGGGGCGGCTTTCAGTTTACAGTTTGTAGAAAATAGTCAAAAAAAATGTATGTAGATTCACTTGTCATAACATTAAAGGGGAACATTATCACCAGACTTATGTAAGCCTCAATATATACCTTGATGTTGCAGAAAAAAGACCATATGTTTTTTTAACCGATTTCCGAACTCTAAATGGGTGAATTTGGCGATTGAAACGCCTTTCAATTGTTCGCTGTCGGAGCAATGACCTTTCACCCGTGACGTCACATCGTGAAGCGACCCGCCATTTTCTCAAACACATTACACACACCAAGTCAAATCAGCTCTGTTATTTTCCGTTTTTTCGACTTGTTTTCCGTACCTTGGAGACATTATGCCTCGTCGGTGTGTTGTCGGAGGGTGTAGCAACACTAACAGGGACGGATTCAAGTTGACTTACGTGGAGTGTGCTGATCAGACATATCAATGGTCACGGCATGCTAATAGATGCTAACATGCTATTTAGGCTAGCTGTATTTACATATTGCATCATTATGCCTCGTTTGTAGCTATATTTGGATCCAGCCTTTCCCTTCACCGACATTTAATGCCAAACAAACACATACCAATCGACAGATTCAAGTTGCACCAGTGGTCGAAAGATGCAAAAGTCCCTCGGTTGTTCTGTTCTGTCGTAGCATCGCTACCGACGATAGCGATACTACGGCAGAGATGTGTGGATATCCTGCGACACTCAAAGCAGATGCATTTCCAACGATAATGTCAACTAAATCACAAAGGTGAGTTTTGTTGATGTTATTGACTTATAGGCTAATCAGACATATTTGAGCAAGGCATGACTGCAAGCTAATCGATGCTAACATGCTATTTAGGTTAGCTGTATGAACATATTGCATCAATATGCCTCATTTGTAGCTATATTTGCATCCAGCCTTTCCCTCCAGCCACATTTAATGCCAAACAAACACTTACCAATCGACGGATTTAAATTGCTCCAGTGGTCAAAAGATGCAATCGTTGGTTAGAAGGCGATCGTCGAATTCGTCCTTGTTGCCTTTGTCTGTCGTGATATGGCTCAATAGCTCCAGTTTCTTCTTCAATTTCGTTTTCGCTATCTGCCTCCACACTCCAACCATCCGTTTCAATACATGCGTAATCTGTTGAATCACTTAAACCGCTGAAATCCGAGTCTGAATCCGAGCTAATGTCGCTATATCTTTCTGTTCTATCCGCCATGTTTTTTTGTATTGGCATCACGCAGTGACGTCACAGGAAAATGGACGGGTGGATGTACAGATAGCGAAAATCAGGCACTTTAAAGCCTTTTTTCGGGGTATTCCATGATGGGTAAAATTTTGAGAAAAACCTCGAAAAATAAAATAAGCCACTAGGAACTGATATTTAAGTGTATTAACCATTCTGAAATTGTGATAATGTTCCCCTTTAAGTAAGCCCGCCTACTCAGGAATTTGATACAGAGCCAAATAAAAAAAACATTCAATTTTTTTTGCATTATTCTATTTCACTGCAAGTCAGATAAAGTTATTGTTGGTCTGCCACAATTAGATGATAATACAACGTTATTCTAATTTCTCTTGGTCCCTTGAAACCAGGTGCTAATATTGCAATCATGCCGTATTTTTCGTCAGAGTTTAGCTGCTAATCCAACTTTGTACTGGCCAATATTGACAAAAAGTCAGTATTGTATAATGATTTGATTTGATTTTTATTAAGGATCCCCATTAGCTGGTTGCCACAACAACCCACTAGTCTTCCTGGGGTCCACAACTCAATTACAAGTAAAAGCATATAATTGTAACTACGCAAAACAGACAAAATAAAAAATAAAAAAAGCATCAATAAGAAAACAGGCTAACAATTTACAGTCACAGAATAATAATTACCATATAAATATAACTACACAATATAAAACCAACAAAAAAAACACAGGCATATTTTTCTTTTGAAGCCATCGTTACGGGCGGGAATGCATGAAACGAGAAGGAATGACTGGATTCTGCAGGCAGTAGCGTTGAGGAGCGTGTACTAGGATGCCCACATGAGTACGTTGTGGGGCGGTATAGCTCGGTTGGTAGAGTGGCCGTGCCAGCAACTTGAGGGTTGCAGGTTCGATTCCCGCTTCCGCCATCCTAGTCACTGCCGTTGTGTCCTTGGGCAAGACACTTTACCCACCTGCTCCCAGTGCCACCCACACTGGTTTAAATGTAACTTAGATATTGGGTTTCACTATGTAAAGCGCTTTGAGTCATTAGAGAAAAGCGCTATATAAAAATAATTCACAATTCACTTCACGTTCACCACACTATGACATCAGCATGTGCCCACTATAAAAAAAAGGCCTGCAAAACACAGCGTTAAGAGTTATCCAAAACTGCGTGCAAGTTCATGCCAGATTGAATGAGCCTCATGAAATTGAAGCTTTGGCATTTGAACATTTATGAGTCAGAAAAGAGGAATATTATCGCACATCCCCTTTAAAAGACGTCTCATAAATTGCAATAAGCTAGCGACAGCTGCACTCCTACTTATCATAATTATTAGTATTGTAAATTCTATGTATTTGCAAAGTTTATAATCGTGCAGTACTTTATAATATTAAATATTATATCATCTTTTAGCAGTGTGATAAAACAATGTTGAGCCCAATTTATTTTTGATAAATACAAAAAATATTTAGCATACGTATTAAGTATTACAAACAATATTACACAGTTATTTTTGGGTGATTAAGGAGCAAAATATTTTTGCACACAACTCATGATACCATGAGATACCCATCCATCTATACATGTTTTTCCCCTTATCAGAGGTCGGGTCGCGGGGGCAGCAGCCTATGTAGAGAATCCCAGACTTCCCTCTCCCCAGCCACTTCGTCCAGCTCCTCCCGGGGGATCCAGAGGCATTCCCAGTCCAGCCGGGTCTTCCCCGTGGCCTCTTACCGGTCGGACGTGCCCAAAACACCTCCCTAAGGAGGCGTTCAGGTGGCATCTTGACCAGATGCCTGAACCACCTCATCTGCGGCTTTACTTTGAGCCCCTTCCAGATGACAGAGCTTCTCACCCTATCTCTAAGGGAGAGCACCGACACCCGGCGGAGGAAACTCATTTCGGTCCCCTGTACCTGTAGTCTTGTCCTTTCGGTCATAACCCAAAGCTCTCAAGGTGAGAATGGGAACGTAGATCAACCGATAAATTGAGGGCTTTGCCTTCCGGCTCAGCTCCATCTTCATCACAACGGATTGATACAGCGGCCGCATTACTAAAGACACCGCACCGATCCGCCTGTCGATCTCACAACCCACTCTTCCCTCACTCGGGAATAAGACTCCTAGGTACTTGAACTCCTCCACATAGGGCAATATCTCATTCCCAACTCGGAGATGGCACTCCACTCTGAGAACCATGGACTCGGACTTGGACGTGCTAATTTACATACCAGTCGCTTCACACTCGGCTGCGAACCGATCTAGTGAAAGCTGAAAATCCTGGCCAGACAAAGCCATCAGGACCACATCATCTGCAAGAAGCAGAGACCTAATCCAACAGCCACCGAACCAGATCCCCTCAATGCCCCGACTGCGCCTAGAAATTCCTCCCATAAAAGTTATGAACAGAATCGGTGACAAAGGGCAGCCTTGGCGAAGTCCAATGTTCACTGGAAACGTGTCCGACTTACTGCCTGCAATGCGGACCAAGCTCTGACACTGATCATACAGGGAGCGGACCGCCACAATCAGGCAGTCCGATACCCCATACCCTCTGACCATGACATATCCTTTGTGTTAAACACTGAATATAACAAATGTGTGTGTTAATGGAAAAAGAAAAACACCCTATTTGACCGGTGTGCATTAATCACACTGCAGTTTTATTGTTCTGCTTGAACGAGTGTATTAGTATCCCCAGATTGTTGGAACTGGGTTTATAACAATAAAGTAACACCCGGCTCGTCCTGTAGCACACACAATAAAAACGCAACTTATTTTGAATTTGCCCTCTCGTCTTGCCGCACTTAAATGACGACAACATTCACCTCAGCTTTTAGGTTCTTGGAGTAAAACCACAACTTGTTTTGCTCTTTCCACCATTGATGGAAGTCATTTTGTCATGATCCGTGATCCGGATCATGTTTTCGTTATGTTTAACTCCATTAGTTCCTGTTTTTTGTGCACTCTTGTTTTGGTTGCCATGGTTGCTTATGATTTTCACTTGCCGCTGTTGTTTGGACGCTCACCTGGGCTCTAATCAAGAGACTTTTTAAACCGCCTTTGCAAGTCAGTCGGCCTGGCGTCATTGCTCGTTTCAGGTCTGATTCCAAAGTTATGCTAGTTGCTTCATGCCATAGTTTGGTGAGTTGTTTCATGCCACAGTTTCATGTTTGTTTCTTGCTTTGATTGATTGATTGAAACTTTTATTAGTAGATTGTACAGTTCAGTACATATTCCATACAATTGACCACTAAATGGTAACACCCGAATAAGTTTTTCAACTTGTTTAAGTTGGGGTCCACGCTAATCAATTCATGGCTATGCCATAGTCCAGGGGTAGGGAACCTATGGCTCTAGAGCCAGATGTGGCTCTTTTGAGAACTGCACCTGGCTCTCAGTAAAATCTTAGCTGACATTGCTTAACACGATAAGTAATGAATAACTCCGCTAGTAATCACATTGTCAAAAATAACAAAAATATAAAACATTCTCATGCATTTTCATCCAACCATCCGGTTACTACCGCACCTGTTCAAGAAGTCGCATTAACGTTAAGAAGTATTTTGTTTATTTTTGGTTAGCCTCATAATAACAATGTTATTAAAAAGAATGAGAGACTTATTATACTCTAAAATGTTGGTCTTTCTTAAAAATGCATGCATATAGTTGTATTCAGTGTTAAAAAAATAATTATATCGCTCTCACGGAAATGCTTTTAAAAAATATTTGGCTTGTATGGCTCTCTCAGCCAAAAAGGTTCCCGACCCCTGCCATAGTCAATGCTAAGTATTTACTTTAACTCCAAGTGCGATCAGCCTTGTTTTCCATTGTTGTACCTTTTAGAGTGAAGATTATTAAATATGTTCCTACCTGCAAGTCTCGTCCGGAATAGTCCGTTTACATCCTGGGAGAACAAACCTCGCAGAAAACTGCGAAAACCACGCTGTGACACATTTGAGCTGAATATGAAATGCAATCGAATTGGAATTAAACTCTGAAGGAGACTCTTATGAAATACGCATTGGATCCTCTTGTCAGTGGCTGCACTCAAAAGAGCTTTATTTTGAATGATGTTGAAACCAAAGTCAAACTCATTTTATAGCTGAAAGCCATTTCACAGAGAATGTCGTAATTTTATTTTAGGTTACACAATGCGTTCCCCTCCTTTTCCAGTCCACCTTTTGTTCTGCTTAATGGGAGCATCGCCGTGCTGTTCTTCAACAAAGAAACCGCAGACTCCTCAAAGGGAGAACAGGCGGTCCGTCCTTGACCTGTTTAGGATTATGCACTCTGCGAAGAGAAGTGACGGACTTGACTTGCAGTGGAGACGGACAGACTGAGACAGACCGACAGACCACAGTGCCCAGCTGCATCTTGGGAACTGTCAGAGGAGATGGAAAGGAAGCCTCCAGAAAGCTGAGGACCTATAACCCCTATCTCTCTCACTGACAGTCAGGATTTAGTTTATGCATTTGCAGACACATCCTCGACTCACATACATGCAGACACACACACATCACTACATATGGATGCATTGATGCAGACATCCAAACATAACCTTTATTTGCATTTATGTGCAAAGTTTTCTCTTGAGTTATGATTTGTTAACATTGGTCTCGAATGGATTTATGGAAATGATTAACACGGCATCGCTCATGTATCACGGGAGGAAGTATGCTGGCAGTTATCACATTAGCCATTTTCATCCTAGGACATTCAAATAGTGAAAAAAGCGACATGAGCCCATTTAAAATGTAAACAATTTAGGGCCTGATCTCCTGAAATCCAAATGTCAAGTGCTAAACAGCACTCGATGGGAGACATGTCTGCACTGCAGGCGGGCCAGGAAAGTACCCGCACTCTTTTGCTACGAAGCCACGCTGTTGTAACACGTGGCTTGGCATTGTTTTGCTGAAATAAGCAGGGGCGTCCATTATAACGTTGCTTGGATGACAACATATGTTGCTCCAAAACCTGTATGGACCATTCAGCATTAATGGTGCCTTCACAGATGTGTAAGTTACCCATGCCTTTGGCACTAATACACCCCCATACCATCACAGATGCTGGCTTTTCAACTTTGGGCCTATAACAATCCGAATGGTTATTTTCCTCTTTGTTCCGAAAAGACACCACGTCCACAGTTTCCACATATAATTTGAAATGTGGACTCGTCAGACCACAGAACACCTTTCCACTTTGCATCAGTCCATCTTTGATGGGCTCAGGCCCAGCGAAACCGGCGGCGTTCCTGGGTGTTTATAAATGCCTTTCGCTTTGCATAGTAGAGTTTTAACTTGCACTTACAGATGTAGCGACACTCTGTAGTTACTGACAGTGGTTTTATGAAGTGTTCCTGAGCCCATGTGGCGATATCCTTTACACACTGATGTTGGTTTTTGATGCAGTACCGCCTGAGGGATCAAAGGTCTGTAATAAAATCGCTTGCGTGCAGTGATTTCTCCAGATTCTCTGAACCTTTTGATGATTTTACGGACTGTTTGACAATTTGCTTACAAAGTGGTGACCCTCACCCCATCCTTGTTTGTGAATTACCTAGCATTTCACGGAAGCTGCTTTTATACCCAAATCATGGCACCCACCTGTTCCCAATTAGCCTGCACAGCTGTGGGATGTTCCAAATAAGTGTTTGATGAGCATTCCTCAACTTTATCAGTAATTATTACCACCTTTACCAACTTTTTTGTCACGTGTTGCTGGCATCAAATTCTAAAGTTAATGATTAATTGCAAAAAAAAATGTTTATCAGTTAGAACATCAAATATGTTGTCTTTGTAGCATATTCAACTGAATATGGGTTGAAATTGATTTGCAAATCATTGTATTTCATTTATATTTACATCCAACACATTTTCCCAACTCATATGGAAACGAGGTTTGTACTATCTGAGGGTGTTTTGCTTGTGATCTACTCAGATACAGGTAAACAAGTGGGGGGGAATGGGAGAAAAAAAAATAAAAGATTAAAATAAAGTACAATTTTAAAAATCAGTCTAAGCCTGGGCCCTTGGAGAGGGGGCCCCCTTAAATCATCCAGCAGCTATGAAATTATAAAATGAAGTTGGGGATTAGTCTATATACAGTATGTTGACATGCATACATAAGATGGAGCAGCTGCACAATGCCCTCCTTCTTCACAGCTGTGTGTGTGTAAGTGTCAGTTTGCATGTACTTTTTAGACGTACTAAATAAAGACAAAATATCGTCTACAGAACAGTCCAAGCTTTGATAAATCAAACTGCATGTGTTTAGAATAATTATGTTTGCATAATCTCCCCCCCATTATTGTGGGTGTACTGATGATCAGCTAACATTATACATATTCATATAGACACACCCAATCTGGGGGGTCCGATATATGGCCCGCGGACCAAGTGCAGCATGCCGTTGTCTTTAACTTGGCCCGCGAGAGTCCAACAGATAATTTGATCATTTTCCCAGGTGCGGTGTTTACATATATCATATAAATAATCAGCAGTGTGATATAAATGCACATTAATGCATATAAGTGCACAGCATTTACCTGTATGACTCACTCCAAACAACCTTCTTTAGTCGTGGTTCGGAAAAAAAATTCAAGCAACACAAACATTCAACAAACATGGTCGGTCACACATAACGAATCCTGCTCATTGAACTTTGTGAATGCCATAAAAAATGTCCAATCAGCATAACAAATCCAAGCTACACCTATTTAAATCCATTACAAGGGATGATGGGAAAAATTCAAAACTTTCTCTCCACTTATCCATATTTGGCGTATTTGAACTGCTTGATATTTCTGATTGATTAAAAAAACTTTAAGAAGGTCGTCACGGTCGTCAGAGGCCAGGTGGTCAGAGTGTCCGCCCTGAGATCGGTAGGTCGTGAGTTCAAATCCTGGCTGAGTCATACCAAAGACTATAAAAATGGGACCCATTACCTCCCTGCTTGGCACTCAGAATTAAGGGTTGGGATTGGGGGTTAAATCACCATAAATGATTCCCGGGCGCGGCACCGCTGCTGTTCACTGCTCCCCTCACCTCCCAGGGGGTGATCAAGGATGATGGATCAAATGCAGAGGATAATTTCACCACTCCTAGGTGTGTGTGTGACAATCATTGGTACTTTAACTTTAACTTAATAATAATATGTAACTATATATATATATATATATATATATATATATATATATATATATATATATATATATATATATATATATATATATATATATATGTATATGTATAAATATATATATATATATATATATATATATATATATATATATATATATATGTATATGTATATATATATATATATATATATATATATGTATATATATAAATATATATATATATATGTATATATATATATATATATATATATATGTATATATATATATATATATATATATATATATATGTATATATATATATATATATATATGTATATGTCTTGATTGGATTATCCAGAGAATAGTGCTCGATACCGTGGTAGAGCGCAATATGTAGGTGTGGGAAAAATTACAAGACTACTTTGTCTCTACAGAACTGTTTCATGAGGGGTTCCCTCAATCATCAGGATTGAGTCCCCTCATGAAACAGTTCTGTAGAGACGAAGTAGTCTTGTAATTTTTCCCACACCTACATATATATATATATATATATATATATATATATATATATATATATATATATATATATATATATATATATATATATATATATATATATATTCCTTTGCATGCATTTGGCTTTCAGCTACCCCTGTGTTAAATGGATTGCGCTAACTTATTCTGCTTACTAAAGAGTACATGGTAAATGGGTTATACCTGTATAGCGCTTTTCTACCTACATAATACTCAAAGCACTTTGACACTATTTCCACATTCACCCATTCACACACTGATGGCGGGAGCTGCCATGCAAAGCCCTAACCACGACCCATCAGGAGCAAGGGTGAAGTGTCTTGCTCAAGGACACAAAGGAAGTAACTAGGATTGCGGAAGCCGGGGATCGAACCAGGAATCCTCATGTTGCTGGTATGGCCGCTCTATCAACCGAGCCACACAGTGCACACGTTAAGTAATGGTAGAAAACAAGTGGACAGTTAAGAAGCATAAGTAAGCATGGCCGTGGCAAGACTTGAAACATCATCACAATTCAAAGCTGAAGTTTTTGAGGCACTCTGGCTTCAAATGAAAGAAGGAACTCATCAGCTGGACAAAATGTCTGCAGTTTGCAAACTGTTTTTTGTTCCAGTAATTTGTTTAGGGAACATTTCCAACCTGCAAACTTATCAAACGGGACTCCAATTGCAAATAAATTGCAAATACTGTAGACCGTTTGAAATAGTTAATTTTCAACTGAATTTGTCCAACGGATGATCACTACATTACATACCGCATTTGGTATTTTTCAGTGAACTATGGAAAATAGTGCATTAGTCTATTTTAGTGTTGTCCAGATACCAATATTTTGGAACCGGTACCAAATGTCGGTACTTTTCGAAATAAATGGGACCACAAAAAATTGCAAATCTTAGAGCACATTAAACATGTTTCTTATTGCAAGTTTGTCCTTAAATAAAATAGTGAACATTCTAGACAACTTGTCTTTTATTAGTAAGTAAACAAACAAAGGCTTCTAATTTTGCTGCTGACATCTGCAGTAACATATTGTCATTTTCCATTCTATTATGTTGTCATTATTAAGGACAAGTGTTTGAAAATTAATTATTAAAGTACTTCTTTATTTCCTGTTAATATCTGCTTACTCTCTCTTTTAACATGTTCTATCTATACTTCCATTAAAATGTAATAATCACTTATTCTTCTGTTGTTTGGATGCTTTTCAATAGTTTTAGGTGTTTTTAAGCATTTTGGTATTACAGGATCATATTAGTCATAAGTTAAGTTCTCCTGTGTCAAAGGACATATTTCATGAGTTTATAAACATGATATAAATACTATAAAAAATTAAAGAAGACGTGATGCCAAAAAATATCGATGTATTAATAGTAGTATCGATGTAACGATGTGTCACTTCATTTCTGTTAGTTTTTTGTGTTTTTGTATTTACTTTGTGTATTAAATTCATCTTACCTCCACGCAACTCTCCTGGATTCTTGCATACTCGGGGACACACAACTGCAGCCATGCGACATCCCAACAGTATCATCGAGCCAGAAGAAAGTGTCCTCGCGAGAATCCCTGTCGGCAATCCTCAGCCGACGTTCTGGACCGCACAATTCCTGGAGGACTTGAAGGCCAGGTTTGTGCGGTCCCAGCCAACAGATGCGGACCCTCTCCCCGCGGCAACGCCACCGGCTTCGGCTCTCCGACCGGCGCGTCCCCCGCCGCCATCTTTCCTCTCGGCTCGACGGCTGACTACGGCTCTCCGACCAGCACGTCCGCCACTTCCTGCATGCCTCGCGGCTCCCGCGGCAACGCTACCGGCTACGGCTCACCGACCGGCGCGTCCTCCGCCGCCATCCTTCCTCTCGGCAACGCTGCCGGCTACGTCTCACCGACCGGCGCGCCCACCTCCTCCTTCACGTCTCGCGGCTCCTGCGGCTCCGTCGCCTACTGCGGCTCTCCGACCGGCACGTCCGCCGCCGCCATCCTTCCCGTCGTCTGCTGAGCTGCTTCTCCCTGCTCCTACGCAGCTTCCAGCGGCTGCTCCCCGGCTGCTCTTTCTGCCAGCTCCCGCTCTCTTTTTTGGATCGCCGAGAGCTCCAGTGGAGCCCACAGTGAGGTCACTTTTGTCCTCCTGCTGGGACTCGGCGCGGGACGTGTCTTCGTCCCTCTTCCTGGCCTCCTCCCGCCCGTCCCTGGTTTTCGCACCGGGGGACGCCGACGAGCAGGCATGTCTTCCCGCAAGTGTGGACGGTTTCTGGCAGCCGCCTAGTGGAGGGGGGCCCACAATACACTGCGGTGCAGCCAGGCACACACCGCTGTCATCTTCGCAAGCGTCTCCTTCCACGGAGACATCTACGTGCCTGGCGGGTTTTCGCACAGCCCCAACGCCGGCTCCACGCCTAGCCCCTACGCCGGCTCCACGCCTAGCCCCTACGCCGGCTCCACGCCTAGCCCCTACGCCGGCTCCACGCCGAGCCCCAACGCCGGCTCCACGCCGAGCCCCAACGCCGGCTCCACGCCGAGCCCCAACGCCGGCTCCACGCCGAGCCCCAACGCCGGCTCCACGCCGAGCCCCAACGCCGGCTCCACGCCGAGCCCCAACGCCGGCTCCACGCCGAGCCCCAACGCCGCCAAGAGCAGCACCACGCCGGGCTTCGTCACCGCCGGCATCCGCTATTCCTCGGCCAGCATTTGCTGCTCCTCGCCCGGCGTCATCTGCCGCTTTCACGCCGCCGATGACGCCTGCCGCTTCAACACCGCCGATGACGTCTGCCGCTTTCACGCCGCCGATGACGTCTGCCGCTTTCACGCCGCCGATGACGTCTGCCGCTTTCACGCCGCCGATGACGTCTGCCGCTTTCACGCCGCCGATGACGTCTGCCGCTTTCACGCCGCCGATGACGTCTGCCGCTTTCACGCCGCCGATGACGTCTGCCGCTTTCACGCCGCCGATGACGTCTGCCGCTTTCACGCCGCCGATGACGTCTGCCGTTTTCACGCCGCCGATGACGTCTGCCGCTTTCACGCCGCCGATGACGTCTGCCGCTTTCACGCCGCCGATGACGTCTGCCGCTTTCACGCCGCCGATGACGTCTGCCGCTTTCACGCCGCCGATGACGTCTGCCGCTTTCACGCCGCCGATGACGTCCGCCGCTTTCACGCCGCCGATGACGTCCGCCGCTTTCACGCCGCCGATGACATCTGCCACTTCCACGCCGTTGATGACGCCTGCGGTTTCCACGCCGCCGGTTACGTCTTCTGCTTCCCGGCCTGCTTCAGCGCGCCCGCTTCTACGTCGGCCGTGGATGTGGCCGTGCCCTGCGCACTCTCCTCTTTTTCGGCCAGTGATTTGGCCGTTCCCTGGCCGCCCGCCTCGCCAGTTCCAGCGGCGCTCTACGCGGCGCCGCCACCTGACTTTCCCTCGCTGGCTGCGGGGACACGAGGTTTGGCAACCCTCCACCAAATCCTCCCTCCACCCTCCCTTACATTTTGGACTTTTTTCCATTTTTTTTTTCTTTCCCAGGGAACATCTGGTATCTGTTCCTTGAGGGGGAGGTCCTGTAATGATGTGTCACTTCATTTCTGTTAGTTTTTTGTGTTTTTGTATTTACTTCCGGTTCAGTGCTCTTATTTTGTTGTATTTCCTGTTTTTATTCACGGAGCACTATTTTTCTCTTTTCGTTGATTGGCAGCGGTTCACACCTGCTGTCAATCACACTAGTGTCTATTTATGTTTCACTCGAGCACTCCTCAGTGCTCGATGATAATATTATGTTGAGAACGTTTATCTGCACGACTGCTTTATGTTTGCTTTTGTTATTTTCTTTTGTGTATTAAATTCATCTTACCTCCACGCAACTCTCCTGGATTCTTGCATACTCGGGGACACACAACTGCAGCCATGCGACATCCCAACAATCGACTAGTTACGCTCCTGTACTTGGTATCATTACAGTGGATGTCAATGGCGTATGTTTACATTTTGACGCGGACTGGTACTTTTTAGAAGCGGTATAGTTCATCCATTTTCTACCGCTTATTCCCTTTAGGGTCGCGGGGGTCGCTGGTGCCTATCTCAGCTACAATCGGGCGGAAGGCATCGTACACCCTGGACAAGTTGCCACCTCATCACAGGGCCAACACAGATAGACAGACAACATTCACACTCACATTCACACACTAGGGCCAATTTAGTGTTGCCAATCAACCTATCCCCAGGTGCACGGCGGCATAGTACCGAATATAATTCATTAGTATTGCGGTACTATACTGATACCGGTATACCGTACAACCCAAGTCTATATCATAATATAGTGTAATGATGTATCATACCAAGAAATGTTTCCGATGTATTTATCTAGTTCTAGCTATTATGATGTTCGTGTGACGATGTCGCATCTCTGCTGTTGGGCGTGATCCTAGGATGCAGAGAAAGTAGGCAGTGTGCTAGCATGAAGTCCCTTTATGAGGGACCAGACAGAAGAAAATGTACACTGGTCTAGCAGGAACTCAGAACGCAACCCAACACTGGCATACAGAAGATATTGTGTAACTAAATAGAGCTAATTAACAACGAGAAACAGGTGTGCTGGCAAGACAAGGAACGCGAGGTAAAGGTGCCGCAAAACACAAGGACCAAACAGGGAATTCTACCAAAGCAAAAGCAACAGGACAGGAAATGATACCAGACACAGGAAATTAAAGAACAAAGTCCAAACTCTGTGAACATGACAGTCCACTGTTCAATGCTCACAACATATTGGGGAATGGATGTACTCCAAAAAAAAACGTACAGGTGCCGAAGTGTTAAAAAAATATGTTTTTAAAGCCTTGCTAATTTGCCAAGTCCGTTCAACGTCTTACTGTAAATAAACGCTGGAAATATATGCTTCTTTCACATATGTTTCAATCAATCAATCAATCAATGCTTACTTGTATAGCCTAAATCACTAGTGTCTCAAAGGGCTGCACAAACCACAACACAAACCACTACGACATCCTCGGTAGGTCCACATAAGGGCAAGGAAAACTCACACCCAGTGGGACGGCGGTGACAGTGATGACTATGAGAACCTTGGAGAGGACGAAAGCAATGGATGTCGAGCGGGTCTAACATGATACTGTGAAAGTTCAATCCATAATGGATCCAACACAGCCGCGAGAGTCCAGTTCAAAGCGGATCCAACACAGATCTGTATGTATTCTTTAAACTCTGTGTCTCTGTCCAAATACTTGTGGATATAATTTATACATACTCTTCTAATTGTAGGACCCATGGTCTCATTTAGTAGCCAATACTGCTGCAGTAATAACATTTGTAGTTTATTTAGCCATTTTTATCCTTGGAAATGCTCACTTTAAGCCAAAAATACAAAACCCAAAACCAGTGAAGTTGATATGTTGTGTAAATAGTGAATAAAAACAGAATACAATGATTTGCAAATCCTTTTCAACCTACGTTCAATTGAATGGACTGCAAAGACAAGATACTTAGCGTTCAAACTGGTAAACTGTGTTATTTTTTGTAAATGTTAGCTCATTTGGAATTTGATGCCTGCAACATGTTTCAAAAAAGTTGGCACAAGTGGCAAAAAAAGACTGAGAAAGTTGAGGTATGCTCATCAAACACTTATTTGGAAAATCCCACAGGTGAGCAGGCTAATTGAGAACAGGTGGGTGCCATGATTGGGTATAAAAGCAGCTTCCATTTAAAGGCCTACTGAAGCCCACTACTACCGACCACGCAGTCTGATAGTTTATATATCAATGATAAAATATTAACATTGCAACACATGCCAATACGGCCGGTTTAGTTGACTAAATTGCAATTTTAAATTTCCCGCGGAATATCTTGTTGAAAACATTGCGGAATGATGACGCGTGCGCGTGACGTCACGGACTGTCAGGAAATATTAGCTCAGAACCAGTTATGGCTAAAAGTCGTCTCTTTCCATCGCATAATTGCACAGTAATTTGGACATCTGTGTTGCTGAATCTTTTGCAATTTGTTCAATTAATAATGGAGACTATAAAGAACAATGCTGTTGATGGAAAGCAGTGTATTGCAGCTGTCTTTAGCACCGAGACACAGCCGGTGTTTCTTTGTTTTTAACACAGCGCAGTCAAGCGAACATGTTTCTCTACGTCAACCAGCATGTTTTTGGATGGGAAAATTGTGATATATATATCTTACCGGAGACATCATCGGATTATTCATCCTTCTGCAGTAGCTGTTTAAAAGGCAGCTGTGAGCTTGGCTCCCCGGCTTCTCTCTGAAACACTGTGTGTTCACCGCAGTCATCCGACCTAGAGGTATGTCTTTACAATCTCACTAAAACACTATTAAAACAATAAGCAGTTAAGGGATATTCCATGATTATCCTAGTAAATTTGTGTAATTACATCTAGAACGCTCACACTGCCGCCGCCCGGAGCCGTCGCTTTTTATTTTATTTTATTTATTTTATTTTTTTCTAATCCTTCGCTATCAATATCATCATCCACAAATCTTTCATCCTCGCTCAAATTATTGGGGAATTTGTCATTTTCTCGGTGCGAATAGCTCTTGCTGCTGGAGGCTCCCATTAAAAACAATGTGAGGAAGTGAGGAGCCCTCACCCTTGTCACGTCATCGTCTGCGACTTCCGGTAAAGGCGAGGCTTTTTTATCAGCGCCAAAAGTTGTGAACTTTATCGTCGATGTTCTCTATTAAATCCTATCAGCAAAAATATGGCAATATCGCAAAATGATCAAGTATGACACATAGAATGGACCAGAAAATCTCACTTCAGTAGTCCTTTAATGCTCTAGTCGTTCACAAACAAGGATGAGGCGAGGGGCACCACTCATATGTTTCGAATCTATATGTATTCTTTAAACTCTGTGTCTCTGTCCAAATGCTCGTGGATACAATTGTTTATCAGAATCAAAACCAGCATACCAAATGTTGACATTTAATTAAATGATTATAGATTCCATTAAATGTCTGTGCTCTGCAATTTGCATATTTGCTTTTATCGTGATAAATATGCATTATGTTCGATTAGGGACTGTTCTCCATTCCATCTTAAGTGTTATTGTTCATGCGACGCTGACTGCATGCCTTATGAACAGTGTGTCGCTCACTACATGAATTTAACGGAACCGCTTGGGTTTACCAAAGCCTTGACATCTGCTGATAGTTGAGCTTGTGTGTGTGTGTACAACATGTTTTGCAACTGACATTCTGCAACTGTTTGAATGCATGACATTGACAACAGATGTGGAAGGTTTTTATTTAGGTTTTTCTAATTTATGTTGGCAGTTTAAGCTTCATAAAAATTAGAACTGGACGGGCTAATAGTCGTTTGATCTGCAGAGGTCAGAAGAAAGAATATTCGCTGTAAGGACATTTTACAAACCCCGTTTCCATTTGAGTTGGGAAATTGTGTTAGATGTAAATACAAACGGAATACAATGATTTGCAAATCATTTTCAACCCATATTCAGTTGAATATTCTACAAAGACACAACATATATGATGTTCAAACTGATAAACATTTTTTTTTTTTTTGCAAATAATCATTACATTTACAATTTGATGCCAGTAACACGTGACAAAGAAGTTGGGAAAGGTGGCGATAAATACTGATAAAGTTAAGGAATGCTCATCAAACACTTATATGGAACATTCCACAGGTGTGCAGGCTATTTGGGAAAATGTGGGTGCCATGATTGGGTACAAAAACAGCTTCCAAGAAATGCTAAGTAATTCACAAACAAGGACGGGGTGAGAGTCACCACTTTGTAAGCAAATTGTCCAACAGTTTTAGAACAACATTTCTCAACAAGCTATTGCAAGGAATTTAGGGATTTTACCATCTACGGTCCGTAAAATCATCAAAAAGTTCAGAGAATCTGGAGAAATCACTGCACGTAAGCGATGATATTACCGACTTTTAATCCCCCAGACGGTACTGCATCATAAACCGACATCGGTGTGTAAAGGATATCACCGCATGGGCTCAGGAACACTTCATAAAACCACTGTCAGTAACTACAGTTGGTTGCTACATCTGTAAGTGCAAGTTAAAACTCTGCTATCCATCCATCCATCCATCCATCTTCTTCCGCTTATCCGAGGTCGGGTCACGGGGACAGCAGCCTAAGCAGGGAAGCCCAGACTTCCCTCTCCCCAGCCACTTCGTCTAGCTCTTCCCGGGGGATCCCGAGGCGTTCCCAGGCCAGCCGGGAGACATAGTCTTCCCAACGTGTCCTGGGTCTTCCCCGTGGCCTCCTACCGGTTGGACGTGCCCTAAACACCTCCCTCGGGAGGCATTCCGGTGGCATCCTGACCAGATGCCCGAACCACCTCATCTGGCTCCTCTCGATGTGGAGGAGCAGCGGCTTCACTTTGAGTTCCTCCCGGATGGCAGAGCTTCTCACCCTATCTCTAAGGGAGAGCCCCGCCACACGGCAGAGGAAACTCATTTCGGCCGCTTGTACCCGTGATCTTATCCTTTCGGTCATGACCCAAAACTCATGACCATAGGTGAGGATGGGAACGTAGATCAACTGGTAAATTGAGAGCTTTGCCTTCCGGCTCAGCTCCTTCTTCACCACAACGGATCGGTACAACGTCCGCATTACTGAAGACGCCGCACCGATCCACCTGTCGATCTCACGATCCACTCTTCCCAAGACTCCTAGGTACTTGAACTCCTCCACTTGGGGCAGGGTCTCCTCCCCAACCCGGAGATGGCACTCCACCCTTTTCCGGGCGAGAACCATGGACTCGGATTTAGAGGTGCTGATTCTCATTCCGGCCGCTTCACACTCGGCTGCGAACCGATCCAGTGAGAGCTGAAGATCCCGGCCAGATGAAGCCAACAGGACCACATCGTCTGCAAAAAGCAGAGACCTAATGCCGCGGCGACCAAACCGGAACCCCTCAGTGCCTTGACTGCGCCTACAAAAACTCTGCTATGCAAAGCAAAACCCATTTATCAACAACACCAAGTAACGCCATGAAATTCTAAGTTAATTATTATTTGCAAAAAAAAAATATGAGTTTGAACATCAAATATCTTGTCTTTGTAGTGCATTCAACTGAATATGGGTTGAAAACGATTTGCAAATCATTGTATTCAGTTTATATTTACATTTAACACAATTTCCCAACTCATATGGAAATGGGGTTTGTAATAGAGAGACAACGTGACCTCCGTACAGCTTGTGTGTTTGGCACTAATCATCTTAAAATATCCATACTGTAGTGTAAACACATCATACAGACCAGGGATACCTAAAGTAGGGCCCGCGGGCCAAATTTGGCCTGTTCTGTTAATTAGTCCGGCCCGCCAAAGGGTGGCTAGCAAATTTAACACATATTCATACTGATGTCTTTCAAGCTGCACAATCATTGATGGCATGTCCGCAAGGTCACACTGTAAATTAAAATCAGTAGATTTTACTATAAAAACCTAGCAGCTCAATAGCCAGAATTTTACTGTAAAATCATCAAAAACGGGGAACGTAGATTTTATGGCAAAAAAAAAGTAGCAGCTCAGTTGCCAGAATTTTGCGATAAAAAATGACAATGGTACTGTTGAATTTATAGTAATGCACTGTAAAACAATTGGCACATATTTGATAGTAAAAACAAATGTTAGCTCAGTCACCATGTTGTTTTACATATAAAACGATTTTTAAATGTATAATAATTTTATGTAAAAAAAAACAATTTTGGTAGATTTCTTACAATAAAGCTTCCAGTTTTTTTTTGTTTTTTTTTGTTTTTTTTTTAATCATCTGCATCAGAGGGAAGGCACAAACTTCGAAGCATTATGTAGGGAATCTATGAAACATAGTCACGATTACACTTTTGTCTTTTCTCTGACAAGAAGTCGCCAAAGCGAATTAATCGCATGAATTGTTTTGGCTTAGTTTTTATACCAGATGCAAAAAAAAAGTTCACACTAAAATTGTTATTTTACAAATGAACACATGCATCAAAAAACAATTTAAGTAACGGCACTGAAGAAAATAAAAGTAAAGTTTTTATGGGAAACAAATGGATTTGAATGATTAAATTCTATAGTAAAGTCTAACTTTAAGAAACACAGATGAGCAACAAATGCTATTTGTTTAATGTTGAAGGTAGTTCAAAATAAATATTTACAATATAATGATGCAATCAGAGGAATGTGATACATTTTATTGATGCAGTTGATTTCCTCGGGATGCAAATGGCACCGGTTTTGGCGGAATGACGTCTATGTTAATTTCCTAAAATTGTTGGGAAATGCATTTGAGATCGTAGCAGAATGTTATCGTTCTTGCCGGGCAGTATATTAGGACCCAAATCAAAGTAAAGTAATTCACATACTGTAAATGTATAATAGTGTTTACGTTATATACATTATTGAGGCATTCAAAAGCTGCACACGGTGCTCCGTGCTCCCCTTCCAGATGTTTGCAGCTCCACATATGTTGCTGTGCCACACACAGCTGTGTCACTGCATCACACAGCAGGTACACCTACTTATAATGCCTGAATTGGTGTTCATGCTTTAGCTGCTCCGAGTCAGTGGTGGTGCATCGTAAATTAGGCTACACCTGCCTAAAGAACGGTGTTCATCATGTTTCAATAGGTCAGTTTTCACCCTCGATTGCTGTTATAAACGAGAGTGGTTGTTTTTCAAGATTAGTAGTTTTAAGTGCATGCCCTTCTGTAACATTTTTCTATATGTGGAATTGAATTGACGTACTGAATGTTTCTTAGTAGGGGTTTAAAACAGGGGTGTCAAGCGTACGGCCCGCAAATAGGTTTTATACGGTCCATGGGATGAGTTTGCCAAGTATGAAAATTAACCTTAAATGTTAGAATGAAAGTGTTAAGGTCTTGGTCAAGTGGGGGTCACCACAGGATGCAGAGACGGGAGACAAGGTAGAATTACAAAAAAATTAAAACATTCAATAAGACAAAAAAGGAATAACTAAGAGTGATGGGGCAGAAACGCACACCATGAAATCTGGACAAAATAGGTTCCTCAGAGATCGGAAGGAGAAAGGGCCAGGGCATACTGAGCAGGGCAAGAGTCCAACATAAGTAGTCCTTTCACCTCAGGGGGACTAGGAAATAAACACACAGGAGGTTAGGGAATTCAGGACAAAGTAGCGAAAACATACCAGGTCTGGTGAAGCAGGTCATGCATGTGGGAGGTGCAGGAGACAATAACTGGCGAGGCCAAGCTGACAGTGGCGAGCCGAAATACCGGTGTGCTAATTGCGAGCAGGTGTGCCTCAAGGTCCGCCCCTCACTAAAAGCACAGATGCAGACAAAGGAGAAGGCAGGAAAACACTAAAAACACAACAGAAATAAACTTATGTTCTAAATGTGTCCAATAGCAATTATTTGTATCTTAGCAGATGGTGCTACATATGTAAAAAATAAACCAGATGTTAGTGCACCAGTCGAGGAAAATGATCAAACCACATAAATAACATAATGTAATTTGATTTTAATATATTTTTTTATTTTGATAGATTGAATATTAACACCACTGAGTTGACAGATGAACATTATCACATAATTTATTCAGAAAATATAAACAACAAATAAAGATAGAGTACTATGTAAGTGTAAAAAAAAAACAACAACGTTCCATCCATTTTCTACCGCTTATTCCCTTTTTGGGGTCGCGGGGGGTGCTGGCGCCTATCTCAGCTACAATCGGGCGAAAGGCGGGGTACACCCTGGACAAGACGCCACCTCATCTCAGGGCCAACACAGATAGACAGACAACATTCACACTCACATTCACACACTAGGGCCAATTTAGTGTTGCCAATCAACCTATACCCAGGTGCATGTCTTTGGAGGTGGGAGGGGCCTATCTCCAGGTGCATGTCTTTGGAGGTGTGAGGAAGCCGGAGTACCCAGAGGGAACCCACGCATTCACGGGGAGAACATGCAAACTCCACACAGAAAGATCCCGAGCCTGGATTTGAACCCAGGACAGCAGGAACTTCGTATTGTGAGGCAGACACACTAACCCCTCTGCCACCGTGAAGCCCCTCCCCTCCCCTCCCAACAACGTTATGATTTGTAAATTTTCAGAATTTGCGTGTTCTATTTTTAAACAAAACTATCTGTAGTTGTCTTTATTTTCAAGTTATCGTGCCGTGATTTTACTGGTCCGGCCCACTTGGGAGTAGATTTTTCTCCATGTGGCCCTCGATCTTAAAAGAGTTTGAAACCCCTGGCTTAGAATAACATTTATTCAATTTATTCCTAAACCAATGCATCCGCATGGTGCACTTTTCTTAACAGACCCCAACTCTTATCATTCATATTGTTTTAATCTCATAGGACACATTACACAGTCAATCAATCAATGTTTACTTATATAGCCCTAAATCACATATAGAATTTCTATGTTTTCCACCTCATTATGCTACTCTCCATGGCTTACATCTGCACATTTTGGGGGACATATGCTGTACTACAAACCCAAAGCCCTCCAGTTATAGGAGACATTATTTGTTTTCAAATGAAAACAAAGAGGTGCTTCAGGCTCCCCTTAGTCCAAAACATATTTGCTCACACAAAAAAGGAGGCAAAACACAACAGGAGATCTGACAACTTTGCTCAGTTAAATGCGTGTTTTGGTATAGTTTTTGGAGTTTGCTATTCTGCAGCTGTAACATACAGTTTTCAATGTGCTATCCATGTTTTTTGGGTTTTTTTTTTTTAATCTGTGCCCCACACAGCGGCATCCATTCACTTTACATACCCACCACTAGGGGGCACACAGTAACTAATGATAAACGTGATTAGAGCGTCGCCACAGGGATGATGTCATTAACTTTAAATGCTGCATAACACAGCATTCACTAAGCACACATTATAAACATTGGAATGGTGCTCAAGTGGGCACCACAGTGTCACATGCAATACATGCTTCTTTTTTTTTTTGTTAGATTTCTAATTATTTATCTTTGGCTATGCTGACATTCTTAATTGAGCTTAGTAAAGGGAATTGAAAAGTGCAAATTAATTCTGCATGAAGCTATGGATTTTCAGCTAGGTCACAAAACATGTATACAAGCACACGTCAGGTAAAATAATAATGGATATCGGTTCTACTTTTGCAAAAGTGCACACAGAGATATTTCTTTGTCAAGTTTTTTCTTCGAGCAAGAATTCTAAAACTCTGTGCCAATAGAATGTTGTTGTTTTTTGCTCTGCCTTAGAATGTTGATTTCCAAGGGTGAGAGGGTTTAATGGCCAGTGTGTAAACAGTGGCGGACACAGGCCAGGGTGAGTCTTGCTGACTTCCATCCAAACTTTAGACACTTGAGCAGCCTGCCCTGTTGATCTGGATCAGGTTGGTCAACAAGGCTTTCTGGTACCCATGTTGTTTCCAGTCCAGAAACACATGGCGTGCTCTGTGGCTGCCATCTGGGGACCCTCTTGTGTGTCAAGGGGTCCTATATTATCAGGCAAACGCCGACCTCGGCTTTACACCATATGGATGCATACAATTTGATTCTAATACTTAGATTCAAGGGATATGACTTAGACTTGGAGACCTAGACTTCCTTTTTTTGAACTTTACAGTCCAGATAAAACATTTTGTTGCATTAGCTAGTAGTAGTGCAGGATACAAGAGTATCCATGAATTGATTAACGTGGACCCCAACTTAAAGAAGTTGAAAAACTTATTCGGGTGTTACCATTTAGTGGTCAATTGTACGGAATATGTACTGTACTGTGCAATCTACTAATAAAAGTATCAATCAATCAATCAAAGAGTAATAAGGTTCATATATAATTAAATAGATTACTGCACGGATAAATATATTGCACTTTTTGCATATGCATCCACGTTTATGGATGTATGTTTTATTGTCTTTATATTCCGGCGAGTTAATCTGTTTTGAAGGGGGAATTGAAGGGATTATTATGATGCGTTCAAGAGTCTTATGGCCTGAGGGAAGAAGCTGTTAAAGAACCTGGAATTTCTGCTACGGAGGCTGCGCAACCTCTCTCTAGAGTCCAGCAGTGAAAACAATCCTTTGGTTGGGGTAGTCTCTGCAGATTTTCTAAGCCCTGGTCAGGCAGCGGCTTTTTGCGATTTCCTGGACAGGAACAAGACGAGTCCTGATTATCTTTTCCGCAGTTCAAATAAGTTTTACTGAGAGGAAACTGTGTGCTTTGTACGTGGTGATACCTTCTTGAAGGAATGTTGAAGTACGTGGATAAATAAACTTGGTTGTTCCCTTCTTTTCATCATGTCCATATTGAAAGCAGAATCGGAGAGGTGTTGTGGAAACAGAAATCAGAGTTTAAGCACACAGCTCCAATTCCTGCAATACTCTCAGGCTCCAGTGATTCGCTGTGTGCACGCTGCCTATTTGCATAGCCACTCTCGCCTTTTGCTTCCAAGCTGGCTGCTGAGGCTCCACTCCCCTCCCTCCCTCCCGTCCTCCTCCTCCTCTTTTTCTCCTTCCCCACCTCTCTCCCCGAGTCCTCTCGCGCACATCTTTTGGAAGGGCGCTGTTGATGCTTACCCCTGTTGCGAGAGTGTGTTTCCTGCCTGGGGGGGTTTTCTCTATCCCAGGTGCTGCCGTTGCTTGGTTTTTCATTGAGAGCGCACGTCTCTAGATGGAAAGCGTCTGCGCTATCTGGCACACAAACCACAGGTGCACTTTTCCGACACATGCAAAAGGGACTGGGATTGTACCATGGTTTCATTCCTCCGGACATCCTTTGAGAGCACGGGAGTAGAAGAGCGGGGACAACTATTTGATTTGCTTTACTGAAGCCTTTTACTTTGCACAAACTCTATTTTTTTCCTGGAATATGAACTGTCCTGGTAGGAAGATGTTACTAATTTCGTGAGGGGGGTTTTGCCAATGCTGTGATGTTGTCCTATATTCCCGCTATTGCTTGAGATTATGTTTTATGATACTTATTTACCTCATCCGGTGCGGTTACGGATTTCCTAACTTAACAGACGTCAGCTAGAGGCTCATTTTCCTGTCTGCTGTGTTTACTCACTGTGGATCTGTGCGAGAATCTCAGCACTCTCAGCGTTGGCCAAGTGAGAAATATGCGGCTTTAAAGCTCACTGAAGTTCCATCTTTATTCTAAAGCCTCATCAAGCCACTCAGGAAAGATGCTTGGAGGCTGGAGGACACAGTTTATTCCCCTTGTACCCCCGGATGAGCCTCTACACCACAACTGGGCTTCACTCACCCACCTGGCTTTGTGGATCTCTGCCCTGGCTCTGGGCTGCGTGGCAGGGTCGGAACCAAGCACTGTGGAGAATCTCCACCACCTTCAAGTCTCCCATGGGAACAAACGTCAACACATTGTGCCTATTGCCATCCAAAGATCCCCTGCATCCCTAAGGGCAGGGCACAGTGAGTATTTGGACCAACCTATGCATATTACTCGTCAGACTATTTAGTCATTGCTGGGGGAAAAAAAAAATCAACTTCAACAAAGCCCAAATAGTACTCATGTGTGTCTTACACGTAGCTTTAAGCTTAGGTCCGTCATCCTCAGCAAAGTGTCCTCCGTGTCTCCATGTCCAAGATTAGCCATATCCCTTTCTCCAGATGCTCCACTGTGTCCAGATTAGACAGGATTAGAACATTGTGGTCGCCCAAGGGTGTTTGGAAGGGACAAACATGTATTTCTTCCAGCTCTGCAGGGCACTGAACCTCCCTTACAGGCCAGCATTGCGCATACAGAGATTTTTTCCCCACATGGTCACATATCCTCCTGATAACCAGCGTCCTCTGCAGTGGACATTTATTTGGCATACCTGGGCTATTTTGTTTTATATTTGTAACCCTGACAAAGGAAGAACAAATGTGCACTGCAGAGGATGTAGGTTCTCAGGAGGATATGTAACTGAGTAATGGGAGTTTTGCCACAGACCAGGACACATGCGTTGTCGGGTGACGTCATTACTGCTGACCTATCCTAATGCAGGGGTACCCAATTCTGATGTATGCTCCAGTGTGGTGGTACCTAACTAGTCTCCATGTACCACACTTCTACAGCATAATAATGCATCCAAATGAATACATTAGTTGAAATAACTATAACTGACCATTCTATAGCAGGGTTACTCAACTCAATTGTTTCCAGATAGCTAAGGACCACAGGACTGGATTTATTCCTTCGCTATTACTGTTCTTATTTTGTATATTCCTGAGAACAAATATTCTGCAGTAGACATTCGCAGAGGGGTTAGTGCGTCTGCCTCACAATACGAAGGTCCTGCAGTCCTGGGTTCAATCCCAGGCTCGGGATCTTTCTGTGTGGAGTTTGCATGTTCTCCCCGTGAATGCGTGGGTTCCCTTCGGGTACTCCGGCTTCCTCCCACTTCCAAAGACATGCACCTGGGGATAGGTTGATTGGCAACACTAAATTGGCCCTAGTGTGTGAATGTGAGTGTGAATGTTGTCTGTCTATCTGTGTTGGCCCTGTGATGAGGTGGCGACTTGTCCAGGGTGTACCCCGCCTTCCGCCCGATTGTAGCTGAGATAGGCGCCAGCGCCCCCCGTGATCCCAAAAGGGAATAAGCGGTAGAAAATGGATAAATGAAAATAATAGTGAATATCACAATGGCTCTTTACTGCTTTTAAAGTCCTGCTGCCTAAAAGCCTTTCAAAGACCTGACAACATTGTCGTGTTTTTAGAAACCTGCTACAGATGTGTTAGTCTCTTCCAAGTTGTTTTAATCAAACTCCGGTGGAGGTCTGGTGTCATTCCCAGGCTATTATTTGCCCCCGGATCCCCAAGCTCAGGGATGTCAAACTCATTTTAGCTCAGGAGCCGCATGGAGGAAAATCTGTGCACACGCGGGCCGGACTATTAAAATCATGGCATTGGAACTAAAAAAATATAGGCAACTTCAGATTTTTTTATTTGTCTTACTGTGGCCAAAAATAGAACAAACACATTCTGAAAATACTATAGTAAAAATCTGGAAAAAAATACCCGGCAGCGGTAAAGTTTAGATCCATGAAGGAACGAAGAACGCAAATTAATGTTTATAACTGAACACGTTTACATACCGTACTTTTCGGAGTCACACCTGCCGAAAATGCATAATAAAGAAGAAAAAAAAAACATATATAAGTTGCACTGGAGTATACGTCGCATTTTTTTGGGAAATTTATTTGATAAAACCCAACACCAAGAATAGACATTTGAAAGGCAATTTAAAATAGATAAAGAATAGTGAACAACAGGCTGAATAAGTGTATGTTATATGACGCATAAATAACCAACTGAGAAGGTGCCTGGTATGTTAACGTAACATATTATGGTAAGAATCATTCAAATATACGTTTACCAAACAATCTGTCACTCCTAATCGCTAAATCCCATGAAATCTTATACGTCTAGTCTCTTACGTGAATGAGCTAAATAATATTATTTGATATTTTACGGTAATGTGTTAAAAATTTCACACATAAGGCCAAACTATGAAAAAATGTGACTTATAGTCCGAAAAATAAGGCATGCATAGACATTTATTTTCTTTTGTATTTTTTTAATGAATTAAGTAAAATTTGACCACCTGTTACCGAAACAAAATATAGAATGTGAGCTATAACAGGATAATGCATACATTTATCATTTGTCGGCGTGGCGCAGTGGGAAAGAGTGGCCGTGCGCAACCCGAGGGTCCCTGGTTCAATCCCCACCTAGCATGGCAGCTCCCTCCATCAGTTGGTGAATGTGTGTGTGAATGGGTAAATGTGGAAGTAGTGTCAAAGCGCTTTGAGTACCTTGAAGGTAGAAAAGCGCTATACAAGTAAAACCCATTTATCATTTATCATTTTCAAAACGGTTACAAAAAGTGAACCCCAAAAATTTAGTGTGGGACCCCATTTTTATCATAAAATTCCTAGCGCCAACAAGGATGGAGTATTGGTGCGTGCAAAACAGCAGCAGGTGGCTGTGGCCTGCGAGCCCGTTCTATTACTAATCAAATATCATCCTGGCGGCCATAGATAATTGATTTGCGGGCCGGATCTGGTCCGCGAGCCTTGACTTTGACACCTCTGCCCTAGTTGAATAGCCCGGATGTACATAACCCGTTTAGACCATTATGTAGGCCCCAGTATAGTACTTTGAAAGAGTTGTGGAGACTCTTAACGGGTCTTCAATGTTTTTTTTTTTTGTTTTTTTTTAAATCCAATAGCTCCTTGGTTGCAAAGAGACAGCATTTGCCACAACTATACCACGTACACTTACTGTAACTATTCTATATCCCTCGATCTATCCATTTTTCTCCCACTTACCCGTCGGAGTTGATATTTCAATGCTGGGCCATGTCTTCAGACTTGAACTTAAAGGCCTACTGAAATGAATTTTCTTATTTAAATGGGGATAGCAGGTCCATTCTATGTGTCATACTTGATCATTTCGCGATATTGCCATATTATTGCTGAAAGGATTTAGTATAGACCATCGACGATAAAGTTTGCAACTTTTGGTTGCTAATTAAAAAGCCTTGCCTTTACCGGAAGTAGCAGACGATGTGCGCGTGATGTCACTGGTTGTAGGGCTCCTCACATCCTCACATTGTTTACAATCATAGCCAGTAGCAGCTAGAGTGATTCGAACCGAGAAAGCGACAATTTTCCCATTAATTTGAGCGAGGATGAAAGATTCGTGGATGAGGAAATTTAGAGTGAAGGACTAGAAAAAAAAAAGTTAAAAAAAGCGATTCAGATGTTTTTAGACACATTTACTAGGATAATTCTAGGAAATCCCTTATCTGCCTATTGTTTTACTAGTGTTTTAGTGAATTAAATAGTACCTAAAAGTCGGAGGGGTGTGGCCACGAGTGTGTTGACGCCAAAGTCTCTGAGGGAAGTCACAAAGCTAAAGCAGAACAGAAGCTCCGCAGATCTCCGGTAAGAGCTGACTTATTACCACAATTTTCTCACCGAAAACTGCCGGTTGACATGTAGTCGAGATCCATGTTCGCTTGACCGCTCTGATCCATAGTAAAGCTTCACCTACGGGAATTTTAAACAAGGAAACACCGTGTGTTTGTGTGGCTTATATGCTAAAAGCTTCCCACCTCCATCTTTCTATTTTGACTTCTCCATTATTAATTGAACAAATTGCAAAAGATTCAGCAACACAGATGTCCAGAATACTGTTTAATTATGCGATTAAAGCAGACTACTTATAGCTTGGATTGGGCTGGAAAATAATGTCCGCTACAACCCGATACATCAAACGCACGCGACGTTTTCAACACGACACTTAGCGGGAAATTTAAAATTGCAATTTAGTCAACTAAAAAGGCTGTATTGGCATGTGTTGCAATGTTAATATTTCATCATTGATATATAAACTATCAGACTGCGTGGTCGGTAGTAGTGGGTTTCAGTAGGCCTTTAAAACCACATCTGAGTTCACTTGCAAGTGTATCAACACCAGCTAAGCTTCTTCCAAGCTACACATTTGTTGCACAGAAGGGCAAACTAAAGTGCTGGGCCTGGGACTTCAAATTTAAAAGTTATTTATTGTAATTTTTTTAATACATGCAACACATATATAAATACCTGCTAATTGGCCTTGTGGTTAGAGTGTCCGCCCTAAGATCGGTAGGTCGTGAGTTCAAACCCCAGCCAAGTCATTCCAATGACTATAAAAATGGGACCCGTTACCTCCCAGCTTGGCACTCAGCATCAAGGGTTGGAATCGGGGGTTAAATCACCAAAATGATTCCCGAGCGCGGCCACCGCTGCTGCTCACTGCTCCCCTCACCTCCCAGGGGGTGGAACAAGCGAATGGGTCAAATGCAGAGGGCAATTTCACCACATCTAGTGTGTGTTGACTGTCGGTTGTACTTTCACTTTGACATATGAAAACATGTTCATACCGTTTGTCTCTCACCTTATATTCCGGAGCAATTTCCCAACTTCAGGGAGAGTATGGTCGCTTCGTCCAAGCGGGTCGCCTAACAGTTTCAAAAACCAGAAAAGGAAATATTTCAAAGAGATGCCATGTTGTCTTTACAAAGTAGAAGCGCTTATAGTAAGAAGGGGATTTGTCTGACCCCATCCGTCGCGGTTTACCTGACACGTAACGAATTGGGGGTGTGCACTATCCACTTTAGCCGCCAGATGGCAGTAGAGTGACTATCTTAAAGTGTGTTTTGTGGGAGTGTCAGTTGCTATGTATAGTGTGTGTTGCGATCTGCTGCTCAGATCTTCACATGTTTGTTATTTCCATTTTTGTTTCATTCTCAGTCTGACCCGTTTATTTCCTGTTTTGCCCATCACTCTGGTTACTCATTAGTTCACCTGCTACACTCGTACCGCACACCTGCTTCAGCTAATCACCCTCCTTTATAAGCCAGCCTTTTCTGTTCAGTCTTTCTCGGATCCTAATTTGCCCACGCGCAACAGTGACGACTCTCGACCTTCATCTTTGTATGTATATTCTCGCTAGCTTTTACGCTAAGCCATTTGTTTATTTAATAAATCCATTTATAACTTACCTTGTTGTGTTCATCGCTTCGACGCATCCCCGGAAGAACCAATCCGGCATTACAATGCCACACAAGCGTCACAGTAGGATCCGAGCATCAAAATGTTTTTCCGCGTCGAAACCACGGGAGGAACCCTTCGACTTGGGTTTGTGGTTGGAGCTCGTGGCTTGGGAGCAGGAAAGACTTGACTGTGGGCCTGAAGTCCCCTCCGAAGCCGTTCGCGCTGCCCCGAAGAGGCGGGGGGTCCAGTGGAGAGGCCCCCCGCACGGCAGTAATGTTCCAGCACCACTTATTCCTCCCCATGGACACAGCAAGTTTCACCCCGTCCAGGATTCACCCGTCATTACCGGTAATCCTGCTTGTTTTTTTTCAAATCATTCCTTAAGCTGCCATGACACTTTTTCTGACACAAGCGATGACGTCAATTGGGGAACGCCCACCGGTGACGCAACACCGGCCTCTGTTGATGACATTTTTTCAGAAGATTTTTATATTGTGGACAGTAATTCTCATTCCCAACCTTTTTTGAATATCAATAACATTCATGACAAGATACAGAATTATCAGGATATTTTTTCTTATTATTCTAGTCAACCTCAGTCACCTAGTTTTTCTCCTACACCTCCTTTAAAACCTCTACCTGATTTTTCCCCGGCCAAATCTCAACGGCCTTGTAGACCTCCTCCACCTGTTTTTCCCCCGGCCAAGTCTCAACGGCCTTGTAGACCTCCTCCACCGGTGTTCGGACTCGCGAGGTCATTACCTCCAGCACGTCCTCCACCACCGGTGTTCTGCACTGCTCCCAGTCTGGTTCTCACACCAGCACATGACTCTCGCCTGGTTTTCAAGCCAGAATTAGACTCTCGCCTGGTTTTCACACCAGAAAATGTTGCTAGCCTGGTTCTCAAGCCAGCACTAGACTCCCACCTGGTTCTCACACCAGCCTCCGACCCAGAACTGGTTCTCATACCAGTTACAGACTTTAGCCTGGAGCCCACTCCAGTACCAGCTCCAGAGCTGGAGCCTACTCCAGTACCAGCTCCACGCCGCCAAGCGCCGGTACCAGCTCCACGCCGCCAAGCGCCGGTACCAGCTCCGCGCCGCCAAGCACCGCCGACGACGGGGCTGGAGCCCACACCAGCGTCGACGACGGGGCTGGAGCCCACACCAGCGTCGACGACGGGGCTGGAACCTTCACCTGTGTCGACAGGGCTGGAGCCCACTCCAGTGCCAGCTCCTCGACAAGCGCCGGTACCAGCTCCACGCCGCCAAGCACTGCCGACGAAGAAGCTGGAGCCCACACCGGCGCCGACGATGAGGCTGGAGCTCACACCAGTCACGACTCCTGCGGCTCCCAGGCCGCCTCCGACGACTCCTGCGGCTCCCAGGCCGCCTCCTGCGGCTCCCAGGCCGCCTCCGGCGGCTCCCAGGCCGCCTCCGACGACTCCGGCGGCTCCCAGGCCGCCTCCGACGACTCCGGCGGCTCCCAGGCCGCCTCCGACGACTCCGGCGGCTCCCAGGCCGCCTCCGACGACTCCGGCGGCTCCCAGGCCGCCTCCGACGACTCCGGCGGCTCCCAGGCCGCCTCCGACGACTCCGGCGGCTCCCAGGCCGCCTCCGACGACTCCGGCGGCTCCCAGGCCGCCTCCGACGACTCCGGCGGCTCCCAGGCCGCCTCCGACGACTCCTGCGGCTGCAGCACCCGCATCATCCTCGCCAGCTGCACTCGGGCCTGCTTTGGCTGCAGTCCCCGCACCCTCGTCTGCTGCTTCCAAGCCTGCTGGGATTTCGGTGCTGAGGCGTCGTCCACCACGTCGACCACGGGCGTGGCCTCTGCGAGGTCATCCTCCTCGCCAGACACTCCCTCCTCCATGTCGGCCACGGATGTGGCCGTGCCCGGGTCGTCCGCCTCGCCGGGCACCTCATCCTGCGAGGCGGCCACTAATGTGGCCTTTTCGAGGTCGCCCGCCAAAACTTGTTCGGCAGCAGCGTTCCACCCGCCGCCGCCACATGATGTGTCCTCGGTGGATTCGGGGACATGCGATCTGGCGACCCTCCACCGTGGCCTCCCTCCGCCCTCCCTTCGTTTGTGGACTTTCTGGTTTTGGGGAGGGGGTTCAAGTTTTTGTTTGTGTTTTTGAGACATCTGGTATCTGTCTTTTGTTGGGGGGGAATACTGTTGCGATCTGCTGCTCAGATCTTCACATGTTTGTTATTTCCATTTTTGTTTCATTCTCAGTCTGACCCGTTTATTTCCTGTTTTGCCCATCACTCTGGTTACTCATTAGTTCACCTGCTACACTCGTACCGCACACCTGCTTCAGCTAATCACCCTCCTTTATAAGCCAGCCTTTTCTGTTCAGTCTTTCTCGGATCCTAATTTGCCCACGCGCAACAGTGACGACTCTCGACCTTCATCTTTGTATGTATATTCTCGCTAGCTTTTACGCTAAGCCATTTGTTTATTTAATAAATCCATTTATAACTTACCTTGTTGTGTTCATCGCTTCGACGCATCCCCGGAAGAACCAATCCGGCATTACAATGCCACACAAGCGTCACAGTGTGTTGCGATCCGCTGCTCGGATCTACACATATTATTCGTTATTTTTCCATTCTTGTATCACTCTTGTGTCCTGTTTAGCCGGTAACCATGGTAACTCATCAGTCCACCTGCTACTCCCTGTCCACACACACACCTGTTTTGTCTAATCCCCCTCCTATTTAAGCCAGCCTCTTTGTTCAAATCTTTCTGGGTTCATAGTTTGCTCTCACGCAACTGTACGTCTGGATTTTCGATCGTTTGCTTTCACGCAAGTATTTATATCCTCGCTACACTGCAAAAAGTCAGTGTTCAAAAACAAGAAAAAAAAAACTAAAATTTGGGGTAGTTTACTTGAACCAAGCAAAATTATCTGCCAATAGAACAAGAAAATTCAGCTTGTCAAGACTTTCCAAAACCAGTAAAATTAGCTAACCTCAACCAACCCAAAATACCTTAAAATAAGTATATTCTCACTAATAATAAGTGCACTTTTCTTGGTAGAAAAAAGAGACCTTTTTGCTCAATATGTTGAAAAATGTTCTTAAATTAAGCAAATGCTAGTGCCATTATCTTGACATAATGATATGCGCTCGGCATCATGATTTTTTTTTTTCATGCTTGAAGTCAGAAATTATTACGGTACTTTAATAAAGTAGTTTTATACTTGTGACTGTTGATATTCTAGTTTCAAGCATGTTTTATTCAATATAGCTCATAAAATCTCAGCAACAAGCTGTAATATCTTACATAGATCATTTAGGACCAAAACCCTTAAAACAAGTAAAACACTAACATAAAATCTGCTTAGTGAGAAGAATTATCTTATCAGACAGAAAATAAGCAAATATCACCCTTATTTGAGATATTTAATCTTACTTAGATTTCAGTTTTTGCAGTGTAGCTTCTCACGCTAAGCCTTTGTGTTTTTCCAGTTTACATACTGATGATTTGTTTGTTCTTTTTGTGCCTACGTGCCATTTTAGTTTATCTATTTGTACTTCCTAGTTTTCATACTAGTGTTTTTGGTTTGCCTTTTTATTAGCTCCAGTGTTTTTGTTATTTAGCTCCCTTTGTTACTTAGAATAAATTCATTATTAACTTATCTCTTGCCGTGTTCATGTCTACGCATCCACGAAGGAACATTTCCGGCAGCACTGTGCCAACCAGTCCTTACATAGTGAAGTGAAGTGAATTATATTTATATAGCGCTTTTTCTCTAGTGACTCAAAGCGCTTTACATAGTGAAACCCATTTAAACCAGTGTGGGTGGAACTGGGAACAGGTGGGTAAAGTGTCTTGCCCAAGGACACAAAGGCAGTGACTAGGATGGCGGAAGCGGGGATCTAACCTGCAACCCTCAAGTTGCTGGCACGGCCGATCTACCAACCGAGCTATAGTGGCCCTTTCCATTATTTTCAGTAGTCTGTATTCCAAATTGATTAACCCCCCCACCATCTAATAATAATAATGGATTAGATTTATATCGCGCTTTTCTATTGTTAGATACTCAAAGCACTCACAGAGAAGTTGGAACCCATCATTCATTCACACCTGGTGGTGGTAAGCTACATCTGTAGCCACAGCTGCCCTGGGGTAGACTGACGGAAGCGTGGCTGCCATTTTGCGCCTACGGCCCCTCCGACCACCACCAATCATTCATTCATCATTCATTCACCAATGTGAGTGGCACCAGGGGCAAGGGTGAAGTGTCCTGCCCATGGACACAACGGCAGCGATTTGGATGTCAATAAATGGGAAGCGAACCTGCAACCCTCAGGTTTCTGGCACGGCCGCTTTACCCACTACGCCATGCCGCCCCAAAGCTACCCAGGAATGTGGACGTATGAATCCCTTTCCTACTGTGGAACAACAAAATACTGATTTCCAAATTGGCATAACCACTGTGCAAATTTTCTGCTAACCGAAAATCGCAAACTTGATCAGCTCTTCGGAAACTCATTAGCTATAGAATTAGCTTGTAAACTTAATTCATCAGACTTATAAACGCACATATGGGGCGATTCTGCTAATCAATACAAATAAAAACATGCATTTATTTTTTTTGTCTGTGGCCCGGTACCACCTGGCAACAGTCCTCAGTCTCACTATTTGGGGATCGCTGCTCCAAGGCAAGATTCTCGATAAGAAGTGATGGTATTTCTAGAGTTTTGACAATGGGGTTGTTAAAGTCAAGATACCATATCGGCAGAAATGATCAGTGTACGCAAGTGTGGCAGGATGTTTGCCAGCCTGTCGAGAAAACGAGAGGCAATTAGACGATTGACCTGTCTGGAGCAGCTCTCCCCGAAGATCCCGAGGGCAGATTTGATGACCTAATATTGTAGAATGTCCTCCTCGGTCATTATGAAGAACTCGCTAACACAGGCAGTGGAGATAGGCTCTCGCAGTAATGTGATTACATTCTAGTTCGATCAGCATGTGGAGGGTACATAAAAATGAAATGGAGGACATGATGTTCAGCACGCTACCTGGCTTCAGGACAAAGCCTGCTGTTGTCTTTGCTGTGATGCAAATTGCTTAATTTTCATCAGCGTTTCCTCCTCTCAGGGGTGTCCGTTTACTGTCTGCAATTAACTCGGAACATTTTTTTTTTGTTTTGTTTAATAAAATGCTGTGCAAAAATCGTCGGTGAATTAACTTTTTCACAGCCATCATTTAGAGACTTTAAAAAGGTAACTACAAGGACAAACACATTTAATGGTAAATGGGTTTTACTTGTATAGCGCTTTTCTACCTTCAAGGTACACAAAGCGCTTTGACACTATTTCCACATTCACCCATTCACACACTGATAGGGGGAGCTGCCATGCAGGGGAGCTGCCATGCAAGGCCCTAACCACGAACCATCAGGAGCAAGGGTGAAGTGTCTTGCTCAAGGACACAACGAACGTGACGAGGTTGGTAGAAGGTGGGGATTGAACCAGGAACCCTCAAGTTGCTGGCACGGCCACTCTCCCAACCGAGCCACGCCGTCCATTAGTCATTTAGAAGTTTTAAGCTAAAATCATTCATTTTAACTTGTTTGTCACTTGTTTAGGGCGGTATGGCTTGGTTGGTAAAGCGGCTGTGCCAGCAACTTGAGGGTCCCAGGTTCGATCCCCGCTTCCGCAATGCTAGTCACTGCCGTTGTGTCCTTGGGCAAGACACTTTAACCACCTGCTCGCTGTGCCACCCACACTGGTTTAAATGTAACTTAGATATTGGGTTTCACTATGTAAAGTGGTTTGTGTCACTAGAGAAAAGCGCTATATAAATTTCACAATGTCATGTTAGATCCGCTCGACATCCATTGCTTTTGGTCCCCTGGGGACCAAAAGCTGCACCCTGTTTTGTCAAGGCTGCACCCTGTTTTGTCAAGGGTGCAGCCGAAGGTTTAGTGTATTACACCTGTTTTGTGCTTAGACAAAACAGGTGTAATAGAGATCCAAAAATATATATATAAAATATATATATTTTTATATAGGATGTATATATGTAATTACACCTGTTCGGGTTAAAAACTGATGCAATTAGTAACATCTTCCTACCACTTTTTGTAACCATTTTTGTAACAAAAAGGCTTGTTGTAACCTATTGAATTATGTGCTAATCAGACATATTTGGTCACGGCATGACTGCCAGCTAATCGATGCTAACATGCTATTTAGGCTAGCTGTATGTACATTTGTAGCTATATTTGCATCCAGCCTTTCTCTCCACCCACATTTAATGCCAAACAAACACTTACCAATCGACAGATTTAAGTTGCTCCAGTGTCACATGATGCGAAAGTCCCGATCGTTTGGTCTGCATATTTTACCGGCAATAGTGCTCGATACCGTGGTAGAGCGCAACATGTAGGTGTGGGAAAAATCACAAGACTACTTCATCTCTACGATCACAAGTTGTTACTTAACTTGCGTTCGGGCTGCAATAAGTGCAGCCCGATCACGAGATGCGTTCAATCCCCACCTTCTACTGACCACGTCACGTTCGTTGTGTCCTTGAGCAAGACACTTATTGGGGTGGTTACATATTGTAACCACTCCAATAAGTTTTTCAACTTGTTTAAGTTGAGGTCCCACTGGGGTGATTTTTCCTTGCCCTTATGTGGGTCCTACCGAGGATGTCGTTGTGGTTTGTGCAGCCCTTTCAGGCACTTGTGATTCAGGGCTATATAAATAAACATTGATTGATTGATTGATTGATTGAAATACAATTCACTTAACTTCACACTTTGGAACAGGTACTATTTATTTTGACTTTGGTGATGGTATGAAAACAAGGGGCTAACACATTACTGTTTGAGTCACCATTGCATCAACATGGGGGTTCTTAAAAAAATGTTCACCGCGTGCCTCTTCAGAAAACTCTTGACTGTCCATCATTTTCATTTTCAAGATAATCTTACTCATCTGACCATATGAAATATAATTTACTTCACCAATCATGATGTTGTTATTGTTATTATTACTTAAGGATTATATAGTGAACAAATTGAGAACAGGAAGTGAACTAAAGTTTTAGCAACTGCTATGTAAAGGAAAAGGGGTAGGATTAAATAAATTCTGCTTCTTCCTACTCTTTTTCGGACATGTGGAATAGAGAAACAGGAAATTGTGATGTATCATGCTGTATGTATGCGTTTTCGAATTAAACTCAAACTCAAGTCACACCATAAAGTCAAAAATTAAAATACAGTAGCATAGTAGGCCTAAATATTCATTAAAAACAAGGTTTTATTTAACAAGTGTATTTAGTATCTGTGGCCACTATTACATTACAAAGAGTTTGAACAGTTACACTGTGTTTGAATATTTATTAAGTGATTATTTTGGCGTATCACTCGATGGAGTCTGCGTCCCACTACCACAATTTGAGAATCTCTGCGTTAAGGAACAGTACACCCACCCAATCCTAATGGCTGCACCTGTCTGTTTATCATCCTCCATTAACCAGGACAAAGTCTGCCAACTAACAGATGGACAAACACATTTTCTTTTGAAGTCACTACCAAGTGACAATCTAGGACTGTGTGTATTATAAGTATTGCTATAACAACTTTCCTAATAATATATTTATCAGATTATATCCCTATGAATCTTGTTAATCTACATATGAAAGATCCTAATAAGGATGTAAACCTCCTCGGATGTGCTGACACAGTCTGAGTACTTAAAGGGGAACATTATCACCAGACCTATGTAAGCGTCAATATATACCTTGATGTTGCAGAAAAAAGACCATATATTTTTTTAACCGATTTCCGAACTCCCCAATCTAAAATAAGTTTGACATCCCTGCTCTAACACAAACAGAACCTAAGAGTCCTTATTTTTTCAAAGGGCATAAAAACATTTTAGATTCATATTTATTGATCAAATGATGTCTTCCTTTTCACTTGGTATACATTTGAATGACATGAGTTATTTTACTAATTCAAACCTGGGACATTATCTGGTTAAAATGCCTTTAAGAGTGTCAAAATCAAAAAATAATTAACATTAGGCCTACATGTTTTTTTAATAGTTTTTTTGATAGGCGAGAGTTTAAAATGTTTAAACACCCTTTAACAACTTAAGGACTTGTATGTCTTGTTTGGCTTCGAAGATAATTGAAATTGAATGTCTCCAGAGGGTTATTAGACAAAGACGCATAGAGATGAAACACTTTGCTCAATCTGAAGCTGCACACTGAAAAAAAAATGTACTGACAAATTATAAGATAAAAAAAACTATATTTTAGGAAAAAAAAATATCACATCTTGTGAATTTATCTGTCAAAGCAGTTAGGTGTTTTTTACTTACATTTTTGAAACTGCTCTGTGTTTGGTAGCGCTTGTGCAGTCCGTATTAAAATCATTAAGACACGAGTGTTGCTGGCCTTGCTTTTTCTCTAAGTACATGTTTTGCCGTGCGACTCTATCTTTGGTTTATCCCGTTTTTTAGAGAGTGTGTTTTTCCTGTATTTTTTACTTGATAGCACATCCTAAATCAAGATGTGTACATCTAGAATTTAGCAGGATTTTTAAACTCGAAATAAGAACGGTATTTCCTTGAATTGCCGCCGGGGCGCTAATTAATTTAAAACCTCTTCTCAGTCCTGCGCTTAACAAAGGTATGCAGTAAAAGTAAGCATGCGCTAATTATTTTAAAACCTCTTCTCACTCCGGCACTTACCAAAGGCATGCAGTAAAAATTTGTGTGTGATGTAAGCTTGGACCTTAAATCCTACTGAATAGCTCTTAATCTTTTTTCCTTTATGCGATTTCAAATTACCGGTATTGAAATCAGCCTCCTCCATTTTGAAAATGATGACAGGGGAAGTGTCACTCGTGACATCACGAGTTTGACCAGGCGATAATACTAAGCATGTGCTAATTATTTTGCGAAGCGAGTTTGACCCGGCAGTAATTCAAGGCAGGCGCATACTATATGCCTCTCGGCAATTCAAGGAAATACGGTATTTTTGTCAGAGTTATTTGGTGACAAACCCCAAGATGCAGAGATGGAGGCAGGCATGGAGTGAGAAAACATGATTTAATAAGGATACTAAGACAAAATCAAACACAAGGGTACTAACACAAAGCGCACGAGGCAGATAACAAACTAAGGGTCTTTAGCATAGAAGCTAGCAAGAAACAAAAAAAGGGCCTAGCGTGGAAGCTAGCGGGTAGCAAACAGGAAAACAGAAGTCGTTACTTGTAGAGTGAAAACAAAACAGATGCAGGGAACAAAAGACAGTCAGTTACAAACATACGAATGTAGCTTACGACTACGCTGCCATAAAACGACACGATAGCAACCACAGGAGCGACATGTGGCAACAACAATGATCCAGCAGTGACTGGAAGACAAAGTGGGTACAAATAGGAGCGGGCTGATTGACTACAGGTGTGGCCAGGTGCCAATCAGCCGCCAATGAGGTGACAACAGCACACAGGGAGACAAACAGGAAGCTGAACCAAAATAAGAGCACTTGACAGGAACTAAAGACAGGAGATACTAAACACAGAGGATACAAAGACAAATGCAGACGAAAAAACTAAAACATAGACAAACTGTCAGGGGAAAGCCTGACAATTTTATTGTGAAAACAAACATTATTTAACAGGCGATTTTTAAACAATGTATTTTCGGGATGTTTGCTAATCTTTAAATACGATTTTCTACGTAGGGAAAAAGCAATATATCTAATATAATGTTTTCTCAATTTTAAAATATCTAAACTAAAACAGATATTGATTGATTGAAACTTTTATTAGTAGATTGCTTAGTACAGTACATATTCCGTACAATTGACCACTAAATGGTAACACCCCAATATGTTTTTCAACTTGTTTAAGTCGGCGTCCACGTTGATCAATTCATGGTAAACAACAACATGTAATAATGTATGCTGAAATTAAGAGTATGACGTAAAGTCAACGACTTAAAATGAGTAAATAGCTCGTAAAAATAAGGATTTTTTTAGAACTAAAATATACATGTATGTAAGCGGCAATTAATTTGCATTGTTCTTTTTTTATGTTTTTGCCGGTGATGCTTTGCGCTCGTGCCTCAAAGCAAGAAGGTCCTGGGTTCGATTCTCGGGCTCGGGGTCTTTCTGTGTGTTTGCATGTTTTTCCCGTGACTGGTACTCTGGTTTCTTCCCACCAATAACATGCTCCTGGTATATGTTGATTGGCAACACTATTTGGTCCTAGTGTGTGAATGTGAGTGTGAATGTTGTCTGTCTGTCTGTGTTGGCCTTGCAATGATAGTGACTTGTCCAGGGTGCAGCCGTAATTGGCTCCAAACCCCCTGTGCCCCTGAGAGGGAGAAGAGGTACAAAAAATGGATAGATGGATGGATATAAGTAACAGGTAGAGATGTGACTTTTGTGAACAAATTGGGTCTTTTTAACAGCCCTTTTACGTGAACAATGAGAACCGATTCTCAGTTGTATTTGGGAGTACATTGTTATGCACATGCAAATTTGGGGCAGGGAATTGCCCACTCTGCATGTGCGTGCGTGAGTGAAAGGAATATTTGCAGCATGTTTGCAACGTGTGTGTTTGATTTACATATAAAAATGTGAGGTATAAATATATTTCAAAATTATTATTATTTTATCTATTTTTTTCGGGTTCATAATTCTGATATGTTCAAACATATACACAGAACAATGTTGTACTCACATTTGTATTATGCCATGATTGTATTGTAGTTGTATTTGCACTTTGTTTTTCCATCAATGCATTGTATTCTTTCTTAGTATTTGTGTATTTTGTTCTGTATATTTAAAATGCTCTACAATTTTTTTTTTTAGATGTGGGAACATTGTAACGAGGGCTTCACGGTGGGAGAGGGGTTAGTGCGTCTGCATCACAATACGAAGTTCCTGCAGTCCTGGGTTCAAATCCAGGCACGGGATCTTTCTGTGTGGAGTTTGCATGTTCTCCCCGTGAATGCGTGGGTTCCCTCCGGGTACTCCGGCTTCCTCCCCCTTCCAAAGACATGCACCTGGGGATAGGTTGATTTGCAACACTAAATTGGCCCTAGTGTGTGAATGTGAGTGTGAATGTTGTCCGTCTATCTGTGTTGGCCCTGCGATGAGGTGGCGACTTGTCCAGGGTGTACCCTGCCTTCCGCCCGATTGTAGCTGAGATAGGCGCCAGCGCCCCCCGCAACCCCGAAAGGGAATAAGCGGTCGAAAATGGATGGATGGATGGATGGAACATTGTAACTGAAAAGTTTAGTTTTTTATTTTTTTTATTTGTGGCGGCCCTAATTCTTTCGTGGCGGGCCGCGACAAATAAATGAATGTGTGCGAAACCCTGCTGATGATGCCTTTGTCAAAGCATGGAAAAATGGCACCACCCTTGGAATGTTTACACTGAACGAAAAATTAAATTATAGCCATTATTTCCAAATAAATCCCCCCAATAGAGGAATATTTGTGTAAATTAAATGTGTGGTCCATATCTTTTCTTCAAATAATTATCATATTAGTGACAGTTTTCTTGATAATAGTAAAAAAAACAAAAAAACATATATATATATATATATATATATATATATATATATATATATGTATATATATAGAATAATTGGGGGTTAACTTAACAAAATGATTACCGAGCATGGCCACTGCTGCTGCTCACTGCTCCCCTCACCTCTCGGGGTGGACCAAGGAAATGCAGAGGGTGATTTCACTGCACCTAGTGTGTGTGTGAATATCAGTGGTACTTTAAATTTAACTTTAACGAGCCAGTCTTTGGAACGGCTCTTTGAAAGGAACGGCTATTTAAGATCTGTCTTTTCAAAGAGCCATAAATCCCCTCTCAAGTATCAGTACATCTGACCAGTGCAACTACATTCACTGAAAATGGACTTAAATATTGAGTTGACTTTGCAAGGACACGCTGTTTTATGTCGTTTTTAAAGGTTTTGCCAGGCTTTCTTTGAGGTCAAAAAGACCATCTCTACCATGTCTATAGTCGGTCATCCCAAAGCGTTTTAATCAATGTTGCTCATAAACCTCCACTAAACTGTTCCCACAAGTTCAGAAAATCAGGCAACGTCTGATTTATGAATAAATTGACAAGAATTTTTCCCAAAACATTTTCATTGTTGCACAGAAACACAGATGAAGGGAGGTTGAAGGAGGATAAAGATTAAGAAATAGTTAAGTTTGATACTTGAGAGCAGTGGCAGACCGTGCGTTTCCCACCTAGGCCTTCAGTAAAGTCTGACTTCAATGAATTACCTCTCAAAATACCATCATTTATCCATTGTTGGAGAAATACTATACAGGAACACATTTACGCACTACTGGGCATTGTACAAAACGGGTTATTTTCTGGCACACTTAAAAGTCAATAAACCCGCATCAGCAATTAAAACATATCTTATGTGGCACCGTCAAAATTCAAATTGCAAAAAAACATATTAAACGTGAAAAAATAAAGAAACAAAATATCTGAACTCACCTTTCATCAAAAACTGAGCTAGCGTCCGGTGTTGTCCAACATCATCTCACAAGATGTAGTTTCTCTTCAAATATCCTTCTTGAAAATGTTCTTGCAAATATATGCCTTGTCTTGTCTAATCATGAAAGATGCAGACGAGGCGTGTTGACGGAGTTCTTTAAGTTTACTCCACAGCGTGCTCATTAAAAACATCCCGCTGCACGTCTACATTGAACAACCTAAACGGGGCTACTGCGCATGCTCTTCACTTCTGTGGCATGCTGGGTAACCCAGTTCCTATGTTACCTAGCTCATAACATCACAATACATATCTGCCTTAGGCCATCTGGAACAGTGGTTCTCAACCTTCTTTCATTGATGTACCCCCTGTTAACATTTTTTAATTCAAGTACCCCCTAATCATTCAAGTACTCCCTAATCAGAACAAAGCATTTTTGGTTAAAAAAAAGGAGATAAAGAAGTAAAACACAGCACTATGTCATCAGTTTCTGATTGTATAACAGTGCAAAATATTGCTCATTTGTAGTGGTCTTTCTTGGAGTATTTGGAAAAAAAGATATAAAAATAACTTAAAACTTGTTGAAAAATAAATAAGTGATTCAATTATAAAGATTTCTACACATAGAAGTAATCATCAACTTAAAGTGCCCTCTTTGGGGATTGTAATAGAGATCCATCTCGATTCATGAACTTAATTCTAGACATTTCTTCATAAAAAATGAAATCTTTAACATCAATATTTATGACACATGTCCACAAAACATCCATCCGTCAACAATAAATATTGCATTGTTGCATTTCTTTTCACAGTTTATGAACTTACATTCATATTTTGTGGAAGTATTATTCAATAAATATATTTATAAAAGATTTTTGAATTGTTGCTATTTTTAGAATATTTAAAAAAAAATCTCACATACCCCTTGGCATACCTTCAAGTACCCCCAGGTGTACGCGTACCCCCATTTGAGAACAACTGCTCTAGCATAATATGACATCCATCCATCCATTTTGTACCGCTTATTCCCTTTTGGGGTCGCGGGGGGCGCTGGCGCCTATCTCAGCTACAATCGGGCGGAAGGCGGGGTACACCCTGGACAAGTCGCCATCTCATCGCAGGGCCAACACAGATAGACAGACAATATTCAGACTCACATTCACACACTAGGGCCAATTTAGTGTTGCCAATCAACCTATCCCCAGGTGCATGTCTTTGGAAGTGGGAGGAAGCCGGAGTACCCGGGGGAACCCACGCATTCACGGGGAGAACATGCAAACTCCAGACAGAAAGATCCCGAGCCTGGATTTGAACCCAGGACTGCAGGACCTTCGCATTGTGAGGCAGACGCACTAACCCCTCTGCCACCGTGAAGCCCATAATATGACATAAGACAATAATAGTCAATTAAAAATTGATTTTATCTATAATTATGATCCTTGTTCCTGGCTATGTTAGGCCAGCAGAGAAGGCCCTGACGGCACACCACTGCTTGGGGGTGAGGAAATCTCCTCTGATATGGAAGACGAGATCTGTTATAGTTTTTGGGTTTTTTCTGTACTGCATGTTGCGGGCTTGTATAATATAACTACTCCCGTGTCCCTGCGTTGATAGCGAATATGACAGTATCTGTGTTTCTGCGAGGCAGTGGTGATGATAGCCGTGCTGATGGGGATCTGGGTACATGTTACTCTAATCTAGAGGGAGCCGGGGGAGTATTGACCAGTGGATAAGAGACTGAAGGCTGCAGTTATTCTCTCCTTTCCCTGCGTTGGGCGGCAACTGCCTGGCTCTTTCACCTACTCATATCCTACAATATTGACTGTGCTTTTGCTCTTCTCCTCCTTTTTCCCCCCCTCCCCACGCTTTCATCTTCCCCCAACATCAGCTCCCCTATTGGTCTGCAGAGCCCATTCAGGCAGACTGAGTGGGCAACGGTGTTGTTGCGCCTGCAGTGGTCTGTGCGGTTGCAGCGGTGACCAAGTTAAAGATGGCATGGAGGGAAATGAGACCTGACTGCGTGTGTGGTGGGCAGGGAAGGTTCTGCTGAGTAATGTGTCCGGTTTCAGATTAGGAGACTTGCAAGACGAAAGCGAAAGTGGGCTCAAGGGGATATATGTGCCCTCTTACATGCATGGGTCCTGCTTGAGTTTGAGTCAGTGAGTTCTTTACCCATAAGGCATTGTGAATCACCCGGAACAGTCTGGTGCCCTTTGACATCCTGTCAATTTGCTTACACCTCTGGTATTTTTCCTCTGTAAAAGGTAGAGGCATCCATCCATCCATCCATTTGCTACCGCTTATTCCCTTTCGGGGTCGCGGGGGGCGCTGGCGCCTATCTCAGCTACAATCGGGCGGAAGGCAGGGTACACCCTGGACAAGTCGCCACCTCATCGCAGGGCCAACACAGATAGACAGACAACATTCACACTCACATTCACACACTAGGGCCAATTTAGTGTTTCCAATCAACCTATCCCCAGGTGCATGTCTTTGGAAGTGGGAGGAAGCTGGAGTACCCGGAGGGAACCCACGCATTCACGGGGAGAACATGCAAACTCCACACAGAAAGATCCAGAGCCTGGATTTGAACCCAGGACTGCAGGAGCTTCGTATTGTGAGGCAGACGCACTAACCCCTCTGCCACCGTGAAGCCGGTAGAGGCATCCACAGTTTAATAAAAGAATGACTTAATGTTTAATAAAATAATGACTTAATATTCCCCTCTGTGGGCTTCACGGTGGCAGAAGGGTTAGTGCGTCTGCCTCACAATACGAAGGTCCTGCAGTCCTGGGTTCAATCCCAGGCTCGGGATCTTTCTGTGTGGAGTTTGCATGTTCTCCCCGTGAATGCATGGGTTCCCTCCGGGTACTCCGGCTTCCTCCCACTTCCAAAGACATGCACCTGGGGATAGGTTGATCGGCAACACTAAATTGGCCCTAGTGTGTGAATGTGAGTGTGAATGTTGTCTGTCTATCTGTGTTGGCCCTGCGATGAGGTGGCGACTTGTCCAGGGTGTACATCGCCTTCCGCCCAATTGTAGCTGAGATAGGCACCAGGGCCCCCCGTGAGCCCAAACAGGGAATAAGTGGTAGAAATGGATGGATATTCCCCTCTGTGTGTCACATTTTGCACATACAGCAGATTAGTTGTCACCATTTAATGCATGTTCTGAAAGCCTGTTTCCATAAAAATGTCCGTTTTCATGCCGCTATAAAATAGGGTTGTACAGTTTATCGGTATTAGTATGCCATATTTTTCGGACAATAATTCGCAGTTTTTTTCATAGTTTGGCCAGGGGTGCGACTTATACTCAGGAGCGACTTATGTGTGAAATTATTAACACATTACCGTAAAGTATCAAAAAATATTATTTAGCTCATTCACGTAAGAGACTAGATGTAGAAGATTTCATGGGATTTATCGATTAGGAGTGACAGATTGTTTGGTAAACGTATAGCATGTTCTATATGTTATAGTTATTTGAATGACTCTTACCATAATATGTTACGTTAACATACCAGGCACCTTCTCAGTTGGTTATTTATGCGTCATATAACGTCCACTTATTCAGCCTGTTGTTTACTATTCTTTATTTACTTTAAACTGCCTTTCAAATGTCTATTCTTGGTGTTGGGTTTTATCAAATAAATTTCCCCCAAAAATGTGACTTATACTACAGTGGGACGTATATATGTTATTTACCTTCTTTATCATGCATTTTCGGCAGGTGCGGACTTATACTCCGGAGCGACTTATGCTCCGAAAAATTCGGTAGTACCGCGATACTAATAAATCATATTCGGTCTCGCCCCGGTCATCGTTACGTTGTGTCATTGCCGGTTTAAGAGCAGACGAGCATGTTCGGCAGTGCACAAACACAGAGTACATACAAGCAGGGAGTGTGTAGACAGAAAAGGGAAAACGGACCCATTTTGGCTTGAAAACTAACAATAAAGGTGAGGTTATAACACTGAAACACCCTCGAGAAGAAGTGCTTTAAGACACGGCTAGCTAGCTTGCGGCTAAAATCCAGCCGCAGTCGGCAGTGTTTTAGCTACTTCTGAATAACTAATCCTCGCCTCCATGGTGACAAATAAAGTAAGTTTCTTACAAGTATCATCCCTGCAGGACAAGGAATAGCTAAACATGCTTCGCTACACACCCCAGCTCACCGTCGTGGAAATGTAAACAAACGCCAATGGTAGATCTACACCCAACATCCACTGTAATGATACCAAGTACAGTAGTGTATCTAGTCGGTACTACTAGGATTACGTCTATTTTTCTGCATCACAACATCTTCTTTAGATTTTTTTAAATGTATATTATGTTTATAAAGTCAGGAAATACGTCTCTGGACACATGAGGACTTTGAATATGATCATTGTATGATCCTGAAACGACTTGGTATCGGATTGATACCCATATTTGTGTTATCATCCAAATCTAATGTAAAGTATCAAACAACAGAATAATAAGTGATTATTACGTTTTAACAGAAGTGTAGACAGCATATGTTAAAAGAGAAAGTAAGCAGATATTAACAACAAATGATCAAGTGGTTTAATAAATAGTGTTAGCAAACTAATTGTTTTGACCTTAAAACCCACCTAAATTCAGGTAATCATTTCCTGGGTTTGTAAACAATAACAAAAACGACAAAAAACTTGTTGATAGTAAAAATTATCCATCAACCACTGTTATTGATCTGATATTGTACTACTTAGTATTGTAATGTCAGTATTTGCACTTAGTTTATTTTCCACCATGGAGGCGAGGATTACTGACTGAGAAGTAGTGTTGCACTGTGGATGGACATTAGCCATGAGCAAAGACACTACATTGCGTTGAGGATGCATTATTTCAATTGTTGCTCTCAAATGTGGTAGAACGTTATCATGATACTGTACAACTGTAATATTAAAAGCTCTAATTAGCCAAATGTATATCATTTACTACGTCGATGTTGCGCAAACCCATGATCTAGACTAGTTTCAACCTAGTGCCGTGATGTACAGTCTAGTATAGCGTGGTACAATATGTAATTTCACCTGTTTGGGTTAAAAATATTGTTTGCAAACCAGTAATAATCTGCAAATGTGCCGTGGTTACTCGGCAAAGTAACCATGTTGTACTCTTCCATATCGGTAGGTGGCAGCAAGTAGCTAATTGGTTTGTAGATGACGGGAACATGGTTTGTCGGGATCACAATACAGGCGACAGCGTGCAGGTAAAAAAGGTATCTAATGCTTAAACCAAAATTAAAAAAAAGTGTGCCGCTAAGAAAAGGCATTGAAGCTTAGGGAAGGCTATGCCAAAACGTAGCTAAAACTGAACTTGTGGCAAAGCAAATAAAAACAGAATGCTGGACGACAGCAAAGACTTACAGCGTGTGGAGCAGACAGCGTCCACAAAGTACATCCGAACCTGACATGACATTCAACAATGTCCCTGCAAAGGATAGCGACAACTTAAATAGCCTTGATTGCTAAAACAGATAAGGTCCGGCGAATACCGCTTAAGGAAGACATGGAACTTCAACAGGAAAATACCAATAAAACAGGAAAACCCACCAAAATAGGAGCGCAAGACAAGAACTAAAAACACTACACACAGGAAGACACCAAAAAACTCCATATAAGTCATGGCGTGATGTGACAGTACTTTTAGACAAGAGCTATATTAAGGCACAGTTGGTTATGGTTTGAATTCTTATCGAACACTTGCAAGAACAACTTTTTTCTGTCAATATCAGTCGCTGAAACTAATTTTTTCAATGTTTTCTGCTGGTGTGCCTCCGCATTTTCTCAATGAAACAAATATGCCTTGGCTCCAAAAATGTTGAAAAACACTAATCTAGACCAGTGGTTCTCAACCTCTTGTCAGTGATGTATCCCCTGTGAAAAATGTTTTAATTCAAGTACCCCCTAATCAGAGCAAAGCATTTTTGGTTGACAATAAGAGATAAAGAAGTAAAATATAGCACTATGTCATCAGTTTCTGATTTATTAAATTGTATAACAGTGCAAAATATTGCTCATTAGTAGTGGTCTTTCTTGAACTGTTTGGAAAAAAAATATATAAAAATAACTAAAAACTTTTTGAAAAATAAACAAGTGATTCAATTATAAATAAAGATTTCTACACATAGAAGTAATCATCAACTTAAAGTGCCCTCTTTGGGGATTGTATTAGAGATCCATCCGGATTCATGAACTTAATTCTAAACATTTCTTCACAAAAAAAGAAATCTTATTGAACAAATCCACAAAAAATCTAGTTGTCAACACTGAATATTGCATTGTTGCATTTCTTTTTACAGTTTATGAACTTACATTAATATTTTGTTGAAGTATTGTTCAATAAATATATTTATAAAGGATTTTTGAATTGTTGCTAATTTTAGAATATTTTAAAAAAATCTCACATACCCCTTGGCATACCTTCAAGTACCCCCAAGGGTAATTACCGTACCCACATTTGAGAACCACTGATCTAGAGGATATAACTTTATTTTTAGCACGCCTAAAGTGCACTCTGGGATGCAGTGTTGTGATTTTGTATCTAGAACGATCAAGCTGCAAAAAACTATGTATTGTAAAAAATATATATTTTTACACAGGATGTATATATTCATAATATACTGTATTTAAAAAAACAAAAGTCATTCAACGGGTTAACTGAATTTGTTTTAATCATAGCCTTAGGTCATTCAGCTGCTGTAAAGTTATTAAAGGATATTGCTGAATAAACAATATATTGAATATTTTTATTTTCTGACCAGTCCAAATATATATTGACATGTACAAGGATTACATTGTCTGTCTCTGTCCCCTACTCTTTCACAGCCATTTTTCCATTACTGCTGTTGCTATTGCTAGTTTGCACGGACATTCCAGACTTGCTAAGTAAACATGGATGCAAAATAGCAGCTGCAGAACATTTTCAGCCTTGATAAATCACATTGCAGGTGCTCAAAGATTATTTTTGCATCTCCTCCTCCAGTATTGTAGGCGCTCTGATAATCAGCATTTATTCTGCATATACAGTAAGTCACGCTAAATGGATTGCAATCTTTATTTTTTATTTTTTTTATTTTGACACAATCCTCCGTCCTCCAGCTTTGCAATCAGCTCTGCGTGCGCTATCATGTCTCCACGTGTTTTGATGCAGCCAAACCTTTGGTAGATCAGGTCCTCCGTGTGCAAGAGGGATGCAATTTGAGGCCATAATGTTGAAGACAAATTGGAAAAAATGAAGTATTAAGAGTGTTTGAGGGGAATAACATACATACAAGCCTACAGTGAGTATTGATTACAGTAACAAGAGCACACCAATGAGACCACATTTGAGCTCAGCCACACGCAGAAAATGATTATTTTACTTCATAATGAGGCAGCAAACACGCAATCATGCATACTATACACAAGCTGCATGCACACACACACACACACACACACACACACAGAATAACACAACCTGGAATCAATTTGCTGATTTGAATCACACAGATACTTTCAATTCAAGGCTGAATGTTGTTATTTAAAGGCAAATGCAAATATGCTGCATACCTGGGGGAACGATTGCAGCACATAATCAAATGTTAAAGGCACATTATTGTGCTATGGTGAACAATCATTGCTTTAATTGTCTGCCTTAATTGGAAATCCAAAACATTCTTTGTTATTTGGCTAATGTGCCTCACAAAGCCGTGCAATATGCACAATGTGTTTCCCTCTCAACATGTATCCACCGTACACGAGCCCTAAATTGCTCTGCCGCACGGACATGCATTGATCCTCTGAGGAAAGATATTGTATAAAGCAGCCGACCAATTTACCTCAAAGTCACCGACACGAAAACAAAAAAATGTACAGACGTTTCTCTGAGCAAATGGCAGCTTCGAATGGACTCCAAATATATAGAAAGGCATGAAAAATGAATGAGTGGCCTCTGTACACAACTAGTAGGCCTCGAGACAAGGCATGTCGTAAATATGATTTCCTTGCAATTTACAGTTGCTCACCTGCAGCCAACCGACTGGCCCCTAATCCACTCTAATAGGATTGTGTGGGATTTAAACAACCTCATTGCTCCTTCCATCTCTTGGAGCCTACGGTTGGCTGGGAAAGACTGATAAAAGAAGAAAAAAAAAAACATGCTTGCTAAACACCAAGGTGTAAGCTAATATTAGCATACTCTGAGAAACACAGTGTGGGAATACAATGCATGCCCACACACGTTCTTCCACTTTTCTGTTCTCTGTATATTCATTGGCAGATGTGTGGTAAAAGATTGGTAGGGCGTGTATATATAGCTACTGTATTTATGACATACTTGCCAACCCTCCCGGATTTTCTGGGAGACCCCCGAAATTCAGCGCCTCTCCCGAAAACCTCCCAGGACAAATTTTCTCCCGAAAATCTCCCGAAATTCAGGCAAAGCTGGAGGCCAGGCCTCCTCCAGCTCAATGCAGACCTGAGTGACGTGTACAAAGAGCGTGTCTGCCCAATGATGTTATAACTGTAGAATGATCGAGGGCGAGTTCTTGGTTTCTTATGTGGGTTTATTGTTAGGCAGTTTCATTATTGTCCTCCCAGTGCGGTAAAACAACACACAACAACCACAGTCCGAATTTGTCTACCTACAGCAGTTTGTCTGCCAAACAGCAATGTGTTGTGACACTCTTCAACAGGACAATAAGGCCATCTAGTGTACATGCATATGATTAGAAAAACAAGGATGGAATATTCAACCCTCAACTCAACAAAGAGTAGATGAGTGTTATGTGTGTGTAAATAATTGAACACTGAAATTCAAATATTTCTTTTATAAATATATCTAAATATATATATATGTGTGTGTAGCTAGAATTCACAGAAAATCAGGTATTTCATATATATATATATATATATATCCATATATATATATATATATATATGGATATATATATATATATATATGTATATATATATATATGTATATATATATATATATATGTATATATTTATATATATATTTATATATATATATATATATATATATATATATATAATATATATATATATATATATATATGAAATTCTTGACTTGGTGAATCTATGAATCTAGCGGTAAATACACTCCTCACCTCTTAACCACGCCCCCAACCACGCCCACCACGCCCCCACCCCCCGGAATCGGAGGTCTCAAATTTGGCAAGTATGATTTATGAATAGAAAATGTCAAACTTAAACTACAAATAATTCCAACTGGGCACACTAACATAGTTTTAACAACCCACCATGAATGTGATGAAACCATTTTATTTTTTTTTTCAGTTCAGTTGCAGTTTATTTCGAACATGCATACGATACAATGCAATGCATCACACATTTCCAGTTGTTTCATTACAGCACGTCCGAAAAGGAGTAGGATGAAGCAGAGCTTATTTAATCCTACCCCTTTTCATACCATAGTCATTTTATCCTATTACCTTGTTCTCTGTAACAGAACAGTGAACAAATAAATAATTAATAAATAATACACCGCATTTTTCGGATTATAAATCGCTCCGGAGTATAAGTCGCACCGGCCGAAAAGGCATAATAAAGAAGGGAAAAAACATGCATACGTCGCACTGGAGTATAAGTCGCATTTTTGGGGGAAAATTATTTGATAAAACCCAACACCAAGAATAGACATTTGAAAGGCAATTTAAAATAAATAAAGAATAGTGAACAACAGGCTGAATAAGTGTACGTTATATGACTCATAAATAACCAACTGAGAAGGTGCCTGGTATGTTAACGTAACATATTATGGTAAGAGTCATTCAAATAACTATAACATATAGAACATGCTATATGTTTACCAAACAATCTGTCACTCCTAATCGATAAATCCCATGAAATCTTCTTCCTCGATGTCGCTTCTAAACAACTCTGCCAACTCCAAAGTTATGCGCCACTTCCTTTTTCTGCTGCATATTTCACTACGTCCAGCTTGTAATCTGCAGTACATGATTTCCTTTTCGGTGCCATTTTTGTTCAGCCCTTTGTTCACCCAGGAGGATGTCCTTGTGGCTTGTGCAGCCCTTTGAGACGTCTGATTAAGTTAGTTAAAGTGCCACTGATAGTCACACACACACTAGGTGTGGTGAAATCATCCTCTGCATTTGACCCATCCCCATGTTCACCCCTGGGAGGTGAGGGGAGCAGTAAGCAGCAGCAGCGGTGGCTGCGCTTGGGAATAATTTGGTGATTTAACCCCCAACTCCAACTCTTGATACTGAGTGCCAAGCAGCGAGGCAAAGGGTTAAAAGTACACTTTGATTGATTGATGTTTGGCTACAGAGTTTTACTCACTTCAGAAATGTGAAAATTGTTTTGTATTACGTTATATTTTGTTTTCAAACTGAGTTGAATGAAGATAGATCAGCTTTGTTGAGAATACTCATTTGAATTCTGTCATCTCTCTGCCCAACCTAACATAGCAAAAGCTATACAAAAACATCCATCCGTGCATTTTTCTACCGCTTGTCCTTCTCGGGGTCACGGGCAGTGATGGAGCCTATCCCAGCTGCATTCGGGTGGAAGGAGGGGTACACCCTGGACAAGTCACCACCTCATCACAGGGCCAACACATATAGACAGACAACATTCACACACACATTCACATGCTAGGGCCAATTTAGTGCCGCCAATAAACCTGGCAAACAAAAATGTCTTACTGGAAACCACTTAAATCAATGATAATGCAAAACCAACTTTTATTATCTACTGGTACCTGTTTTGGTGTATTTGGAAACTGCATAAGTGGTGAAAATTTGAAACCAAACCATGAAGACATGGCGTGGATAATATAAAATAATCTTGCTTTCCTTCATACTTCTGCTGAACGATCCTTTTTGCATCAGCGGTTTATCCATATGTGGTAGAAATGTACCCAGAGTGCCTTGCGCGGTAGTCCACATTGTGTTTCAACAAATTCATTCGGTTTCTCTATCCCCGTGTTGTGGGGCGGACTGGCTCGTGCATGCACACGCATCCTTTGCTCTAGCCATTTCTAATACAAAGTAGCGAGTAGTTCTCAATTATATCCGTCAGACTCGATATGGAAGCACTAAAAACTATAACAAGGCTGACGGTGGGGAAGAAGCAGTCGAAGTGGAGGCACATAAATAAGACGGCCTACAAAACGTTGCATCCTGAAGAGACAGTCAAAAAGTGGCTTGAAAACAGAATTTTTTACCAAAAAAACACCATCCCACGTTATGTAGACCACGAGGGAGTGTTTTAATTGTAGAAAAAAAATCATGACATAACCCCTTTTAAATGAGATTTTTGAATACTACAGTTATCTAAAACATAAATAGATTGGCAAACAAATGCAATCATTTATGTTAAGATTAATCTCAAATTGTGTTATACACTTTCCCATTCAAAGCATGCAGCTATCATAGTGTTGGATGAAATGGGTTAAAAAGTCAATAATAACAACCTTGAATAACAACATATCAATACAAACTTAAAGCCAAAGACCGTGAAGAGAATTGAGGCTAATTTCCAACTGCTCATGTCTAACATCTCCTTGCACTATTACCATACGTTATGCAGCTAATTAAACAATATTTCAACACTCTGTGTGATGCTAAGCAGCAAAGCAGATGTAAAATCCTGCAATTAAGGCCAAGATGTGCTTGCTATCTCTTGGGCATGACTTAGAAAAAGGGTAAACATTACAAATGAAGACACGTAAAACCGCTGGGATGACGACATACGGTAGACATTTTAAATATTGGCAAGATATATGTGTTGAACTGTCAGCAACCCGTGGCTCTAGAGCCGCATGCGGCTCTTTAGTGTCTACCATGAATTGATTAACGTGGACCCTGACTTAAACAAGTTAAAAGTCTTATTCGGGTGTTACCATTTAGTGGTCAATCGTTCGGAATATGTACTGTACTGTGCAATCTACTAATAAAAGTTTCAATCAATCAATCAATTGAAGCCCTGGTGGCTCCCTGGAGCGTTTTTAAAAAAGTATTGAAAATGGAAAAAGATGGGAAATATTTTTTTTGTTGTAGTATGTTTTTTGTTTGAGGACAAACGTGACAAAAACCTTCCCAATTGTTAGAAAGCTCACTATTTAATATGTTCGTGTGTATGCTTCACTGATGAGAGTATTTGGTGAACATCGTTTTGTCCTACTAATTTTGGCGGTTCTTGAACTCCTCAGAGTGTGGACTGTGATGCAACTGTTTGTTTACATATACAATCTTCCACTCCTTCTTTGTCTCATTTTGTCCACCAAACGTTTTAAGCTGTGCGTGAATGCACAACGGTGCACTTTGTTGATGTTATTTACTTGTTGGAGTGCTAATCAGGCATATTTAATAAATGCATGACTGCAAGCTAATCAATGCTAACATACTATTTAGGCTATCTGTATGTACATATTATATCATTATGCCTCACTTCTCCCGTCCAAAGGCAAAACCCAGTAACTCAATTTTGGTCAAAACTGAGCTGATAATAATTTTGGAGTTCCTAGGTGATATGCTTTACATTAGTGAATGCGATATTGTAATTTGTTCCGTAAGTAAGCTGTTACGTGCATGGCAGGACCTAACAACTACCACATAACCGCGTAGATACAACAGAAAAACCTAGTATCTCAAGGGACCAATCGGAGCTTCTTTGTCAGTCGCCTTATTGTCTTTAATGAAACATTTGCACGAATGGGGGCCAACGGTCAACCTGATTATGTGATATTATGGCACAAGGGGATATTTGGAAGATTGGCCCAGGACGTTGCAAGCACCTTCATTAAATGTATTGTTCTTGATTCTTCCCCTTGCATACTCGTTTGGGCAGATAACTGTGGAGGTCAAAATAAAAACTGGACACTGTACACGGCTCTTGCCCAATGTGCAAACGCAGAATGGGGCCCACCCGAGATTGTGATAAAATATCTGGAGAAAGGGCACACGTTCATGAGAGCAGATTCAATCCATGGCTCAATCGGCAAGAAAATGAAAGCTCAAGAAAACATCTGTACGTTTGATGACTTTGTAGATTTTTGTAAGACAGCATCAAGATAGATTGGTTTTCCTTTGTTTTCTCAAAATCAGCTAAAAGTGAGTTACTGGGTTTTGCCTTTGGACGGGAGACTTGTAGGTACATTTGCGCTCATTTAATATCCTTTACTTTTATCCTCTTTCTATATGATTTAGTTTTGCATGTCTCATGACACATGATCTGTACGTCATACTGGCTGCATTTCAGATAGTTGTTTGTGTGCCTTGTTGTTCCAGACCACAGCAAACATTACCTAGCTTGCCAAAGATTGTAATAAATGTATTAATGTATAACTTTGGCCATTAAAGGCCAGTAATTTCCAGGAGTTATCTCAACTTCTGAGTAGCCTCTGATTTACTAATGGTTGTGAAATATACCTACTAAGTGGCCTAGTGGTTAGAGTGTCCGCCCTGAGATCGGTAGATCGTGAGTTCAAACCCCGGCTGAGTCTACCAAAGACTAAAAAAATGAGACCCATTACCTCTCTGCTTGGCACTCAGCATTGAGGGTTGAAATTGGGGGTTAAATCACTAAAAAATGATTCCCGGGCGTGGCACCGCTGCTGCCCACTGCTCCCCTCACCTCCCAGGGCGTGATCAAGGGTGATGGGTCAATTGCAGAGAATAATTTTGCCACATCTAGTGTGTGTGTGACAATCATTGGTACTTTAACTTAAAATAAGTCGATGTGTAAATTTCTGTCAACAAAGATTTGCTTCAGCCTGCCATCGACACATAGTCATTTTGATAGTAGGCTAATATAGATAATGTAGACACTTATGTATTTTAATGCATTTATTATAAGACTTTTTTTTGCGGTTCCAGACAGATTTGATTTTTGTATTGTTGGTCCAATACAGTTATTTCAACGTTTTGGGTTGCCAAGCCCAATCCAATCCAATCCACTTTATTTATATAGCACATTTAAACAACAATAACGTTTCCAAAGTGCTGCACAGCCATGTTAAAAACAATATTTAAAAAACAATATTATGCTCCACCAATGACTGAATAAAAACAAAAAATAAATAAATATAAAACCAATACAAAAAAAACAATATAAAAACAAATATGATTAAAAACAATTTTAAAGGGTAAAATCAATTAAAACAGTAAAATAGAAATCAAAGTGTATAAAAAACACAGAGGACAACAGAGGACAGAGGACCACACAACTTACGTAGTGTTAAAAGCCAAAGAATAAAAGTGGGTCTTAAGACGAGACTTAAAACACTCCACTGTGGAAGCAGTTTGAACATGGAGGGGCAGAGTGTTCCAGAGCTTAGGGACGACCACAGAGAAGACCCTGTCTCCCCTGGTTTTAAGTCTGGTCTTGGGCACCACGAGCTGGAACTGGCTCTCGGACCTCAGAGCGCGCGCAGGAATGTTAATTCGGATGAGGTCCGAGATCTATTGACGTGCCAGTCCATGTAAAGATTTAAAAACAAACAGCAATGTTTTAAAATCAATTCTAAAATGAACAGGGAGCCAGTGCAAACTCTGAAGAATTGGGGTTATATGCTGGCGTTTCCTGGCCCTTGTTAAAAGTCGTGCTGCCGCGTTCTGGACTAACTGCAACCGGGAGAGAGCTTTTTGGCTAATGCCAGCATAAAGTGCATTGCAGTAGTCCGGGCGACTTGAAATGAAAGCATGCACGACTTGTTCAAAAAGGTTAAAAGATAAAAACGGTTTAACCTTTGCTAAAAGACAAAGGTGATAAAAACACGATTTTAAGACGCCATTGACTTGTTTGTCTAGTTTAAAATCGCTGTCTATAGTGACGCCAAGGCTGGTGACTTTGGGACGCTCATCATTTTGCAATGGTCCCAAGTCAGTGAGGGCCGGACCAAAACTAAAATTTCCGTTTTTCCCTCATTCATTATTAAAAAATTCCGGGCTAACCCAGCCTTGACATCGCATAGACAGTTAAGAAGGAGTGTCGGGGGGCCGTGGCCTTTTGAAATCGGCTCATAAATGTGGCAGTCATCTGCATAAAAGTCATAAAACACTCCATGTTTCTTAAAAATATCTCCGAGAGGGAGAAGATAAAGAGCGAACAGGATGGGGCCTAAAATAGATCCCTGGTGGACACCACAGTAAAGCCCTGGACTAAACGTTAATATAAGGACAACAAAAAATAACAATAAATGTGGGTAATGTAGTTTAGTTTTTTAGCTGTGGTGTTTGTTGCCTCAAACTGTACTATTATTGTGTTGGATTAATGGTTCGATCAGAAATGTGGAGGGTTTAAATCAGGGGTAGGGAACCTATGGCTCTAGAGCCAGATGTGGCTCTTTTGATGACTGCATCTGGCTCTCAGATAAATCTTAGCTGACATTGTTTAACACGATAAGTAATTCATAATTCCGCTGGTAATCACAATGTTAAAAATGACGTTCAAATTATAAAACATTCTCATGCATTTTAATCCAACCATCCGTTTTCTATCGCACCTGTTAAAGAAGTCGCATTAAAGGTAAGAAGTATTATATTTATTAATGGTTAGCTTTAGAATAACATCCATCCATTTCCATCCATTTTCTGCCGCTTATTCCCGTTCGGGGTCGCGGGAGGCGCTGGCGCCTATCTCAGCTACAATCGGGCGGAAGGCGGGGTACACCCTGGACAAGTCGCCACCTCATCGCAGGGCCAACACAGATAGACAGACAACATTCACACTCACATTCAATTTAGTGTTGCCAATCAACCTATCCCCAGGTGCATGTCTTTGGAAGTGGGAGGAAGCCGGAGTACCCGGAGGGAACCCACGCATTCACGGGGAGAACATGCAAACTCCACACAGAAAGATCCCGAGCCTGGATTTGAACCCAGGACTGCAGGACCTTCGTATTGTGAGGCAGACGCACTAACCCCTCTGCCACCGTGAAGCCCTTTAGAATAACAATGTTATTAAAAAGAATAAAAGACTTACCAGGGTGTACCCCGCCTTCCGCCCGATTGTAGCTGAGATAGGCGCCAGAGACCCCCGCAACCTCAAAAGGGAATAAGCGGTAGAAAATGGATGGATGGAAAAGACTTATTATACTCTAAAAATGTTGGTCTTAAAAATGCACGCATTTAGTTGTATTCAGTGTTAAAAAATATTATATGGCTCTCACGGAAATACATTTTGAAATATTTGGCCTTCATGGCTCTCTCAGCCAAAAAGGTTCCCGACCCCTGGTTTAAATGGTAACAATTAAAATTCCCTTTTTTTTTTGCAAGAACAGGAAGAATTTGGTCTGAGTGTGTTGGCTATCCTTAACGAGGGGATGCACTCTTTGCTTAAAGCGCAGTAGCTCCTTATGATCTCAAAGCAGATTGGTTGCACTGATGCAGTTTGGGCTGCACGTGCCTTGGCGCTCACATCAGAGCCCTGGCCCGAAACTTTGTCTTTCGTACTTCCCCTGTATAATTATCCCTCACACTTTTCCCCCCCAGTAACGACAACTGCCCTAATAAAGAAGACGGCAGAGATGTTAGGAGTTGGGGATGTTTGGTCCATGCTAGCACACAGGCTTACTGGACCCAAATAATGATGACGTTAATGTCTCCTGGCACAAGGTCCTCCATGCAGGCTTTTTTTTTTTTTTCTGTGCAGAGATTCAAACGATGCTTCATTTTCTCTCAAGGTCTATTTTCTGATACGTGCAATTTAAACACCGGATGCAGAAAAATCAAATCAAGTTTTTTTTTTTCGGGCAAACGAGACGGCTGATCTGTGCTGCGCTGAAAGGGGTGCATTGTGTCTTTGGTGCAAACGCGGCAAAGTGATGATGAGAGAGTAAATTAGAAGCTGTCAATACCGTGGGACACGTCTTAGAGAGCGCCGAGGAGGTTGGCTTCGACGCTAGATATGCAGCTGGTCGGAGCAACAAAGGGCCCGTTGGACGTCGCGCTCCACGAGGACACTGGGTCTTGTCAGCTCGCCCTGGATGGGCCATTCTGCATCACAAGGCAGGGGCTCATGTTTCACTTTGGGCTTAGGGGAAGTGAGCATGGCAGCGGAGGAGGCCGAGCGCTGGGAGGGACACTGGTCGACTGAGCACTCGTGGCACGATGTTACCAGCCCAGGGGCTACTACTTTATCCTCAGCCTTGAATTGATGGTCCCGTACCATGAAGAGCATGAAGAGGCTGGTCAGTATTGCTACCTCGGGGCCAGTTTATGTGAGGTTAAGGCTTATCTCAGCAGAGCAGTGCGAGCAGAAATACTGCAACTGAATGGTGTGGAAAATATCCCACAATTAAAGCATTTAGATTGACAAAAGGATAGCGCGACACTTTTCTCTGTATTTAAATAAATTACATAAATTAACAGAATATCACTTCAAAGGGGAACATTATCACCAGACCAATGTAAGCATCAATATATACCTTGATGTTGCAGAAAAAAGACCATATATTTTTTTAGCCGATTTCCGAACTCTAAATGGGTGAGTTTTGGCGAATTAAACGCCTTCCAATTTATCGCTCTCGGAGCGATGACGTCAGAATGTGACGTCACCTAGGTAGTCAACGCCATTTTCTCCAACACGTTACATGCAGCAAGTCAAATCAGCTCTGTTATTTTCCGTTTTTACGACTGTTTTCCGGTACCTTGGAGACGTTATGCCTCGTCGGAGGGTGTAACAACACGATCAGGGACCGATTCAAGTTGATTTACGTAGAATGTGCATCAATTAGCACAGCATGCTAATCGATGCTAACATGCTATTTAGGCTAGCTGTATATACATATTGCAGCATTATGCCTCATATGTAGCTATACTTACATCCTTTCTCTCCACCCATGTAATGCCAAACAAACACCTACCAATCAACGGATATAAGTTGCTCCAGTGTCAAGAGATGCGAAAGTCCCTCGTTTGTTTTTTTATTTTATTTTTATTGTTTTTATTTAATCAACATAAAAATACACAAGATACACTTTCCATTAGTGCATCAACCCCCCAAAGAAAACCCCTCCCTCCCCCATTCACACTCATCCACACCCACTCACACAAAAAAGGGTTGTTTCTTTCTGCTACCAAAATTCTGGTTCCCACAACATATATAACACAGTCTGCAAGGGACACAGTCCCTGAAACACACATGAATGTGTGTGTCGCCGGTCCACTAACATTATCATTAATTACTATTTTTAATATGATTGTTGTATATGATTTTACTTTCTTTTTATCCAAGAAAATGTTGTTGTTTTTTTTATCTCATTTAATTTTATTTATAAAATAAAAAAAGAACCTTATCTCCACCAGACTAGGTTGATAATTAAATTAGACTCGTCTAAAGGTTTTTAAAACCGTTTGGTTTTTACCGGCGATGCTACGACAGACATGGCACAGAGATGGCAAGAATGTGTGGATATCCTGCGACACTCAAAACAGATGCATTCCCAACGATAAAGTCAACGAAATCACAAAGGTGAGTTTTGTTGATGTTGTTGACTTATGTGCTAATCAGACATATTTGGTCGCGGCATGACTGCCAGCTAATCGATGCTAACATGCTATTTAGGCTAGCTGTATGTACATTTGAAACTATATTTACATCCAGCGTTTCCTTCCACCCACATTTAATGCGTAACAAACACTTACCAATCGATGGATTTAAGTTGCTCCAGTGTCAATACAAAAGTCCTGATCGTTTGGTCCGCACATTTTACCGGCGATGCTAAGGCAGATATGCATGGCCAAATAGTGTCAATAGCTATTCGCTCAATAGCTTCAGTTTCTTCTTCAATTTCATTTTCGCTATCTGCTTCCGTACTCCAAATCCGAGTCAGAATCCGAGCTAATGTCGCTATATCTTGCTGTGCTATCCGCCATCTGTTTGTATTGGCATTGCTATGTGACGTCACAGGAAAATGGAAAGTGGCTCCGCAAATAGCCAAAAACAAGCACTTTAAAACTTGTTTAGGGATATTCCGGGACGGATAAAATTTTGAAAAAAACTTCGAAAAATAATATAAGCCACTGGGAACGGATTCTTATTGGTTTTAACCCTTCTGAAATTGTGATAATGTTCCCCTTTAAGTTCTCCGTATGATTGTTTTGCTCCTGGAAATGAATCTGACAGTCATTCTCCGTAATATCAATTAGTTTTTGAGTAGTCGGTAGATAATTAAATGTTACTTGGAATTCCGCTTTTCTATTGCCAGACTTAGACCCTGTCATAACTCATTAAACAAATAATTCTTTAGCCCAACCCCACTTCGGCCACACTAAATCCTTGTTTAAGGTTCCCCTCCTTGGATCATTTTTTACACTGGTAAGGCCGCCGTCTATTTCTTGAATCTTTGGCTCTTAGCTTTGTATGGACTCATTGATGGTTTACAAACTGAGTTCATAGAGGACGTGACGTCAGAAAGAGCGCGCCACAGCCAGCTTCATAATAAAGCGGTTTCGTAACTCGGAGCTAACCACTGGAAATATGAAATCGAGTCATCCAGACATGCCCTTGTTTCTCCTTCCGCATTTACAGCAATTGTGGAAATCACACATGAATACCTTAAGAGACAGCGATTGCGGCTATTTGGGATACAACACTTCTCAGACGGCTAGAGAACTTTCAAATTTCCAGGTCAGTTGTGATTCTACTTACCGAAAAACGTTGTCCGTTTGTCGAAGGAGAAACAACGAGAATGCGGTCTCCCATGGATGTGATAAAAAAAGGTAGCGTGTGCTTTGTTTTACCTGGCCGTCGAGGGAAGACTACGGAAAACGGCAAATACTTTTGGACTGGCAAAGCAGACAGTATCAGTTATTGTCCACCATGTATGTCACGGACTCAACGTCTAGGTCCAGAGTATATAAAGTCACCAAAAACGAATGGACAATGAAGGAGTAGTGTCTTGACCAGATATTTACATCCCTAGATTGATTGTTGTAAAATGTTCTTTATCACGTTGTTTACTTTTTCCAATAAAGATGTCATTAATTTATGATGGCTAAGGTATGATTCACTACAATAGGGCCCCACTGCACACTGGATTCCAATTAATTGAAATACCACAACACTGGATATTGTTCAGATAAGTTAAACTTAAGAACTGGCACAAAAAAAAACACTGGAGGTGACTTTGACATGCGCATTTTCCGCGCATGCTCACTAGGTCGCGTTGCGCGGGCGGACAGAGGGGGTCTTAAACGACAATTGTTTGGGTGTGGACAAGGATAAGGTTAGCTGGGATTTACCCTGGATAACCATAGTGACTTAATAAGTCGCCCCCCTTTGGTGGTCGTGCGGATGAAGGCATTTAAAAATGTTATTTGGATCACTTCTTTGCAAGTTTTTGTCGCCCTGGTCCATGATAACTTCAAAACTAATGGGGAGCATCTTGAGGAAAACATTAAGAGAAGAAGACCGAAAATAAAATATATGGCCTTACCTTTTTTTTCCCCTTTCGTGTTTTGAGTCAGGTCTGCACTTCTTGTGCCTTTTTTTGTAGGGTCTGACTGCACTAATACACTCCTTTTGCTGTGTCTGTCCCATTTTTCACCAGCTAATTCGACTGAAAGGGTCTGTATGTTCCTCATGTTCCCATCATTTGCAGGCTGACCTCTTCTTTAGTTGTATTCCTGTAACCTGCAGCAATGTGTCTGGCAGACATACAGTATTTGATCATTCCCCTAAAGGGGAACATTATCACCAGACCTATGTAAGCGTCAATATATACCTTGATGTTGCAGAAAAAAGACCGTATGTTTTTTTAACCGATTTTCGAACTCTAAAAGGGTGATTTTGGTTATTGAAACGCCTTTCAATTGCTTGCTGTCGGAGCAATGCCCTTTCACCCGTGACATTACAACGGGAAGCAATCTGCCATTTTCTCAAACACATTACACACAGAAGTCAAATCAGCTCTGTTATTTTCCGTTTTTTTCGACTGTTTTCCGTACCTTGGAGACATTATGCCTCGTCGGTGTGTTGTCGGAGGGTGTAACAACACGAACAGAGACGGATTCAAGTTGACTTACGTGGAGTGTGCTAATCAGACATATTAATGGTCACGGCATGCTAATCGATACTAACATGCTATTTAGGCTAGCTGTATGTACATATTGCATCATTATGCCTCATTTGTAGCTATAGTTGCATCCAGCCTTTCCCTCCACCCACATTTAATGCCAAACAAACACTTACCAATCGACGGATTCAAGTGGCACCAGTGGTCAAAAGATGCAATCGTTGGTTAGAAGGCGATCGCCGAATTCGTCCTCGTTGCCGACGTATGTCGTGATATGGCTCAATAGCTTCAGTTTCTTCTTCAATTTTGTTTTCGCTATCTGCCTCCGCACTCCAACCATCCGTTTCAATACATGCGTAATATTTTGAATCGCTTAAGCTGCTGAGATCCGAGTCTGAATCCGAGCTAATGTCGCGATACCATTCTGTTGTACCCGCCATGTTTGTTTGTATTGGCATCACGCAGTGACGTCACAGGAAAATGGACGGGTGGATATACCGATAGCGAAAATCAGGCACTTTAAAGCCTTTTTTTCGGGATATTCCATGATGGGTAAAATTTTGAAAAAAAATTCGAAAAATAAAATAAGCCACTGGGAACTGATTTTTATTGGTTATAACCCTTCTGAAATTGTGATAATGTTCTCCTTTAAATTATGTGTGAAAATATCGTGATTTTGGGACAAAGATGACACTGAAACACACACTATGCAATATGGAATTTCCTCCAGTCTTCTTTATTTGATGCCAGCTGGCTGATGCAGGCTCACCCACATTTCAGAGCTAAACGTGGACATTCCAAAATGTGCCAAACTAGTCAGAAAACAAGCCTAACTAAAATCACAACTTAATTTTTTGGTCCAGAACAATAAATTGAGTGCTAATGTTCTTAAACCTAATAGTAGTCTAAGGAGCTGCATTTCATCAGAAGTAAGCAACAACCATGCAGACCTACACTACGGCAGCTCTTCTAATCCATACAACATTGCTATTGAGACAGAAGCTCGGTACATTCAGCGAGATTATCCTGGCCCAAAAAATAGATTTGCTAAGCAAACAATCAATTGAATACATGTTTATTTTTTCCTCATAGTCCTGCACACTAAAAGTGTTGGGTTATTTTGATAACACAATAAATGAGTAGTTGGGAAAGGAGTAGGACAAACCTGCGGTAAAATGTATCATTTTTAACCAACTATTGGGTCAAGGAGCGCTAAATTGTGCAACACAATAGTTGGGTTTAGAATAACCCAACATTGTAGTGAACATAACTCAGTTTTTATGTTAAATAAATTCAACACAATAGTTGGGTGATAAATCAACCAACATTGAGTTAGCGTAACTCAACTTTTGGGTTAAACAATTTAACCCAATAGTTTGTTTGGAAATAACCCAACATTAACTTTTTAATAACTCAACTTTTTGATTAAATGATTCAACCCAAAAGTTGTATTGAAAAAAATAACCCAACATGTTGAGTTAAAATAACTAAAATAAGGGGTTTGTCCTCTTCTGAACCAGCAGTCGGGTTAAAATGTAGTTATTTTTTAACCCAACATTTTTCAGTGTGTGTTGTTTTTCTGTACCATGCCTGTCACTTGAGGTCAGCTAAAACAGGCCCGAGCTCACTCGATTGATTACCCATCCCTAATGAGTTGTTGTCCATCCCATCCATCCATTTTCTACCGCTTGTCCCTTGTGGGGTTGCGGGAATCATGATGTGATTTGTTGTATCTACTCTAAAATAAAGCTGCAAGTATTTTGCTTTCTGGGTATTTATTTATACTGTAGTTGTTATAATAGTAACTAGCTGCACAGGATAGTGACAACTCAGTAGACCTTTTGGGGCGGTAGAGCGCCCGTGCCAGCAATTTGAGGGTTGCAGGTTCGATTCCCGCTTCCGCCATCCTAGTCACTGCCGTTGTGTCCTTGGGCAAGACACTTTACCCACCTGCTCCCAGTGCCACCCACACTAGTTTAAATGTAACTTAGATATTGGGTTTCACTATGTAAAGCGCTTTGAGTCACTAGAGAAAAGCGCTATATAAATATAATTCACTTCACTTCACTGTGGTGTCAAACTTACGGACCGAGGGCCGGATCAAGCCTGCAAACAGGTTTTATCCGGATGAGTTTGCCAAGTATAAAAATGAGCCGAAATTTTGAAATAAAAGTAACCGCTGTTCTAAATGTGTCCAGTAGATGTCGCAACAGCAATTCTTTGAATCTTTGTAGATTATGCTACATATGTAAAAAAAAATAAACCACATGATGTTAATGCAACAGTCAAGGAAAATGAGCAAACTACATGAATAACATCTTGTAATTTAACCATGATACTATTTTTTTTATTTTGATAGATTGAAAATGAACACCAATGAGTTGACTAATGAACATTATCACACAATGTATTTAGGAAGTATAAATAACGACACATAAAGATAGATAACTATCAACCGCAATATGTCAGTGTAAAAAAAAAAAACATTATTATGATTTGTACATTTTCAGAATGTGCTTGTTCTAATTTTAAACAAAGAATCTGAATCTGAAGTTGTCTTTATTTTTAAGTTATCGTGCCGTGATTTCACCAGTCCGGCCCACCTGGGAGTATATATTTCTCAATGTGGCCCACGATCTAAAATGAGTTTGACACCCCTGCATTAGACATGACCAACAAAACAGATCAATATTTGCAGTGTTGTCGTGATGTTAGAGCTCATGTAAAAATACTTTCAATCTATTAAAAGGAAACACTTTCCCACTTGGTTTGGTGGGCAGACAGTGATGATGCATCCTCTCATACATTGACTGAATGCAAGAAATAACTGTTTTGTAAGACTGGGTTGTCTAAGGCAGTGTTTTTCAACCTTTTTTGAGCCAAGGCACATTTTTTTCATTGAAAAACAAAAACAGAGGCACACCACCAGCAGAATTCATTCAAAAACGAAACTCAGTTGACAGTAAAAAGTCGTCGTCGCAATTGTTGGATTTGACTTTAAACCATAACCAAGCATGCATCAATACAGGTCTTGTCTCAAAGTTGGTGTACTGTCACCACCTGTCACATCACGCCGTGACTTGTTTGGAGTTTTTTGCCGTTTTCCTGTGTGTAGTATTTTAGTTCTTATCTCTCGCTCCTATTTTGGTGGCTATACCTCTCTTTTTGGTATTCTCCTGTAGCAGTTTCATGTGTTCCTTTGAACAATATTACCCGCATCCACAAACCCTGTTTTCATATGAGTTGGGAAATTGTGTTAGATGTAAATATAAACGGAATACAATGATTTGCAAATCCTTTTCAACCCATATTCAATTAAATGCACTACAAAGACAAGATATTTGATGTTCAAACTCATAAACTTTATTTTTTTTTGCAAATAATAATTTACTTAGAATTTTATGGCTGCAACATGTGCCAAAGTAGTTGGGAAAGGGCATGTTCACCACTGTCTTAAATCACCTTTTGTTTTAACACTCAATAAATGTTTGGGAACTGAGGAAACATATTTTTGATGCTTAAGGTGGAATTCTTTCTCATTCTTGTTTTATGTAGAGCTTCAGTCGTTCAACGGTATTTTACGCTTCCTCTTGCGCCACACATTTTCGATGAGAGACAGGTCTGGACTGCAGGCGGGCCAGGAACGTACCCTCACTCTTTTAATACGAAACCACGCTGTTGTAACACGTGGCTTGGCATTTTCCTGCTGAAATAAGCAAGGGCATCCATGATAACGTTGCTTGGATGACAACGACAACATATGTTGCTCCAAACCCTGTATGGACCATTCAGCATTAATAGTGCCTTCACAGATGTGTAAGTTACCCAAGCCTTAGGTACTAATGCACCCCCATACCATCACAGATGCTGCCTTTTGAACTTTGCGTCGATAACTGTCTGGATGGTTTGCTTCCCATTTGGTCCGAATGGCACCATGTCGGATATTTCCAAAAACAATTTGAAATGTGGACTCATCAGACCACAGAACACTTATCCACTTTGCATCAGTCCATCTTAGATGATCTCGGGCACAGAGAAGCAGGCAGCCTTTCTGGATGTTGTTGATAAATGGCTTTCGCTTCACATAGTAGAGCTTTAATCTGCACTTACAGATGTAGCGACAAACTGTATTTAGTGACAGTGGTTTTCTGAAGTGTTCCTGGGCCCATTTGGTGATATCCTTTAGAGATTGATGTTGGTTTTTGATAGAGTACCGTCTGAGGGATCGAAGGTCACGGTCATTCAATGTTGGTACCTTGCCATGTCGCTTAAGTGGAGTGATTTTACCAGATTCTCTGCACCTTTTGATGATAATATGGACCGTAGATGTTGAAATCCCTAAATTTCTTGCAATTGCACTTTGAGAAACGTTGTTCTTATACTGTTTGACTATTTGCTCACGCAGTTGTGGACAAAGGGGTGTACCTCGCCCCATCCTTTCTTGCGAAAGACTGAGCATTTTTGGGGAGGCTGTTTTTATACCCAATCATGGCACCCACCTGCTCCCAATTAGCCTGCACACCTGTGGGATGTTCCAAATATGTGTTTGATGAGCATTCCTCAACTTTATCAGTATTTATTGCCACCTTTCCCAACTTCTTTGTCACGTGTTACCCATGCCTTGGGCACTAATACGGATGTACATTGTGGACGCCGTCGTTGCTCCACAGTAAGTCTTTGCTGTCATCCAGCATTTAGTTTTTACTTACTTTATAGCCAGTTCAGTTTTAGTTTCGTTCTGCATAGCCTTCCCTAAGCTTCAATGCCTTTTCTTAGAGGCACTCACCTTTTGTTTATTTTTGGTTAAATTATTAGACACCTTTTTACCTGCACACTGCCTCCCGCTGTTTCCGATGTCTACAAAGCAATTAGCTACCGGCTGCCACCTATTGATATGGTAGAGTATTACACGGTTACTCTGCCAAGCTCTAAACAGCACCGACACTCAACAACACATAATTTGCAGACTATAATTACTGGTTTGCAAAAATATTTTTAACCCAAATAGGCGAAATCAGACAATCTCCAACGCCACACCAGACTAGTGGTTGAAAAACACTGTTCTAAGAACACCATTTATTGGCCTTCTAATTACTGGAAAAATGACTAGACAGCATTTCAACCCTTCACAAAACTTCAATAATTTCTAATCAGCTTTTTTTTTTTTTTTTTTTTAATCACAACACTTTAGCGCGCTCTTCCTCTCCCTTTCTTCTGTTTGGACGTGATTTCACCCTGCTTTTGCCTGGAGCTTTCTCTCCCTTTATTACGTCTGTGGCCGCTGTATATTTTTGGAGCTGGCATCTTATAGACTTTAATAAGGGTGACCAATCAAAGGCAGCAAACAGCAATGCCCCACATTTTGTCTCCACTTAATTTAATTACATCATTTGAGCCGAGCCAAGAGTGAGACGGGAAGAGAGACGATTAATCCTCTGCGGCTTATGAAGGCAGGTTGGACACTGTCCGCCGTCTGATGCAGAAACGTTGCTTGGGGACTGTCTTGATGAAAGGGGGCTTAAGGCTCATAGGTCAGTGGATACTGTAAAAACAATACTGTGGAACGGTGCTAATTAGAATGCTTGCCAAGCCTTGTCTAAGGCACCGGGGTGACCTCCACTTCTCTCTGTAGACTACTTTTTAATGTCTTTTTTAGTCCGTGGAGCACCACCATGGATAAACTCATCCTGGAGCGTACATATTAAAGATGTACAAAGGAGTATCAGGACATAGGGGAAACATTCAGAATATATATTATGTGATTAACTGCTAACCAGTCAGCTGGGATAGGCTCCAGCTAACCTGTGACCCTGAACATGATAAGGAGTCGAAACTGAATTGAAGTCCTAATCTATCCATCCATACATCAATTTTCTAGCTCGCTGGTCCTCAGAAGGGTTGTGAGTGATCAAGAGAGGGGGTTCACTCTGGTCGGGTCACATTTTGACAAACAGTTCAAACAGTTCACACTCACATGGACAATTTAGAGCAGGGGTAGGGAACCTATGGCTCTAGAGCCAGATGTGGCTCTTTTGATGACTGCATCTGGCTCTCGGATAAATCTGAGCTGACATTGCTTGACACGATAAGTAATGAATAATTCCACTTGTAATCACAGTGTTAAAAATAACGTTCAAAATATAAAATATTCTCGTGCATTTTTAATCCATCCAACCGTTTTCAACGCACCTGTTCAAGAAGTTGCGTTAATGGTAAAAGTTATTTATTTATTATTGGTTAGTGTGGGGCTTGCCCACCTGGGGGTTCTTCACACCACTAAGCACCGACATGAGAGCCTGTTTCAGTGTTACAATATTGTTTTATTTTTCAATAAGTCTCTCAGTTGCTTTCCAGCAATTGTCTTTTTCTCTTTCGTTCTTGCTCGCACTCTGGCTCCAGCCCCAACCCCAACCCCGTCTCTCCTCCTGGCTGCTGCTTATAACAGAGCGGCAGGTAAGCACCTGTCGCTAATTTCGAGGCCGGTCCTGGCAACACCCCGCTTCGCTGCAGGCCCGCAGGCCACACCCCCTTACAGTTAAATTCAGAATAACAATGTTATTACAAAGAATAAAATACCTACTATACTCTAGAAATGTTACTCAAAAATGCACGTGTTTAGTTGTGTTCAGTGTTAAAAAAAAAAACATTATATGGCTCTTACGGAAACACATTTTAAAATATTTGGCTTCTTGACTCTCTCAGACAAAAAGGTTCCCGACCCCTGATTTAGAGCAAGTGTGGGCAAATATTTGACTTGCGGGCCGAATTGGGCTGAAAAAATGTGTCTGGGGCCCAGGCTATAGCTTTAACACAGTGGTTCTTAACCTTGTTGGAGGTACCGAACCCAACCAGTTTCATATGCGCATTCACCGAACCCTCCTTTTTTTATCAAATTCAAGACAAAGTTACCGTATTTTTCGGGGTATAAGTCGCTCCGGAGTATAAGTCGCACCCGCCGAAAATGCATAAAGAAGGGAAAAAAGATATATAAGTCGCACTTTTTGGGGACATTTATTTGATAAAACCCAACACCAAGAATAGACTTTTGAAAGGCAATTTAAAATAAATAAAGAATAGTGAACAACAGACTGAATAAGTTTACGTTATATGACGCATAAATAACCAACTGAGAAGGTGCCTGGTATGTTAACGTAACATATTATGGTAAGAGTCATTCAAATAACTATAACATATAGAACATGCTATACGTTTACCAAACAATCTGTAACTCCTAATCGATAAATCCCAGGAAATCTTATACGTCTAGTGTCTTACTTGAATGAGCTAAATAATATTATTTGATATTTTACGGTAATGTGTTAATGAGTCCCTCCTGAGTGTAAGTCGCACCCCCGGCCAAACTACGGAAAAAAAACTGCGACTTATAGTCCGAAAAATACAGTAAATGTTTTTGGTAACACTTTAGTATGGGGAACATATTCCAAGTAACAAAGACTTAATTTAGAGTTTTTTGGACACTCGGGGAACATAGTCTAAGTAACAAAGACTTATTTTAAAGTTATTTGGTTAGAATTAGGGTTATAATAAGGCCATGCCGAATAAGGCATTAATAAGTACTTAATATTGACTATTTAAGATCCAATATGTTACTATTTTGCATGTTAATAAGCAACTACTTGATGGTGAATATGTGTTCCCCATACTAAAGTGTTACAATGTTTTTTTTTACTGGTGCACAAAATGAACCGTGCATGAACATCACCTTGTTCGAACAACAAAACCAACACAGTGCATAAACTCACAACAAATTCCACACATGCAAATCAGTCCGACTTCTGCTGTTGCCGTATCCATAATACGCCGATAGAGAGAAGTTTTTATTTACACGATGTGTTTTGACCACCGTCGAACCCCGGAGCCCAACTAGGGCTTCGATCGAACCCAGGTTAAGAACCACTGCTCTAACAGACCCGGTAGTACATTACGCATCTTTTAAATGTGTAATGTAAAATTGTTTTTATTGTTATTAAATAAAGCATCTAAATCGATTAAATATATAAATCACTGCACTAACTTCAGAAGTGTATTAAGAAAATTACAGTAATTTGAAGTTACAATTTTAAGACCACAGCTTCTATATCTTTTTTATTATTTATTCCAACTTATGGCCTGATTTGCTATAAGATCCAAATACCACACGGTAAACAGCGTGTGCAACCTATAGAATAGTGTGTACTCGAGTTGTACGGTATACCAGTATTTGCATAGTACTGCGATACTAATGAATCATATTCGGTACTATACTGCCACTGAAAAGTGCCGGTCGGCCACCCTCCTTGCAGGACGAGGAATAGCTAAACATGCTTCACTATGCACCGTAGCTCATAGGTGTCAAAATTTAAACAAACGCCATTGGTGGATCAGCACCTAACATCCACTGTAATGATACCAAGTACAATAGTGTATCTATTTGATACTACTATGATTACGTCGATCGTTTTTGGCATCACAACATCATCTTTCCTTTTTAAAAAAATCTTTTTATGTTCATAAAGTCAGGAAATATGTCCCTGGACTCATGAGGACTTCGAATATGACCAATGTAGGATCCTGTATCGACTTGGTATCGGATTGATACCCAAATTTGTGGTATAATCCCAAACTAATGTAAAGTATAAAACAATAAAAAAATAATTGATTATTACATTTTAACAGAAGTGTAGATAGAACATGTTAAAAGAGAAAGTAAGCAGATATTAACAGTAAATGAACAAGTAGATTAATAATTCATTTTCTACCACTTGTCCTTAATAATTCTGACAAAATAATAGCATAGAAAATGACATATCTTACTGCATATGTCAGCAGACTAATTAGGAGACCTTGGTTGCTTACTTACTAATAAAAGACAAGTTGTCTTGTATGTTCACTATTTCATTTAAATACAAACTTGTAATAAAAAAACATATGTTTAATGTACTGTAAGATTTGTTGTTAAAATAAAGCCGATAATGCAATTTTTTGTGGTCCTCTTTATTGAGAAAAGTACCGAAAAGTATCGAAATAATTTTGGTACCGGCGTATCAGACATATTCAAACTTTTGGTAACACTTTAATATGGGGAACATATTCACCATTAATTAGTTGCTTATTAACATGCACATTAGTAACATATTGGCTCTCAGTGGGTCATTATTAAGTACTTATTAATGCCTTCATCTGCATGGCCTTATTATACAACCAGTAAGCCATTAAAGGCCTACTGAAACCCACTACTACCGACCACGCAGTCTGATAGTTTATATATCAATGATGAAATATTAACATTGCAACACATGCCAATACGGTCTTTTTAGTTTACTAAATTGCAATTTCAAATTTCCCGCGAAGTGTCCTGTAGAAAACGTCGTGGTATGACGTGGTGCCCGATCCAAGCTATAAGTAGTCTGCTTTAATCTCATAATTACACAGTATTCTGGACTACTGTGTCGTTGAATCTTTTGCAATTCGTTCAATTAATAATGGAGAACTCAAAGTAGAAAGATGGAGGTGGGAAGCGGTGTATTGCAGCTGCCTTTAGCATCACAAACACAGCCGGTGTTTCCTTGTTTAAAAATCCCGAAGATGAAGCTTTACTATGGAACAGAGCAGTCAAGCGAACATGGATCCCGACCACATGTCAACCGGCAGGTTTCGGTGAGAAACTTGTGGTAATAAGTCGGCTCTTACCGTAGACATCAGCGGAGTTTGCGTCCTGCTGCAGCTGCGTGGCTTCCCTCAGAGACACTGGCGGTCACCACATCTGACTTTCAGGTACTATATAATCTCACTAAAACACTAGTAACACAATAGGCAGATAAGGCATTTTCCAGAATTATCCTAGTAAATGTGTCTAATATTTTTTCATAACATGGTCACTACTGCCTAGTTTCTCTTGTTATATTCTTATTTTACTGTTGTATTGGTATTCCCATTGTTTTTATTTTTTTTTGTAATATTTATCTATTTTGTTTCCTTTAAACCCCCATTATTTACTTTTTACTTTTTTATTTTATTTATTTATTTGTTTTTATTTTTATTTTTAAATTGATCTCACCTCTGTACACTGCTGCTGGAATTTAAATTTTCCTGAAGGAACTCACCTGAAGGAATCAATAAAGTACTATCTATCTATCTATCTATTTATCTATCTATCTATCTATCTATCTATCTATCTATCCATCTATCTATCTATCTATCTATCATCTATCTATCTATCTATCTATCTATCTATCTATCCATCTATCCATCTATCCATCTATCCATCTATCCATCTATCCATCTATCCATCTATCTATCTAATAACATCTGAATCGCTTTCACTGCCGTCGTCTATTTATTTATTTTTTTTTAACCTTTTTTTTTTTTCTAGTCCTTCACTCTCATTATCCTCATCCATGAATCTTTCATCCTCGCTCAAATTAATTGGGAAATTGTCGCTTTCTCGGTCCGAATCGCTCTAGCTGCCGGCGGCTATGATTGTAAACAATGTGAGGATGTGAGGAGCCCTAAAACCCGTGACGTCACGCGCACATCGTCTGCTACTTCCGTGGATGTTCTCTACTAAATCCTTTCAGCAAAAATATGGCAATATCGCGAAATGATCAAGTATGACACATAGAATGGACCTGCTATCCCCGTTTGAATAAGAAAATCTCATTTCAGTAGGCCTTTAAATAAGAGTCTTTCCTCAATAAGGGTATTTACAATATGTTCCCGTGGTCTCCAAATAACTCTATATTAATTATTTGTTACTTAGAATATGTTCCTCATACTAAAGTGTTACCAAACTTTTTATTTTTTATTTATTTTATTTATTTATTTATTTTTCATATTCAAACTTTTATACAAAAAAATAAAAATGTTGGCCTTCCGATCGTGGTTTATACATTCCTAAATCAGTCATCATCCTATAATGCATTTTTGGAGGAGGGCGGGCGACGAAGCAGAAGAGAATTTAAAAATTGTTCATTCAGACATCAAAACGGAGTTCTGATCCACCATATGAACACCATTAATGTTATAGTATGGTAGTAGTATACCCAATTACTGCCGGAAAACATAAAATCTGCCATCCAGATTTAGAACAAACAATTAATATTTGAGAATGAAGCAGAAGTAAACATGCAAAAAACAACTAATCCATATCAATGAAAACAAGTACTGTAGTAATAACAGCAGTTAATAGCAGATACTTTATAACAAAGTACCCGATGGACTTGCAGTCAAGATTAAGTCTCTGAGCAATGAAGTGGAAAAGCTGATATTGACCGTGCTATATATATGCCAATATGGCCAGACTTATTAAGCCCAGCGCAGGGTATCAAGCCAAGCTGCTTGCACTCTTGGCTTATTTAGCACCTTCAGCTGACTGCAAAGTGAACAACTCTGCTTCTGCCCTCCCTCTGATAAAGATATAAGAGGGGGGTTTATTACTTTACAGAAAACATTGGAAAAACAGCATATAGCAATTGTATTAATAATAGGTTACTTTCATGGTAGAAGCTAAAGAAAGTGGCTCCTAAGTATGGTACTCGGTGCTCCACACACAGCATTATTGTAAGTGATTTACAGAATTAAGAGTATGCTAGAAGCCCACGGAATAGCTAATATTATGTATGCAAAAGACGGCGGCAATCTCAAAATGTATTACATTTTAATGTTACAAATCGGTAGTGCCAACATAGTATACTAGTAGTCAAGCAAAAAGCGAACTGATGCAATGATGCCACCATTATTGCATTACAGGACATAACTGTATGCTTAAAGGCCTACTGAAATGAAATGTACTTATTTAAACGGGGATAGCAGGTCCATTCTATGTGTCATACTTTATCATTTTGCGATATTGCCATATTTTTGCTGAAAGGATTTAGTAGAGAACATCGCCGATAAAGTTCGCAACTTTTGGTCGCTAACAGAAAAGCCCTGCCTTTACCGGAAGTCGCAGACGATGACGTCACCCGTTGATGGCTCCTCACATATTCACATTGTTTTTAATGGGAGCCTCCAACAAAAAGAGATATTCGGACCGGGAAAACAACAATTTCCCCATTAATTTGAGCGAGGATGAAAGATTTGTGTTTGAGGATATTGATAGCGACGGACTAGAAAAAAATAAAACATCTAGTTAAAAAAAAAAAGGCGATTGCATTGGGACAGATTCAGATGTTTTTACACACATTTACTAGGATAATTCTGGGAAATCCCTTATCTTTCTATTGTGTTGTTAGTGTTTTAGTGAGTTTAATAGTACCTGATAGTCGGAAGGGTATATCCACGGGTGTCTTGAGGCCAGTGTCTGATGGAAACCGACGGCAGCTGTACGGATGGCACAAGCTCAGCTAATGTCCGGTAAGTGGCGACTTTTTACCACAATTTTCTCACCGAAAACTGCTGGTTGACATGTGGTCGGGATCCATGTTCGCTTGACCGCTCTGATCCATAGTAAAGTTTCACCTCCGGGAATTTTAAACAAAGAATTCCGTGTGTTTGTGTGGCTAAAGGCTAAAGCTTCCCAACTCCATCTTTCTACTTTGACTTCTCCATTATTAATTGAACAAATTGCAAAAGATTCAGCAACACAGATGTCCAAAATACTGTGTAATTATGCTATTAAAGCAGACGACTTTTACCTTTGTGTGTGCAAAGCGCTAATATTTCCTAACAATCCGTGACGTCACGCGTACACGTCAGCATTCCGCGACGTTTTCAACAGGACACTTCGCGGGAAATTTAAAATTGCAATTTAGTAAACTAAAAAGGCCGTATTGGCATGTGTTGCAATGTTAATATTTCATTATTGATATATAAACTATCAGACTGCGTGGTCGGTAGTAGTGGGTTTTAGTAGGCATTTAATGATTAAAATGAATTAAATTAAACTCATGTATCTCTCATGTATCTTTTATTAGATTCTTCAACAAAAAACATCAACATTTTTTTTTTCCTAGTTTCATAGTGATGCAAAAACAGCCGAAAGCGAAAAGTTTTGTTGGAACTTTAAATGGTAAATGGGTTATACTTGTATAGCGTCTTTCTACCTTCAAGGTACTCAAAGCGCTTTGACACTATTTCCACATTCACCCATTCAAGCACACATTCACACACTGATGGCGGGAGCAGCAATGCAAGGCCCTAACCAGGACCCATCAGGAGCAAGCATGAAGTGTCTTGCTCAAGGACACAACAGACATGACGAGGTTGGTAGCAGGTGGAGATTGAACCAGGAACCCCCAGATTGCTGGCATGGCCACTCTCCCAACAGCGGTACGCCCATACTTGCCAACCTTGAGACCTCCGATTTTGGGAGGTGGGGGGGTGGAGGGGCGTGGTTGGGGGCGTGGTTAAGAGTCATATATATATATATATATATATATATAAGAAATACTTGACTTTCTGTGATTTCCAGCTATATTTTATATATATATATATACATATATATATATATATATATATATATATATATATATATATATATATATATATATATATATATATATATATATATATATACATGTATATATTTATATACATGTATATATATATATATATATATATATATATATAAAATAAATACTTGAATTTCAGTGTTCATTTATTTACACATATACACACACATAACACTCATTGTTGAGTAAATGGTTGAATTGTCCATCCTTGTTCTATTCTCTGTTACTATTTTTGTAACCATATGCATGTACAGTAGATGGCAGTATTGTCCTGTTTAAAAGTGTCACAACATTGCTGTTTACAGCAGACAAACTGCTTTACGGTAGACGAAAACGTGACTGCTGTTGTTGTGTGTTGTTAAAGCGCTGGGAGTACGTTAATGAAACTGCCTAACAATAAACCCACATACGAAACCAAGAATTCGCCCTCGATCATTCTACAGTTATAACGTCATTGGGCAGATATGCTGTTTATATTGTGGGAAAACGGACATGAAAACAGGCTGTCCTCACTCAGGTCCGCATGGAGCTGGAGGGGGCGTGGCCTCCAGCTCTGCCTGAATTTCGGGAGATTTTCGGGAGAAAATTTGTCCTGGGAGGTTTTCGGGAGAGGCGCTGAATTTCGGGAGTCTCCCGGAAAATCCGGGAGGGTTGGCAAGTATGCCCACGTTATGTGTCTTTCCAACCTGCGAACCATACAGCCATCAAAACAATCACTTTACCTTTTACCATGTGCAAAATGTGTGTAATTACCTCCACCAGGTAATGTATTTTTTCGGGATGGTCAGTTAATTAGCGACAGAGCTTAAAAAGTTACAGTCGGATTTTAATGAAACTTCCGGGAAATATCCAAAATGAAGTAATGTACATATGATACAATTTTGTGGGTGATCTGCCACCCTTTTGTGCTGTGTTATGTCTGTAATTGCCAGCATTTTAGAGTGGCTGTGCAGCTTTTGTGTGGAGGCGGCTCGCAGAGTGTGTTTGTTTTTTTTTAGTTGACACATATGACTGAAAGAAGCGCACTAGTTTTAGATTTGCCTTTCTAAATTGGAAGAAATGGTTCAGAAACTTTCGGTGAGGTGCCAAATGGAACCGGTAGGGACAGCACTTCAGATCCACTATCCAAGTTCTGTGTTCATGGCAGAACTATGTTGGATGTACTCAGAACTTGTCCTGCTTGAGTGAACGACATCAAAGTCAAACTGGCCTACTTCCGATGCAATAACACATTGTAAGTGTGTCTCGTCGTCACATGACATGAAGACCACAAAACAGCCACAGAATATAAAATTATGCGTATTGTTTGCCTCTATAAATCATGTGTTCGTAATTAGGTTGAACCGTGGAATTGAAAGGGCAACAATTGTGCTTAAAAAAAAAAAAATCATATTATTCTGCACTTTGTTTTCTGAGCTATTAGACACTTAAATTGTCGGAAAAAGCACGAAAGTTCGATTAATAGTTGAGGGTGGTGGGCACTCAATGATTGTCAGTAAATCCTAAAGAGCATTGATTGGCGATAGCTGCTTCACAGACACTGAGAGCGCGTTTGAATGGGAAATGGTGTCCTCATAAATCGACATAATGATTTCCCGGGAAACTGAAATAGTAATCCAATAGACATCGTTAAGACATTTTTAATTGTTTTACTCCCACGAGGAGACCTAAAGATAAATGTTTTTGTTTTTTTAATGGTATGCGTAGCTTTTAGAGATGCGTGGTCGGGCGGGTAACATGACGAAAAAATAGATTTTAAATAGATTCGGGCGGGTGGCGGTAGAACCATTTGGAAATATTTGATATACATGGTTCAGGGATCGGTAACTTTTACTGTTCAAAGAGCCATTTTGGACTCGTGTCACAAAGCGAAGAAGACAATAGGAGACGTAAACATTCTCAAGATTGTCTGCCGGCAGTCACCCAGTTAATAAGGTATATGGCGTGCTATGAAGCCTTTGCCTTTGACACCTTCTACATCATGTACAATCTACTTGCCATTCCAGCAATATGTTGTCTGCGGCGACACACACACACGACTGAGAGGCGTACTGGGTGATACAGATTACACTAATGGTTGTGATAAAAAACAATTGTAACACTCTTACTAATATGCACCACGCTGTGAAGCCACACCAAACAAGAATGACAAACACATTTCGGAGAACATCCTCACAGTAACACAACATAAACGGAACACAACAAATACCCAGAATCCTTAGCATCCATGACAAATCCTGACTATATTACAAACCCCGCTAGCAGCAAATCCCCCCACCCGCCGTGCGTCGGTAAGGTGGGCGGGGTTGGGGGCGAGGGGGTGTAAAATATAGTCAGGAAGGTCATGGATGCAAAGGATTCTGCGTATTTGTTGTGTTGCGTTTATGTTGTTACTGTGAGGATGTTCTCCCAAAATGTGTCAAACTTGTTTGGTGTGGCTTCACAGCGTGGCGCATATTAGTAACAGTGTTAAAATTGTTTATATCACAACCATCAGTGTACTCTGTATCACCCAGTATGCCTTTCAATCTTGTACGTGTGTTTGAGGAAGCTGCATACAGCATATTGCTGGACTGGCAAATGGTTCGCCCATGATGTAGAAGGCGTCAAAGGAAATGGCTTCACAACACGCCCTTTTTCTCGTTATCTGGATGAGCACCAACGGATGTTTGCAAGAACGTTAGCGGCTCCCATTGCCTTCTTTACTTTGTGACACGGGTCAAACTAGCTCTTTTAGTGGTAAAGGTTGCCGACTACGGATATATAACAACGGGCGGGCGGTTGTGGTTCTGATAAAATATTGGTTCGGGTGGATGACGACTTTAGTGACGTGGTTGCGGATGATATAAGTGCCTATCCGCGCATCTCGAGTAGCTATGCAGTAGGTTATAGATGTCAACTAATTCATTGCTGTCACACTCAAGGGCCGCACTGATTTGGTGGCTCTTACTCCAATTATGCTCATTTCCATTATAAAGACGGCGCAGTATTGGTTGGAAAGCTCACCTTGATGTCTGTCATACAGTAAATATAAACACATCACTGAGGGAAATAAAGGTCAATCTTTGCAATTGTATTCAGATTTATGGAAACGATCAATAATTAACCTCTCAAGACTATGTTGTACACGGCACGTGTCGGCTAATCTATTTTTGCACGGCGGTGATTACGGGAACAGGGTGCGAGGTGCTGATGGATCTATAATGCCTTGTCTCCTTTTCATATTTCTGTCAAAACTATGTAATTATGATTGGATTCTTCCCCGAGTTTCTCAGCAGAAGTAGTAATACGAGGCCCTTCGCCATAGTTGTGTTAGAGGTCAGTCGCACTAACACGCCGAGCCAGTGGAAGAAGCTCACAATTAAAATCCATGTTTATGCGAGGTTCACTCGTACGATCTGAGGTGGGCGACAATGCGCTGTATTTACTTTGTTGCATTTACTTAAGTACTTAACGGACGGCGTGGTGCAGTGGGAGAGTGGCCGTGCGCAACTCCAGAGTCCCTGGTTCAATCCCCTCCTAGTACCGACCTCGTCACGTCCGTTGTGTCCTGAGCAAGACACTTCATCCTTGCTCCTGATGGGTGCTGTTTAGGGCGTTGCATGGCAGCTCCCTCCTCCAGTGTGTGAATGTGTGTGTGAATGGGTAAATGTGGAAGTAGTGTCAAAGCGCTTTGAGTACCTTGAAGGTAGAAAAGCGGTATGGAAGTACAACCCATTTGTCATTTAAGTAATTTTTTGAATACATTGTACTTAGCAGAGTAGTTTAAATGCAACATATGTTTTACTTTTACTTGAGAATTTATGTGAAGAAAAAACACCACTTTTACCCGTTTACCTTAAAGGCCTACTGAAACCCACTACTAGCGACCACGCAGTCTGATAGTTTATATATCAATGATGAAATATTAACATTGCAACACATGCCAATACGGCCTTTTTAGTTTATCCATCTATCCATTTTCTACCGCTTATTCCCTTTTGGGGTCACGGGGGGCGCTGGCGCCTATCTCAGCTACAATCAGGCGGAAGGCGGGGTACACCCTGGACAAGTCGCCACCTCATCGCAGGGCCAACACAGATAGACAGACAACATTCACACTCACATTCACACACTAGGGCCAATTTAGTGTTGCCAATCAACCTATCCCCAGGTGCATGTCTTTGGAAGTGGGAGGAAGCCGGAGTACCCGGAGGGAACCCACGCATTCACGGGGAGAACATGCAAACTCCACACAGAAAGATCCCGAGCCTGGATTTGAACCCAGGACTGCAGGACCTTCTTATTGTGAGGCAGACGCACTAAGCCCTCTGCCACCGAAATTGCAATTTTAAATTTCCCGCAAATTATCCTGTTAAAAACGTCAGCATGATGACGTGTATGATGATGGATTGTAGCGGACATTTTTTTCCAGCTCGATCCAAGCTATAAGTAGTCTGCTTTAATCGCATAATTACACAGTATTCTGGACATCTGTGTTGCTGAATCTTTTTTAAATTGTTCAATTAATAATGGAGAAGTCAAAGTAGAAAGATGGAGGTGGGAAGCGGTGTATTGCAGCTTCCTTTAGCAACACAAACACAGCCGGTGTTTCCTTGTTTACATTCCTGAAGGTGAAGTTTTACTATGGAACAGCGGTCAAGCAAACATGGTTCCCGACCACATGTGAACCGGCAGGTTTTAGTGAGAAAATTGTGGTAATAAGTCGGCTCTTACCGTCCTGCTGCAGCTGCGGACTCTCTTACCTCCTCCCACCGGAGACACTGGCAGTAACCCCACCCGTGGCCACACCCCTCCGACTTTTAGGTACCATATAATCTCACTAAAAAACTAGTAACACAATAAGCAGATAAAGGATTTTCCAGAATTATACTAACACATTTGTCTAATAACATCTGAATTGCTCCCACTGCCCTTGCCTTGTTTTTTTCTTTTTTTTTCTCGAGTCGTTCTCCCTCCTTATCCTCATCCACGAATCTTTTATCCTCGTTCAATTTAATGGGGAAATCGTCGCTTTTTCGGTCCAAATCGCTCTCGCTGCTGGTGGCTATGATTGTAAACAATGTGAGGATGTGAGGAACTCTAAAACCAGTGATGTCACGTGCACATTGTCTGCTACTTCCGGAACAGGCAAGGCTTTTTTATTAGCGACCAAAAATTGGTAACTTCATCGTCTATGTTGTCTACTGCATCCTTTCAGCAAAAATTTGGCAATATCGAGAAATGATCAAGTATGACACATAGAATGGACCTGCTATCCCCGTTTAAATAAGAAAATCTCATTTCACTAGGCCTTTAAGTTTAATTTTGGTTGTTTAAAATTACCGTATTTTTCGGACTATAAGTCTCAGTTTTTTTTCATAGTTTGGCCGGGGGTGCAACTTATACTCAGGAGCGACTTATTTGTGAAATTATTAACACATTACCGTAAAATATTAAATAATAATATTTAGCTCATTCACGCAAGAGACTAGACGTATACGATTTTATGGGATTTAGCGATTAGGAGTGACAGCAAACGTATAGCATGTTCTATATGTTATAGTTATTTGAATGACTCTTACCATAATGTGTTACGTTAACATACCAGGCACCTTCTCAGTTGGTTATTTATGCCTCATATAACGTACACTTATTCAGCCTGTTGTTCACTATTCTTTATTTATTTTAAATTGCCTTTAAATTGTCTGTTCTTGGTGTTGGGTTTTTTCAAATACATTCCCCCAAAAAATGCAACTTATACTCCAGTGCGACTTATATATGTTTTTTTCCTTCTTTATTATGCATTTTTGGCAGGTGCGACTTATACTCCGGAGCGACGTATACGCCAAAAAATTAATACCAATTTTTCAAACACACCGTTACATCTAAATACAGCAATTTGGTAACACTTTAGTCCGGGGAACATACTCACCATACATTAGTAGCTTACTAGCATGCAAATTAGTAACATATCTGGCTCTTAATCAGTCATTATTAAGTACTTATTAAAACATTATTCTGCATGGCCTTATTATACAACCAGTAATCCATTAACTAAGTCTTCCCTCAATAACATCAGAATTATTGCTTATTAGTAACCCTAACCCTATATGTTCCCCTACTGTCCAAATAACTCTAAATTAACCCTTATGTGGTGTTTGGGTCTGTGGGACCCATTTTCATTTATTATTAAAATAAAAATGATACAATTAATTAACTTTTCAAACTAAGACTCACTGACTTTGGCTCGTTTTCTGTGAAGAACATATATAATAATACATATTAAATGACCACACACCATACACCCCCCCTACACATTTCTATTACATATAAGATGTCCGGGTCCACTGGACCCGTGGCTAATAGAAGTGTGGAAATTGATGTTCTGTGTACCGCATGCACGCACGCACACACACACACACAGCAGTTCTAGACATGATGAGGACAGAGTATAGGTAGACAGAGGTTCAAATGTGCGAGAAAATGAGAGCAGACAGTGTTGACAAACAATGATGCAACCTTGTGTGGGAACCGCAAGTGCAGACACACAAAAAAGAATCTCTGTGGGATGCAGAAACTGGCAGACAAAATTGTCCGTGCAACGTTCACATTGTTGTTACTCAGCCAGCGTTTGTGGGTCTGATGGACCCTTTGCATTTTGTGGCTTTTAATGCCTCACAATTACACACTTTTATTTAAAAATACTGAGCAGATATTTATTGGGATAAGGTAAAACATCTGTTCAGTATTTTAACATAAAAGTTTGATTGTGAGGCATTAAAAGCCACAAAATTTGACGGGTCCATCAGACCCACAAACGCTGGCTGAGTAACAACAATATGAACATTACACTAGGGTTAAAAAGTTAAAGTTAATGTACCAATGATTTTCACATGTTACGCTTGTGTGGCATTGTAATGCCGGATTCGGTCCTCCGTGGATGCGTCAGCAAGAACACAGCAAAAAGGTAAGAACTAAGGGATTTATTAAACAAAAGGAGCTATGAACAAAAATACTGATACAAATAGAAAAGGCAAATAAAAGCGCTAGCATGGAAAGCTAGGACAAACAAACCGAAGCACAAGGGCACCAAAAGGAAATACAAAACAACTAGCGTGAAAGCTAGGAATAAAAATAAAGCTTAGCGTGAGAGCTAGCGAAAACGAGAGTGAGAGACAAGTCGTAAACAGATGTATGTGAACAAAACTAAGATCCGACAATCAGTGAACAGAAAACGCTGGCTTATAAACAGGTGGTGATTAGTAAAGACAGGTGTGCTGGAAAAGAGAGTAGCAGCTGAAACTAATGAGTGACCATGGAAACGAACGAAACAGGAACTGATATAAAAATGGAACAAAAATAACAATACGGTGATGATCCGACCATCGGATCACAACAGTATCCCCCCCCAAAAGAGACAGATACCAGATGTCCAAAAAAAAAAATACAACAAAGAATGCAAAGAAAAACTAGAACCCCCTCCCCACAACAAGAAAATCCGCAGAAGAAGGGAGGGCGGAGGGTCACCAGGTCGCGTGTCCCCGAATCCACCGAGGAATAGCAATGTGGCGGCGGCGGATGGAACGCCGCTGCCGAAAAAGTTTTGGCGGCCGACCTTGAAAAGGCCACATCAGTGGCCGCCTTGCAGGATGAGGTGCACGGCGAGGCGGACGACCTCGCAGAGGCCACACCTGTGGCAGACGTGGAGGAGGCTTGGCAGCAGCAGACGAAGGTGCGGGGGCTGCAGCCGAAGCAGGTGCAGAGGCCGGCGGAGGAGCAGGCGCAGGCTTCAGCCGAGGAGCAGGCGCAGAGGCCGGCGGAGGAGCAGGCGCAGGCTTCAGCCGAGGAGCAGGCGCAGGCTTCAGCCGAGGAGCAGGCGCTGGCTTCAGCCGAGGAGCAGGCGCTGGCTTCAGCCGAGGAGCAGGCGCTGGCTTCAGCCGAGGAGCAGGCGCTGGCTTCAGCCGAGGAGCAGGCGCTGGCTTCAGCCGAGGAGCAGGCGCTGGCTTCAGCCGAGGAGCAGGCGCTGGCTTCAGCCGAGGAGGAGGCGTTGGCTTCAGCCGAGGAGGAGGCGTTGGCTGTAGCCGAGGTGCAGGTGCTGCAGCCGAAGAAGGCGGCGTCGTGGAGTATGGCGTAGTCGTCGCCGTCGTGGAGGTCGGCGTAGTCGTCGCCGTCGTGGAAGAAGGCGTAGTAGTCGGCGTCGTGGAAGAAGGCGTAGTAGTCGGCGTGGAAACCGCAGTTGTCGACGCAGGTGTTGGAGTGGGTTCCAACTTAAGAGCTGGTGCGAACTCCAGCTTTGGAGCTGGTGCTGGAGTGGGCTCCAGCTCTGGAGCTGGTGATAGAGTGTGCTCCAGCTTTGGAGCTAATGCTGGACTGGGTTCCAGCTTTAAGGCTGGTGCTGGAGTGGGTTCCAGCTTAGGAACAGGTGCTGGTGCGAGGACCAGGAAAGAGTCGATTGCTGGCGTGAGAACCAGACTAGGATTCGGTGCTGGTGTGTGAACCAGGCGAGAGACCGAAGCTGGTGTGGGAACAAGGTTAGGAACCTCTTCTGGTGTGAAAACCAGGCGAGAGTCTACTTTTGGTGTAAAAACCAGGTTAGGGACAGTGCCGAACATCGGTGGTGGAGGACGTGCTGGAGGTAATGACCTCGCAAGTCTGAACACCGGTGGAGGAGGTCTACTTGGTCGTTGTGATTTGACCGGGGGAAACACAGGTGGAGGAGGTCTACAAGGCCGTTGAGACTTGGCCGGGGGAAAAACAGGTGGAGGAGGTCTACAAGGCCGTTGAGACTTGGCCGGGGGAAACACAGGTGGAGGAGGTCTACGAGGAAGAGCTAAGCGGAATACAGGTGGCGGCGGCCTAGGAGGAGCTAGCGGTTTAACGGGCCGAAAAACAGGTAAGGGTGGCCTCATAGGAGGTTGCGGTTTGACAGTTTTAAGAAATGGTAGCGTCTGCGCTACCTCCGCAACACAGCTATAGGCCATAGCCCCCCCCTCCAGACGGGAATCCCAGACCCGTTCCCTGTGGTCAGGGACTGACCATAAGGGAGGGTGGTGGGAGGTTTGGAGGCGGGCAGACTCCTCCCCTCTATATTGTCCAGAGTGTCCCTTTGAAAAGGGAGAAAAAACCTTGGACTTGGGCTGGGAATGAGGTTTTACAGGTGGAGTTGAAAAAGCAGATGGTTGGGATTTACCAGAATAATAAAAAGCAAAAATGTCCTGGAAATTCTGTATTTTATTATTAATGTTATTGTCATTTGAAAATGGATGAGAAAGAGAATCTTCCAAAAAAAATTCCTCATTGATGATGTCATCAACGGAGGACGGGTTTGCGTTACCGGGAGGCGTCGACGAAATGACGTCATCTGCGCGGGACACAAGTTGAGAATTTGCCCAGTCGGTAAAACTGTTAGCAAAGTGTGTTATTGGGTCCCCAAACAATGGTGTAGGGGTTTTGTATGCGGACTGTAGGTTGCTGTGTTTATGAGGAGGGAGGCATGGAGTGGGAAAGTCACTGTCACGGGACGAAGCCATCGTTCGCGGCTTCCGCCTACGCGGACGAGCGCGAGCGCTGCGGGAGGGAAACTCACCGGACCGGGAAACATCGATGGGGATCAGGGTTCCATCCGGACCCCACATGATACTTTCATCCGGGTTGCATCGGAGAGTCTCTGCCTCCATCGCCCGAAACATAATCCATGTACCTTCATCGAAGGCGTCCTCGTGGTTGCCAGACGCGAAGGAACCATTCTTTGGTCGGATCTTACTGTTACGCTTGTGTGGCATTGTAATGCCGGATTCGGTCCTCCGTGGATGCGTCAGCAAGAACACAGCAAAAAGGTAAGAACTAAGGGATTTATTAAACAAAAGGAGCTATGAACAAAAATACTGATACAAATAGAAAAGGCAAATAAAAGCGCTAGCATGGAAAGCTAGGACAAACAAACCGAAGCACAAGGGCACCAAAAGGAAATACAAAACAACTAGCGTGAAAGCTAGGAATAAAAATAAAGCTTAGCGTGAGAGCTAGCGAAAACGAGAGTGAGAGACAAGTCGTAAACAGATGTATGTGAACAAAACTAAGATCCGACAATCAGTGAACAGAAAACGCTGGCTTATAAACAGGTGGTGATTAGTAAAGACAGGTGTGCTGGAAAAGAGAGTAGCAGCTGAAACTAATGAGTGACCATGGAAACGAACGAAACAGGAACTGATATAAAAATGGAACAAAAATAACAATACGGTGATGATCCGACCATCGGATCACAACATCACACACATATTAGGTGTGGCGAAATTATTCTCTGCAGTTGACCCATCACCCTTAATCACCCGCTGAGAAGTGAGGGGAGCAGTGGGCAGCAACGCTGGCCGCGCCTGGGAATAATTTTTGGTGACATAACCCCCATGTCTTTCTTATTTAGAAAGTGTTACCAACAATTTAAACCAGGCACGTAAACCAGCAATTAGAAATAATTCACTCAATAAAAATTAACGGTAAACGGATAGTTCACCAACAGGTCTTTAAATCAACTTTAATTCGAATTTGTTGGGAAATTGTGCTGCTTTTCCGGTACAGTGGTCTTGTGGTTAGAGTGTCCGCCCTGAGACCGGGAGGTTGTGAGTTCAAACCCCGGCCGAGTCATACCAAAAAATGGGACCCATTGCCTCCCTGCTAGGCACTCAGCATCATGGGTTGGAATTAGGGGTTAATACACCAAATGATTGTGGCGTGGCGCGCACTGCTGCTCACTGCTCCCCTCACCTCCCAGGTGGTAAACATGGGGATAGGTCAAATGTAGAGGACAAATTTCACCACACCCAGTGTGTGCGTGAAAATCATTGGAACTTTAACTTTCCCGCACAGAATAATAATAGGTCGCCCTATTGACCAAGTCCTTGAATAATTTGTATACAAGCATGATACATTTCAACCTTGAGTTGGGAGTAAAACTTGTCAAATATTAAAGAACTACACACACTGTTACGGTAATGAGTTCACGAGGAGGAAATGAGGAGAGGACAAAATGTCAAAGCACAATTTCTCCCACTACCGCAGTTTCACACTGCTGCATTGGTGTGTAGGTGCATAATAACCATGTTTCACTCCCTGTTAATCCCCAACACTCCCTTGAGGAATTTTGCATCAGTTGAAGATCATTCATCTAATTCCGGGTGCGCTTATTAGGTCTATAAACCATTTGATCCCTCAACGCGCTGTTTAATTTCATTCCATTCCACCACAGCATCTGCGATGATTTCAAGGGTTTTTGGGAGGCAAATATAATGCCATGTGGCTAAAGTGAGTGTCATATCAAGAGCAGAGAAAGCATGACTGCTCGAAGGCTTTGTGAGCGCAACCCTGACATGATTTAGAAGAGCTTAATTATAATAATCTGCTACACGGAGCAAGTGTTTGGTAGCTCCGAGGAAAACTCGGAGACAGTGACAACAGGCCAGCATGAGATTGCTCTGTTAGGAGGCCAACATCTGACATGTATTAGGGGGGAACGGGCTGGTTTTCAGCCGTATAGCCTCGAGACGTAATAAAAAATGAAATTATGTCAGCTTTTCAAATATATTACACAATTTATTTTCATTCGTAGACAACATCAAAACACTAAATCTACGCGGGGAACAAGGCCGCTAACGCTCTTATTCCATTGTTTTAACCCTTATGTGGTGTTTGGGTCTGTGGGATCCATTTTCATTTAATATTAAAAGAAAAATGATACAATGAATACATTTTTCAAACTGAGACTCACTGACTTTGGCTCATTTTCTGTGAAGAACATATATAAGAATACATATTTAATGACCACACACCATACACCCCCCTACGCATTTCTATTACATATAAGATGTCAGGGTCCACTGGACCCGGGGCTAATAGAAGTGTGGACATTGATGTTCTGTGTACCGCATGCACGCACGCACACACACACAGCAGGCCTAGACAGGAGGAGGACAGAGTATAGGTACACAGAACATTGGAGGGTCAAATGTGCGAGAAAATGAGAGCAGACAGTGTTGACAAACAATGTTGCAACCTTGTGTGGGAACTGCAAGTGCAGACACAGAAAAAAAGAATCTCTGTGGGATGCAGAAACTGGCAGACAAAATTTTAGTTAGTAGTTACTCAGCCAGGGTTTGTGGGTCTGATGGACCCTTTGCATTTTGTGCCTTTCAATGCCTCACAATTACACACTTTTATGTTAAAATACTGAACAGACGTTTATTGGGATGAGGTAAAACATCTGTTCAGTTTTTTAAAATAAAAGTTTGATTGTGAGGCATTAAAAGCCACAAAATGCAACGGGTCCATCAGACCCACAAACGCTGGCCGAGTAACAACAATATGAACATTAGTGAAGTGAAGTGAATTATATTTATATAGCGCTTTTTTCTCTAGTGACTCAAAGCGCTTTACATACTGAAACCCAATATCTAAGTTACATTTAAACCAGTGTGGATGGCACTGGGAGCAGGTGGGTAAAGTGTCTTGCCCAAGGACACAACGGCAGTGACTAGGATGGCAGAAGCGGGAATCGAACCTGCAACCCTCAAGTTGCTGGCACGGCCACTCTACCAACCGAGCTATACCGCCCCACAAGGGTTAATAGAGTAATGCATCCCATCATGGTTCTGCTGGTCAGACATCACCTGTTGATTATTGGTAATTACTGATGCTATTTGTTTCAGTAAATGCATGACAGCATGGAGGAAAATGAGAAGGGACCCTGACTCTTCCAGTATATCACTCTTGTGTGGAGCAAAGCCAGATGGAAGAAAACAAACGTAATATAACTGCAACATTTATTGATAGCTTTACAGCCCTGTGAACTACTTTACACTAAAATATTGGAATCACAGTCAGAATGATTTATTAATCCATTGTGCTAACTGCGGCTGTTAACTCCCTACCTCTATAAATATGATCACACTCCCTCACTCACTATTGCTGGCGTTCTCCTTGCTCTCACACACAGATGCAACCTTATAGCTCCTTGTCTAAATCTTAATGAAAATAGCAGATCTTTATGCTAAGAGAGCAGCTGCATTCATTTTCCATTTTTTTAATCAACAAATCACGTACTGATTTTATCCTGTCATTTACAATATATATGTACACATACAGTCCTGGTCAAAAGTTTTCATACATTTGTAAAGAACATAATGTCATGGCTGTCTTGAGTTTCCAATAATTTCTACAACTCATCCATCCATCCATCCATCTTCTTCCGCTTATCCGAGGTCGGGTCGCGGGGGCAGCAGCCTAAGCAGGGAAGCCCAGACTTCCCTCTCCCCAGCCACTTCGTCTAGCTCTTCCCGGGGGATCCCGAGGTGTTCCCAGGACAGCCGGGAGACGTAGTCTTCCCAACGTGTCCTGGGTCTTCCCCGTGGCCTCCTACCAGTTGGACGTGCCCTAAACACCTCCCTCGGGAGGCGTTCGGGTGGCATCTACAACTCATATTTTTTGTAATAGAGTGATTGGAGCACATACTTGTTGGTCACTAAAAACATTCATGAAGTTTGGTTCTTTTATGAATATTTTATGGGTCTACTGTGTCAGGGGTATTTGTTGTTGAAACCCAAGATGCAGAGATGGAGGCAGGCATTGGATATGAAGACATTATTTAATATAAATAATAGAACAAGAACAAACAAAAAGCACGCACGTGGGCGGAATAACAAACTAAGAGAGCTAGCCCGGGGAGCTACAAAAAGAAAAAGGAACTTTAGCACGGAAGCTAGTGGACAACAAACAGAAAAACTGGAAATAGCTAATGCTAACAGAAACAGCTTACCGCTACGACGACCAGGACAAAATGTAGCACGACAGGTAGTAGCTGTAACAAAACAACATGACAGGATAGCAACGACAATACAAGTCCGAACGACAACACAATACAATGATCCAGCAACTGACACAAGACAAAGCAGGTACAAATAGGAGCAGGCTGATTGGCAACAGGTGTGGCCAGGTGCCAATCAGCCGCAGCTGAGGAGGAACACAGCACTCAGGGAACAAGACAGGAAGTTGACAAAATAAGAGCACTAGACAGGAAATATTAAACACAGAGGAAACAGACAAATGCAGAGGAAAAAACTAAAACATAGACAAACTGTCAGTGGCAACTCTGACATACTGAAAATGTGACTAAATCTGTTGGTTCAAAAGTATACAAACACCAATGTTAATATTTGGTTACATGCCCCTTGGCAAGTTTCACTGCAATAAGGCGATTTTGGTAGCCATTAGGGCTGCGAATTTTTGGGTGCCCCACGATTCGATTCAATATCGAGTTTTGGAGTCAAGATTCGATAATATATAGATTTTTTCGATTTAACGCGATTCTCGATTCAAAAACGATATTTTTCCAATTCAAAACGATTCTGTATGCATTCAATACATAGGATTTCAGCAGGATCTACCCCAGTCTGCTGACATGCTAGCAGAGTAGTAGTTTTTTTAAAAAAAAAGCTTTTATAATTGTAAAGGACAATATTTTATCAACTGATTGCAATAATGTAAGTTTGTTTTAACTATTAAACAAACCAAAAATATTACTTATTTTATCTTTTTGAAAATATTGGACACAGAGTGTTGTCAAACTTATGAGATGCGATGCAAGTGTAAGCCACTGTAACACTATTGTTTTTATTTTTTATAAATGTCTAATGATAATGTAAATGAAGGAATTTTAATCACTGCTATGCTGAAATTATAACTAATATTGATACTGTTGTTGATAATATTAATTTTTGTTTCACTACTTTTGGTTTGTTCTGTGTCGTGTTTGTGTCTCCCCAATTGCTCTGTTTATTGCAGCTCTGAGTGTTGCTGGGTCAGGTTTGGTTTTGGAATTGGATTGCATTGTTATGGTATTGCTGTGTAATGGTTTGTTGGATTGATTAAAAATAAAAAATAAAAAATCCCCCCCAAAAAATAGATTTAAAAAAAAATGAGAATCGATTCTGAATCCCACTACGTATTCGAATCGATTTTTTCCCACACCCCTAGTAGCCATCCACAAGCTTCTTGTTAAATGTTTGACCACTCCTCTTGACAAAATTGGTGCAGTTCAGCTAAATGTGTTGGTTTCCTGAAAAGGGAGGTTTACCTCCAAATTCTTCATGACAACCTAAAATCCTCAGCCCGGGGGTTGGATCTTGGGCGCAGTTGGTTGTTCCAACAGGACAATGACCCCAAACTCAGGTCAAAAGTGGTAAAGGAATGGCTAAATCAGCCTAGAATTGAGGTTTTAGAATGGCCCTGGACTTAAACCCCATTGGGAACATGTGGACAATGCTGAAGAAACAAGTCCATGTCAGAAAACCAACACATTTAGCTGAACTGCACCAATTTTGTCAAGAGGAGTGGTCAAACATTCAACCAGAAGCTTGTGCATGGCTACCAAAAGCGAGTTATTGCAATGAAACTTGCCAAGGGACATGTAACCAAATATTACCATTGCTGTATGTATACTTTTGACCCAGCAGATTTGTACACATTTTCAGTAGACCCATAATACATTTATAAAAGAACCAAACTTCATGAATGTTTTTTGTGACCAACAAGTATGTACTCCAATCACTCTATCACAAAAAAAAAAAGAGTTGTGGAAATTATTGGAAACTCAAGACAGCCATGACATTATGTTCTTCACTATTATTTTGATCACTTAATTGCATGTTTTTTTGTCCATGATTACTTTGAAACTGACACGGTGAACTTTATGAGCAGAATAGAAATTGAAAAAAAGTTCGCCGTTTCTGTGCGTCCCTGCTCTTCCATCTCCTCTTCTATAAACACCATAGCCTGTATTTTTATTTATGCTCTTTCAGCATTTCCTCAAGCATCTCGAAAAAAACATCAGTAGAAGAGGACTCAAAGTAGGATAGTCACCGGCTTTCTTTTTCTATCGTCTGCTCTTCTTTCTCCGTTATTACATGCTTTCTGACTCCGTCCTTCTCCCCTCAAGGGTGTTCCGGATTTCCGGGATCACGTTTGACTTGAGTCTTTTAAATTGTGTCCATTCTTTTCTCATATTCTCATCAATTAGAAACGTATGCAGACTGACCGCTTTAGTTGTATTGCTTCAACCCTGCGACAATTTATCTGACAGGCATCAATTTCTTTTACGAGAATAATGCGATACAGGATGAAGATGCTTTTTCTTTGGATGACGATGCTACTAAAACACAGACAATGCAATTTGAAATGACCTTCAGGATTCTATGGGTGATCTCAGAAGGCTAAAATTGGGCATTCTAAAATGTGCTGAAACTCATGAGAAAAACAAAATCACTACAGTCTCTATTCGTCTTTTTTTTTCTGCTTAGCCTCCTTATCCTGGGTCACAGGTAACTTTGGGCTCGGTTGGTAGAGTGGCCGTGCCAGCAACTTGAGTGTTGCAGCAGGTTCGATCCCCGCTTCCGCCATCCTAGTTACTGCCGTTGTGTCCTTGGGCAAGATACTTTACCCACCGGCTCCCAGTGCCACCCACACTGGTTTAAATGTAACTTAGATATTGGGTTTCACTATGTAAAGCGCTTTGAGTCACTAGAGAAAAAGCGCTATATAAATATAATTCACTTCACTTCACTTCACAATGGATCACTAAAAAACAGTACTTACACTGTAGAGTCAGTCAACTATTCACGCTCACATTCACACAGTCATTAAGTGAGAACTGAACAGACCACGCCCACTTGGAAGTTGAGCCTCGCCCGCAGTCACTACAGTGTCCACTCCAATGCTGTCCAGTAGATAGTAAATATAATATCATATTTCACCAGTTCGTCTCATCTTAAGTGCATCACTTAAATGAGCAAAGTAGAGAGTGCAATCTATTTAGCGTGTCTGTCTTCATGCATAGGCTGATTATCAAAAATGTCCACAATACTGGGAGAAAGAGATGCAAAAATAATCCTTTAGTATTCACAATGTGTTTTTTTTAGGAGTAAATCTGTTCTACAGCCATTGTTTTGTGTTCATATTTTGCACGCCTTGAACGTTCGCACAAACTGGCACAGTTATGCACAAATGGCTGGGAGAGAAAGTATTTTGTCTCAACATATTTAGACTGTCATAGAAAAAAAAAATTGCACATACCGTATATTCAGCAATGATATGATAACATTATAAAATTAATTGTATCGCTGTTGGAGTTAAGGGGTGGCATAAAACAAAGTATTGCAATATACATTGTATTGCGTCTGGATCACATATCTTGAGAGTATTGGTTGGCATCTTAGAAGATCAGGTCGCTAATGTATCGTGAAAGGTTTGGATCAAAGTAAAACATTTATTTTAGTTTTAGCACTCTGCATATGTGATGCTCTTAAACATCCAACTCCCTTGCAATGTATTGTCCCTCATATTTTTCTAAAGACCACTTACAACTGACCACTGCCTTCATTATTTGATAAGTGATCAATGCCAACTATCATTGGCTTCACGCCGTGGGGGCCTCTGGCACTAAATAGCGAGTTAATTATAATGGCTCCACAATTTTACAGGTCGCGTTGATGCACTCCCAAAGACAACAATGTAATTCAGGTATTCAGGAAATTGCTGGCACAGAGGTCACCAAAAGGCATAATTGGACAAGTCGGTCAATAATGGAGCCGCCTTTGAGGCTGCTAATGAAGTGCGAGAGACATGGCGGTACACGCCGGTTACTTGGGCAACGGAGACATGACTTCACACTCGCTTGCATTCAGATGCATCTTTTGCCTCCAGTAGCACTACAGCTGAGCATTATGAATAAAGCGGCCCACAGTCCAATTCACAGATAGGAAATCTTTTCTCAACATCACAGAGGGGGAAGAAAAACTTTACCTTATTAACTTATTGTGTCTGTTTTCCTCCCGTTTGTTTCTCCAGCTGGAACGACGTACATATTCGGGCGAGACGGTGGACTGATCACATACACATGGCCGCCAAATGACCGGCCCAGCACGAGGGCAGATCGTCTCGCCATTGGCTTCAGCACCCATCTGAAGGATGCTGTCCTTGTAAGAGTGGATAGCTCCTCTGGTCTTGGAGACTTCTTGAAACTGCACATCGTAAGTAGGAAAACATGTTAACAACCTAAATCATCATTGGCGGTCATTCGAACGAGTATGACGATCCTCCTGGTAAGGGTGTATTCCTTTATGGACGATACCTGTCTGGGACTTAATTTAACGGGTGGAGATTGGTGCACAGACAGTCACCACACGATCCTTGACGGAATCGAGTCAGGGTCCAGTGACATGGAGTCCAAGATGACTGGGTACCGTTTTCTGCTGCAGCCGTTGTGGTAATTCTTAAATCTACCGTCTTGCACTTGCTCTGCCGTTGAGGTCTTCACCGTATCCCTGGCTAGGGGGCAGTCAGGCACTAGGTCTTTGCCAAGGGCCACCTGGGGTAACACTAGTAAAGGGGTTAACCTCCTAGTGCCCCAAGACCCCATAGAGGAGCCTCTAATTTAACGTCATGCCCAGGACGACCTAATAACCAACACCAAACTGGCAGAATGGGTTTTGTTTGTCATTGGTCATATGATGGTTTTCATGGATGGCATTATTAGAGCCACAGTGGGTTAACACATCGTAACTGCAGGTGTGAATGTCGAAGTATGCGTTGTGAGTTTGTGGCAGACTCCAGCTATATTTGAAGTAGGGTTGGACGGTAAACCTGTTGTGTATAGTTTCCGCGATACTAATTAATCATATTCGGTACTATACCGCCTCTAAAAACCTGTACCAAAATATTGTTATCGGGACAACACTACTCCCTTTTGTACAGAAGCCTGAGGTATTTTGTAAGTCATACCCAATGTTCCATCTAAGGTGCATGCGTGTGCAATTGTGCACTGCTTCCACGTCTGACACGCACTGTATATCTTAAATTGAAACTCATCTAAAACTATAAAAAATAAACACATATATTAATTATGACCAGTGCAGCTACCAATGAAACAATGCAGTTTACAACACGTGTTTATTTACGCAACCAATTGATGCCATAGCCATATATTTCAAATCAACATACGTACGTGCTGCACGTGCTGCACATGTTGACTTGTTTTGTAGGTTTGTATGTTGTGTCGGACTTATGAAGCAAATTTTTCATCAGCTGCAGAATACAAGGGAGATCACTCTTGTTATCTGCGAGCTCTGTGATCTCTCTAAAGGTTGTTTTCCAGAGGATGAATTGAACGAGTGGTCTGCATTTGACATTAAAGGCCTACTGAAATGAGATTTTCTTATTTAAACGGGGATAGCAGGTCCATTCTATGTGTCATACTTGATCATTTCGCGATATTGCCATATTTTTGCTGAAAGGATTTAGTAGAGAACATCGATGATGAAGTTCGCAACTTTTGGTCGCTCATAGAAAAGCCCTGCCTTTACCGGAAGTATGTGCGCGTGACGTCACGAGTTGCAGGGCTCCACACATATTCACATTGTTTTTAATGGAAGCCACCATCAGTAAGAACAATTCGGACCGAGAAAGCGACAATTTCCCCATTAATTTGAGCGAGGATGAAAGATTTGTGAATTAGGATATTGATAGTGAAGGACTAGAAGAAAAAAAAAAGCGGCGGCAGTGTGAGCGTTTCAAATGTAATTAGACACATTTACTAGGATAATTCTGGAAGATCCCTTATCTGCTTATTGTTTTAATAGGGAGATTTTAAAGATTGTAAAGACATACCTCGAGGTCAGATGGCTGCGGTGAACACGAAGTGTCTCAGAGAGAAGCCGAGGAACCAAGCTCACAGCTGCCTTTTAAACAGCTGCTGCAGGACGACAAATAATCCAATGATTTCTCCGGTAAGATCACAATTTCCCCATCCAAAAACATGCTGGTTGACGTAGAGAAAACATGTTCGCTTGACCGCTCTGCTTCAAAACAAACAAAGAAACACCGGCTGTGTCTTGGTGCTAAAGACAGCTGCAATCCACCGATTTCCACCAACAGCATTGTTCTTTATAGTCTCCATTATTAAATGAACAAATTGCAAAAGACTCAGCAACACAGATGTCCAAAATACTGTGTAATTTCGCCATGACCAGAGACGACTTTTAGCCGTGTTTGGTGCAGCGCTAATATTTCCATACAGTCCCTCACGTCACACGACGTTTTCAACAAGAAACTCGCGGGAAATTTAAAATTGCAATTTAGTAAACTAAAAAGGCCGTATTGGCATGTGTTGCAATGTTAATATTTCATCATTGATATATAAACTATCAGACTGTGTGGTCGGTAGTAGTGGGTTTCAGTAGGCCTTTAAAGCACTGAGCTCAGACATTAATTTGGAGTATGGATCCATGTACGATACATATTGGAAAATAATTATGAGGTTATTCTCCATCACCCACATATGAATGCCATTAACAGTGAATTCAAAGTACAGCAGGAATCAAAAACTTCTAAACAATCAGCACATTTTCAGATATGGTGGCTGCAGCACTCTGAGGTGATGAGCTAAGGAAAATAAATTCTCACAATTTGTGGATATTTGTGCTACGGTTCAAGCATCAAGTGCAGATTATTAAAGAGGCTTCAGTTTAATGAATTTGATGTATCGCAAAAACTGTTTAAAAGTGACACATTTGGACCAGCTAAATAAAATCAAAGCAAAAGCAGACCAAGTGGAGAAGTAAACAGAAAGGACTAGAAAAAACGGTGACATTTATTTTACTGGTCAGTTTTGTGCTATTGACATTCATTAGGGATATTAATTTTTTGCTATTAATCATTGAACGCTGTTACTAGACGATGGAGAGAAATGCAAATAAATAACGGTATTGTTATCTATTTGGAATGAATTAGTATGTTAATTAACTAAGAATTCATCTTCAAGGCACATCTTTAGGTCCACTCTTTCTTGGCAGTTACAATTGTTTTTCGTACTGTGATTTATGTAACTAAGGCATTGTTTGTTTACACGTACAACATTCTCCGACGCAGCCACAGAAAGACGTGTTTTGTGCCACTCCTTCTTTGTCTCATTTTGTCCACCAAACCTTTAATGTGTGAAGGCTTTGTTGTTGTTATTGACTTGTCGGAGTACGAATCAGGCATATTTGGCCAATGCGTGATTGAAAGCTAACCGATGCTAACATGCTATGCAGGCTAGCTGTTTGGCCATATTGAATCATTATGCCTCGTTTGTAGGTACATTTGAGCTCATTTAATTTCATTTACCTGTGGACTTTGTGTACTTAATTTATATTTGCATGTCTCATATTATCTGTATGTAATAGTGGCTGTATTTTTAATAGTTGTTTGTGTGCCCTTATAGACCATCGCAAACGTTACCTAGCTTGCAAAGATTGTAATAAATACATTAGAAGAAGCTTGCCTTTCTTTTTACTTTAACTTGAAAACAACCATCTATACTTTTGGCCTTTCTAAACCAGTAACTTCCAGGAGTTATATCACCCTCTGAAAAGCCTCTGCTGTACTAATGTTTTCCAATGTTGTAAACATTTGTAGAATACATATTAAATTTGAACATTTCTGTCAACTAAGATTTGCTTCAGCCATCGACACATAGTCATTTTGAAAGTAGGCTACTATAGCTATCATATGCACTTACTGTAGATCATGTGTTGCCTTCATTATAACATTTATGTAAGGCTTTTAATTTATTTGCAGCTCCAGACAATTGTTTTGATACTTTTGGTCCAATATGGCTCTTTCATCATTTTGGGTTGCGGACCCCTGGGCTAACGTATTGCTGCAATTCAGGATGTGTAAAGCATCTTGCAGTTAATTGACAAGGACCGTTTTTTAGGTAGTGGAAAATATGATTAAATCACATGATTGTTTATTCATTTTTTTTTGCAACCATTGCAATGCATTACAAATATACACACTGAACTGTAAAAGGCTATAGTGCGTTAGACCATTACAAGCAATGTCATAAAAACGGATGGATGGATGGATAAAAATGTGAAGGTAGTCATGGCTGATAATGAAATTGATACATTTCTATTACCATTTCCTAATTTCGTCTCTCCCTTTCAACAGGGCGTAAGGGGTTTTACTCTGTTCATCACTCTCAGAACGTTTATTCAACAGCAGGATTTAATGAACCGAGGGAATCCTCTCGTCAGTCTTCCAGAACTTTTGTCTTGGTGAACTGAGAATGCACCATCATAGCCTCTCTAGTTTTAGTGAGAAATAGTAGAAAAACACAGAGTAAAAAAGATATTTGCAAAGCCAGATGTTCCATTGTGGGAATATTTCGGTTTCAATACAGATAACACGGATAAATTAATTGAGTGTTGTTAAAAGAAAATGTGATGTAACACAGTGGTGAACATGCCCTTTACAAACTACTTCGGCACGTGTTGCAGCCATGAAATTATAAGTTAGTTATTATTTGCAAAAAAATATATAAAGTTTATGAGTTTGAACATCAAATATATTTTCTTTGTAGTACATTCAATTGAATATGGGTTGAAAAGGATTTGTAAATCATTGTATTCCGTTTATATTTACATCTAACACAATTTCCCAACACATGGAAAGGTGGTTTTGTACATATATATGTATATGTATGTGTGTATATATGTATATATATGTATATATATATATATATATATATATATATATATATATATGTATATATATATATATATATATTTATATATATATATATATATGTATATAAACAGTATATGTATTTATATGTTCATGAATGTACGTGTATATATGTTTATATATATATATATATATATATGTATATATATATATATATATATATGCACACATATATATATGTGTGTATATATGTATATAAACAGTATATGTATTTATATGTTTATGAATGTATGTGTATATATGTTTGTATATATATATATATATATATATATATATATATATATATATATATATATATATATATATATCCATCCATCCATCTTCTATCGCTTATTCCCTTTCGGGGTCGCGGGGGGCTCTGGCGCCTATCTCAGCTACAATCGGGCGGAAGGCAGGGTACACCCTGGACAAGTCGCCACCTCATCGCAGGGCCAACATAGATAGACAGACAACATTCACACTCACATTCACACACTAGGGCCAATTTAGTGTTGCCAATCAACCTATCCCCAGGTGCATGTCTTTGGAGGTGGGAGGAAGCCGGAGTACCCGGAGGGAACCCACGCATTCACGGGGAGAACATGCAAACTCCACACAGAAAGATCCCGAGCCTGGATTTGAACCCAGGACTGCAGGAACTTCGTATTGTGAGGCAGACGCACTAACCCCTCTGCCACCGTAAAGCCCCATATATATATATATATATATATATATATATATATATATATATATATATATATATATATATATATATATATATATATATATATATATATATATATATATATATATATATATATGTATATATATGTATATATATATATATATATATATACATATGTATATATATATATATATATATATATACATATGTATATATATATATATATATATATACATATGTATATATAGATCAAAAATCTCCTGATGATTGAGGGAACCCCTCATGAAACAGTTCTGTAGAGATGAAGTAGTCTTGTGATTTTTTTTCCCACACCTACATATTGCGCTCTACCACGGTATCGAGCACTATTCTCTGGATAATCCAATCAAGACATATATATATATATATATATATATATACACATATATATATATATATATATATATATATAGTGTGTGTGTGTGTATATGTATATATATAATATGTTATCGCCCCAGGCATAAGTGAGAGTTGTACTTACTTTTCTAACACTAGAATGTCTCATTTGTGGTGTATTTTACCTTTTCCGGTGTACAGAAGGGAAGGGCTTCATATGGACCCATTCCTGGGTGGATCTAATGTGAGATGAAGATGCAGGGTTAATAATTTTGCAATGCAGTCTGCTGAAAAGGATGAAAAGCGCCACGCTTCATAGCAACTGACGCTGTGGTCAAAGATGAAATTGAAAACACCCCTGCCGTCAGGCGGCTGAAGTGGATAGGGAAGTGAAGTGAATTATATTTATATAGCGCTTTTTCTCCCGAGACTCAAAGCGCTTCACATAGGGAAACCCATTCTCTACATTTAAACCGGTGTGGTTGTCACTGGGAGCAGGTTGGTAAAGTGTCTTGCACAAGGACACAACGGCAGTGGCTAGGGTGGCGGTAGCTGGAATTGAAACTACGAAACCTCAAACTGCTGGCATGGCTGCCCCCAATTTGTCACATTTCATGTGTCAGATAAACCGTGACGAATGGGGCCAAATGAATCCCCTTCCTACTGTAAAACGATCTTAATTGGCATTGAAAAAAGGGTTCCATAGTTTCCATTTCCACTGTGCACTCTGGTGCACGGGCAAAGGTGACGTCTTGGTGTGTTAAACGGGTAGGAGAGCTCCTGCAGTTTACAGCAGATTCCTGTGTTACGCCGTGTTGACAGGGAGAAACTGTTGATAAGGCGTGTTCTACAGGCAGGGGCAGTGGGTTGTGAGAATCCCGTCTCCTCTCGCATCAGCAGTCACCACGGATGCCTACCCGTAATTATTTATTTATTAGCACACAATATTTTGGAGGCTTTGCATTTCATTAGAGGGAATGAGGAGAGAATTGAGATTTCATGATGCTCAACGGAGGCGCAACCAGACTGAATGTCATGTTCATGTATTTTATTAATCGACTTGTTTGATACACTTGGGTGTTTCCATATGAAATAGCTCCGCAGCTAAGTGTTCAGTATATACGAAGCATTATAATGCATTCTCTCCGATTGTCATTGTCATTGTCAGGGCTGATTCCCAAGGGCGCTCCCTTTTTTTTTTTTTCCTCGTGTTACTTCAACTTCTCTTGCAGAGGAGGAGAATATATTCAGCTGTAGAGTATAAAGTGGGATTATTCCATATTTTGGTTTGCACACCCTCTCACGCCCTCCCTTCCTCCCTCACCTAATCTCTGACTTCCATTTCACGATGACAGGAAACCCATCGGACCTTGAAGGACACACAATCACCCCTCACACTTTTTTCTAAGAAGAAACATTCCGTGTAATATGCGAGGACGATGATTTAAATGCACCTCAACGGAATTGTGATGGCTCCCCCGTCTCTCCCTCTCAGCTGCTGATAAAGACAATGACAATGAAGTCGGTGAACCATCAAACGTACAATGATCGCTCTCCTCAGGCTCATCACTGTTGCTCATATGGCGTGGCAAAGGACTCCGTTTCTAATCCTGCTTCAGTCTTCTTGGCCCGCCGCTGTATGAAAACTCTCTTCAGTGTCTTCAGCCCAAAGATGTACGGTTTTCATAAGCAAATCTGAGACGGGAATAAACCACTTTGTCCGCGCACGATTAAAAAAAAACTCGCAATCCAAATGCTTAAAAGATGAATCTCCACAGTGACATTACCCGTTCAAGATGGACTGGATGCTAACTATAATCACGACGTCCATCATTACTTGTTTGGTGAATGCAATTAAGATAATTTCCCAAGATGCGTATCTGGTTTAATTGAAAAATATCTTGTTGATATCCTCACATCTATTAAATGGAGTCCACATCGTAAAAATGACTGGAGTTAGACTGCATGATTTATGTGCCGTAATTTAGATGTTATTTTCCCCTCTGTGTAGCCCACTTAGGATATAGGTCAAGCCATTGTAAAAAGAAAAGTTATTCTCAGATAGATGCCAATGAAATTGTTGGGTAAAGTGTATTTTTGTGGTAAATCCAAAATATCTTGAAGAACAGACAGTTGAATATGGTTGGAATGTGGAAGTTAAAGTCCCAACGATTGTCACAAACACAGACGAGGTGTGGTGAAATGTGTCCTCTGCTTTTGACCCATCCCCATCTTCACCCCCGGGAAGGTGAGGGGAGCCGGGAAGGTGAGGGGAGCAGTGAGCAGCATACTTGCCAACCTTGAGACCTCGGATTTCGGGAGGTGGGGGGTGTGGGGGGGTGGGGGGACGTGGTTAAGAAGGGTGGCGTATAATTCACCAACTCGAGTATTTCATATATATTTCATATAAATATATATATGTATGAAATACTTGACTTTAGGTGAATTCTTATTTTATTATATATATAAATAAAATAAATAGTTGAATTTCCGACGGCACCTATCAAATACACAGTAATAAAAACACAGTTGTTCTACTAACTGTACTGTGCTTGCTAAAAAAAACAACAACAACAACAATTACCTTTCACTATTTGAGTAACTTTTGTTCTGCCATTTGCGTATTGGCGAACGATCTCCAAATCCAGGAACATCCTTCACGGATTTGTTGTAAACATCCGCAAATGAGAACGGGATGTTGCTTTCAGCTATCAGCATAGCCATCTTTGTCTCAGCATAAGATACACCATCGGGTCTCCAATTTGCGAGGTGGGCCATAATACTGGGTTGTGAACGATGCTGCGCTGCGGACGCTTTGTGCTTCGCTGACCGTTCATGGCTGAGTATATCTGTTCGGCCGCCGTGTTCAATGGAGAAGTCTGTTCTATGAAATTTACAGGCAACATACCCCTTCCCCTTTGAACTCTCCTGGATAAAGTGAAATTCTTGTTTCCAATCGTTCTGGAACTTGCAAGTGTATTTCTTCATTTTGCTCCTCGACGCTGTAATATATTGGGTCGGAGTCAATAACCAGGCGGCGTGATGAAGTTACGTCTCTTTACTGTGGGCTTCAGAACAGACATTCTATTCTATGTACAGTAGATGGCAGTATTGTCCTGTTTAAGAGGGTCACAACATTGAGTCAGGTTCTCATGGAGCTGGAGTGGGCGTGGCCTCCAGCTCCGTCTGAATTTCGGGAGATTTTCGGGAGAAAATTTGTCCCGGGAGGTTTTCGGGAGAGGCGCTGAATTTCGTGAGTCTCCCGGAAAATCCGGGAGGGTTGGCAAGTATGGTGAGCAGCACCTTTTGCCACACTCGGTAAAAATTTGGTGATTCAAACCCCAATTCCAACCCTTGATGCTGAGTAATGGGAGGTAACGGGTTCCATTTTTATAGTCTTTGGTATGACTCGCGACCGACCGATCTCAGGGCGGACACTCTAACCACAATGCCACCGAGGAGGTTGTAAGCTGTAAATGTGTTGTAAACTCAGTTATATTGGATATTAGTCACTTGCAAATAGACAAGTTTCCGTTACTAATCCGTTCTAAAAAAGTCATTTAAAAACCGAAACGTATGAAAACAGAAACAATTTTTCCCTGAATAAATAATCTATTCCAAACACCCAACAACATTAACAAAAAACGATAGTTTATGGGGAATAATTATTGTTTTACCAGCATAAAACAATGTGAGATACAATCTAAATGACAAATGAGAGTGAGAAGTGAGCATTTAAAATCACTTATACCTTTATTGAAGGTCTTGGGGATTAGCAGAAAGGGAGTAGAGCATGTTGGAGATACATGCATGCAACATTTGTACTTTGTTACTTTATTGTATTTTGTGTTAAATCCGATCTTTACTTGAAGTCTTTCGCATTCCAAATCATAAAATACATTTCCTATGTAAACAAAATAGGATTTTGACGTGGCTCCCACGTGCACATAACGCTAGCACTGTAGTGTATTTACGGAACTAATCTTGGCTCCAATTCTAGTAAGTCTCATTTTAAGGATTCTGTGCAAGTGGAGTCAACAGTTTCTGAGTTTTGGCTGTGGTTGCGTTGATGTGTGTTTTGAGGGCGAGTAATCAGAACCAGGAGTTGAGGGACGGGACTTTTAAAAATGTTCTTTTCGCCTGTTTTCTGCTCATTCAGCCATAATTTCTTTTGTGACCGCCTATTTTTATGAAGAATTATGACGTTTGCAAGAACTGAAGATGCAAGGCAAATAGGTTGCAAAAAAATGCGGTCGTTAACAGAAAGTGAAACTAAGGCTTAATAAAACACAAAGGCGATAAACGCTGGAAATTAAAGTCCACAACAAAAAGCAAAGCAGCACTGCTTGGAAAAATGTAACAAAAAAAATGTGTCGCACAAATTGGAAACAAAACAAAACAGAAACGAGGGAGCCAGAAGTAAAAATATGCCTAATAATACATGCAAAAATCAGGACAAGACGGTCAGACAATCTAAGCAACCATCCACGCCAACTAAGGTCAGAACACTGCTTACGGTAAGAAGGCCAAACTGCATGATCGGTCTCAGTGTCACTCCTAGCTTAGCCCCCTCATCAAGCCCAGTAATGTCCACAAAACAAATAAAAAAACAGAGCGACCAAAATGACAGGAAGAAAACTAGTAACATGGTTTTAATTTTTTGTCCTGTCCAGCTACTCATACAGTTGATGTAGGTGCCCATATCTACTGTACAAATGTACTTTACAAAAGAGAAGTGTGGGATACTTCTCTTGTTACCTTATTTGTATTTGACTTAATTAAATGTATTTATGTTATTATTTGGTGCAGCCGGGTTGGAGCAGGAGGGGATGGAAAGAGAAAAACAGAAAGACAGAGGGGTAAGTTGCGGGTACAATAGGGGTATAAGACAGAGAGACAACAACAATAGCAAACACAACACTAACAATAACAACAACAACAACAACATCAGCAAATTGGATATGTACAATTATGATGGTAAAAGTGATAGCAAAGAAGCAGTTAGTGAAATAAATAATACAGACATTGCAATGAACATAAAAATGGTGCAATACAAATACTAATAGAAATAGCACTATGGATAATGAATAATAACAGTAACTGCCTCTATTATCAACGATACAATTGTTCTAATGCAACAATACAAATATGCAATAATAACTTAAAATACAAAAGAAAGTCGATACATTGAGGGGAAGAAAGAGAGGCCAAGTATATCAACCTTGTAGATTGTTATAGTAACAAAAGGTTAAGTTTTGTCAGTGTGGTATGTCAGTGTACCCAAAAAAACTACAGGTTTTAAATATCATAACATGACAGTTTGTCACTTTTTGATGACTGCACCACTCAGACTGCCATTGCCTGGGGTTTATGTCCACATATGAAAGAGGATTGTGTCAGATTTGAAAAATTTGGGGATTGCAGTTTTCACATAGACATGAAGAAATCTGATACAGTTTACATATGGCCAAAACATGAGAGAATATTATTGAATATATATAATACAAAAAGAAAGTCACACCTACAATGTGACTTTCTTCTTGTATTCAATATATTACGTGTTGGCACCATGCAACCTTATTTTTGCTGCTATATCTGCAAAATAGCACAGAGACTGAGTCACCAACATGTGTTTAATCATACTAAAGTAATTTGTTTTACGTTTTAAACTTTATTTTTATTTTTATTTTTTTTCTAGTCCTTTGCTATCAATATCATCATCCACAAATCTCTCATCCTCGCTCAAATTAATGGGGAAATTGTCGTTTTCTTGGTCCGAATAGCTCTTGCTGCTGGAGGCCCCCATTATAAACAATGTGAGGATGTGTGGAGCCCTCACCCTTCTGACATTTTTTTTTTGATTGATTGATACTTTTATTAGTAGATTGCACAGTTCAGTACATATTCCGTACAATTGACCACTAAATGGTAAGACCCGAATAAGTCTTTTAACTTGTTTAAGTCGGGGTCCACGTTAATCAATTCATGGTACAAATATATACTATCAGCATAATACAGTCATCACACAGGTTAATCATCATTGTATATACATTGAATTATTTACATTATTTACAATCCGGGGGGTGGGATGAGGAGCTTTGGTTGATATCAGTACTTCAGTCATCAACAATTGCATCAACAGAGAAATGTGGACATTGAAACAGTGTAGGTCTTACTTAGTAGGATATGTACAGCCAGCAGAGAACATAGTGAGTTCAGATAGCATGAGAACAAGTACAGTAAAAACATTAGAAGTACATTTAATTATTTACATTAGGTTGTTTATAATCCGGGGAGATGGGATGTGAATGGAGGAGGGTATTAGTAAAAGGTTGAAGTTGCCTGGAGGTGTTGTCTTAGAGCGGTTTTGAAGGAGGATAGAGCTGCACTTACTTTTATACCTGTTGGGAGTGCATTCCACATTGATGTGGCATAGAAAGAGAATGAGTTAAGACCTTTGTTAGATCGAAATCTGGGTTTAACGTCGATTGTGGAGCTCCCCCTGGTGTTGTGGTTATGGCGGTCATTTACGTAAGGAAGTAGTTTGACATGTACTTCTGTATCAGGGAGGTGTAGCGGATTTTATAGACTAGGCTCAGTGCAAGTTGTTTTACTCTGTCCTCCACCCTGAGCCCGCCCACTTTGTAGAAGTGGGTGATCTGGGGTGGAGGTCTAAAAGTAACCGGACTAGCTTATGCTGGGATGTTTGGAGTCTAGATTTGAGGGGTTTGGAGGTGCTGGGGTACCAGGAGGTGCAAGCGTAATCGAAAACGGGTTGAATGAGAGTTCCCGCTAGAATCCTCAAGGTGCTTTTGTTGACCAGAGTTGGAGATTCTGTCGAAGAATCTCGTTCTTTGGTTAACCTTTTTGATTACCTTGGTTGCCATTTTATCACAGGAAAGATTAGTTTCTAGAATGGAACCTAGGTAGGTGATCTCATCTTTCCTGGTGATAACAATGTCACCCACTTTTATAGTGAAGTCATTGACTTTCTTAAGGTTGATATGGGACCCAAATAGGATGGATTCAGTTTTACCTAAGTGTATGGATAGCTTGTTGTCGGCGAGCCAGGTGCAAATATTAAGGAGTTCATCGTCATCATCTCCAACTTCCGGTAAAAACAAGGCTTTTTTATTAGCGACCAAAAGTTGCGAACTTTATTGTCGATGTTCTCTACTAAATCCTTTCAGCAAAACTATGGCAATATCGCGAAATGATCAAGTATGACACAGAATTGACCTGCTATCCCCGTTTAAATAAGCAAATCTCATTTCAGTAGGCCTTTAAATCAGGTAGAGAGCTTGGATGACCTTTAATTTTCAACATACCAATAATTTTCACTGTAATTTCAAGACAGGCGTCTACAGGGATGCACATTTTACTTTTACTTTCAAGGTATTGCATCCGTCATTCATTTTTCCAGCTCTAACTAGAACAGACGTCTACACCAGGAAACCCATCCGTCTATTTTAAGCAAGTCATTCAGTGCACGAAATGGTGGCATCTCGGTTGTTTTCATATGTTGTCAATGAACAGCGACGACGAGCATTACAGAAGCCTCGCCTCTTTTCTCAGGCAAAAAGCCCCTCGGGGTCGGGGAGCTTGTTTTGTGCCGTCTCGCAAACCTCCGTGTGTGGGGCCGGGGACTCTTCCCAGTATCGTCTTCTATCACTTACTTCTAATTGCCTACAAGCCTTTAAAAAACAAGCATGAAGGCACTCAGGCTAAGACAATATACTCTGAAGTTAATGTATTCCATAGATGAGAGAGGATGGTGGAGAAATAATGACTTCGCTGCTGGAGCATTGCTCCCCTTGGTTCTCTTTAGCTGTCTACCAGAAAGAGGGTTTTTCTTCCACTGGTGGATCACAATTTTACTGTAATTTCAACCCTTGCTCCCCGTCCCATTAATCAAGAAAAGTAGCTCGAGGCATCGCACAACCATGACAAATGCGGAGAAGCACAATATGTGGGATGGGGAATGTTCCATCGTCTGTGCAACTTAGTTTGTGGTTCTCCATATGCACGGCGGCACCGATGGCCACAGCGGATTTGCTCAGGTGAGATTGTTACCTGGGAGATGAGCTGCAGGTCTCTCGGGACAGGCTTTGTCACGCCAACCTCCATGCACCTATTAAACCACACCTGCACAGGGAACGGATCATATTCGTACTTTCTACTCCTGTTAACGTCGCATACCCAGTAATTGCCTCCCATGCTCACTGCAGACCTTCATGCGATAACCACTGGATTTATGGTATGCATTGCCTCTGTGCTATTTGTTTACTCCGAGCACATCCCTCCGCTATTCTTCTTCCACAGCACTTGCAATCACCATTCCCCTCTAAATCATTTTAATGTGTTCGTTATTCCACAGTTGCCACTTCACAGTTTGCGAAACCTCAGCCATTGCTATGGTAACAGTGGCAGTACACATTGGGACAGTAGAGCGGCCCAGATTATTCAATATAAGTAAAATCAACATAAACATAAATATCCTTGTGATTACTGCATCTACATTCATCCATTTTTGGACCAAAATTGTCTTTGTGAAAACAGACAGCTGGAGAACGAATGTATGTTTATCACCTCTCAAGACGTTAAAGGGGAACATTATCACAATTTCAAAAGGGTTAAAAACAATAAAAATCAGTTCCCAGTGGCTTGTTGTATTTTTTTATGTTTTTTTTCAAAATTTTACCGGTCCCCGAATATCCCTAAAAAAAAGCTTAAAGTGCTTGATTTTCGCTATTTGCGATGCGACTATCTATTTCCCTGTGACGTCATACAGTGCTGCCAATTTAAACAAACAACGGCGAATACCACAGCAAGATATAGCGACATTAGCTCGGATTCAGACTCGGATTTCAGCGACTTAAGCGATTTAACAGATTACGCATGTGTTGAAACGGATGGTTGGAGTAGGAAAGTATTGAAGAAGAAACTGAAGCTATTGAGCGAATAGCTATTGACGCTATTCATAGCCATAGCATGGCCGAATAGCTGCGTTAGCATTGCCGGAAAAATGTGCGGACCAAACGATCAGGACTTCCGCATCTCGTGACACTGGAGCAACTTAAGTCCTTTGATTGGTAAGTGTTTTTTTCGCATTAAATGTGGGTGGAAGTAAACGTAATATAGTTGCAAATGCATCTGCAGGTTATCCATACATCTCTGTGCCATGTCTGCTTTAGCACTGCCGGTGAATAGCATGTTAGCATCGATTAGCATAGCATGTTAGCATCGATTAGCTGGCAGTCAACATCAACAACACTCACCTTTGTGATTTCGTTGACTTTATAGTTGCAAATGCATCTGCAGGTTATTCATACATCTCTGTGCCATGTCTGCTTTAGCACCGCCGGTAAATAGCATGTTAGCGTCGATTAGCGTAGCATGTTAGCATCGATTAGCTGGCAGTCACACTGCAACCAAATATGTCTGATTAGCCGCTAAGTCAACATCAACAAAACTCACCTTTGTGATTTCGTTGAATTTATTGTTGCAAATGCATCTGCAGGTTATCCATACATCTCTGTGCCATGTCTGTCATCGCCGGTAAAATATGGAGACACTTTGGTACATTCAATGGGGGTCTGGCAGCAGACACTTTCGCATCTTCGGGCCAGTGGTGCAACTTGAATCCCTCCCTGTTAGTGTTGTTACACCCTCCGACCACACACCGACGAGGCATGATGTCTCCAAAGTTCCAAAAAATAGTCGAAAAAACGGAAAATAACAGAGCTGAGACCCGCTGTTTGTCATGTGTTGAAAATGAAAATGGCGGCAGTATTACCTCGGTGACGTCACGTTCTGACGTCATCGAAAAAAGAGCAATAAACAGAAAGGCGTTTAATCCGCCAAAATTCACCCATTTAGAGTTCGGAAATCGGTTAAAAAATCATATGGTCTTTTTTCTGCAACATCAAGGTATATATTGACGCTTACATAGATCTGGTGATAATGTTCCCCTTTAAGTATGCTTATACTCAGAGATTAGCTGTATTTGGTCAAGTTCATTGCTTCACTTCCTAAGTGCAGCTTGTTTGGTCATATATAAACAGAGTAAGTAAAAGAGGTGGCATTGTGGTTTGAAAATAAAATTAAAGTGGAACATTATCACCAGACCTATGTAAGCGTCAATATATACCTTGATGTTGCAGAAAAAAGACCACATATTTTTTAACCGATTTCCGAACTCTAAATGGGTGAATTTTGGCAAATTAAACGCCTTTCTATTTATCGCTTTCGGAGCGATGACGTCAGAACGTGATGTCACCTAGGTAATAAATCCGCCATTTTCAAAAACCCATTACAAACACCGTGTCTGTTATTTTCCGTTTTTTCGACTATTTTCTGGAACCTTGGAGACGTCATGCCTTGTCGGTGTGTTGTCGGAGGGTGTAACAACACTAACAGGGAGGGATTCAAGTTGCACCAATGGCCCAAAGATGCGAAAGTGGCAAGAAATAGGACGAAATTTGCTCAAAATACGAGGGTGTGGGGAAAGCCGACGAAATGGTCAGTCGTTAGTTCCGCACACTTAACCGACGAAAGCTATGCTACTACAGAGATGGCAAGATTGTGTGGATATCCTGCGACACTCAAAGCAGATGAATTTCCAACGATAATGTCAAAAGAAATCTGCCGCCAGACCCCCATCGTCTGCACATTTTACCGGCGATGCTAAGGCAGCCATAGCACAGAGATGTATGGATAACCTGCAGATGCATCTCCAATGATAAAGTCAACTAAATCACAAAGGGGAGTTTTGTTGATGTTGTTGACTTATGTGCTAATCAGACATATTTGGTCGCGGCATGACTGCCAGCTAATCGATGCTAACATGCTATTTAGACTAGCTGTATGTACATTTGAAACTATATTTACATCCAGCGTTTCCCTCCACCCACATTTAATGGCAAACGAACACTTACCAATCGATGGATTTAAGTTGGTCCAGTGTCACAAGATGCGAAACTTCCGATCGTTGGTCTGCACATTTTAACGGCGATGCTAAGGCAAACATGGCCGAATAGCATCAATAGCTATCCGCTCAATAGCTTCAGTTTCTTCTTCAACTTCATTTTCGCTATCTGCCTCCATACTCCAACCATCCGTTTCATTACATGCGTAATCTGTAGGATCGTTTAAGCCGCTGAAATCCGAGTCTGAATCCGAGCTAATGTCGCTATATCTTGCTCTGCTATCCGTATTGGCATCACTGGATGACGTCACAGGAAAATGGACGATGGCTTCACAGATAGCGAAAATTAGGCACTTAAAGCTTTTTTTAGGGATATTCCGGGATGGGTAAAATTTTGAAAAAAATTTCAAAAAATAAAATAAGCCACTGGGAACTGATCTTTATTGGTTTTAACCCTTCTGAAATTGTAATAATGTTCCCCTTTAAGCTTTGTTCCGTTACGTTGGGAGAGCAATCCTTCCTTGGTCTAATTTTGGGTTGACACAAAACCTAATAAATAACTGTCAACCCTTCTGAATTTTTCTGGGAAACTCACGCACAGTGTAGCCCTCATTGTACAAACTTTTTGATTTACAAATCACAGGCCGATTAAACGTATTCTTTGTAGTGTCGTCCCGATACCAATATTTTGGTACCGGTACCAAAATTATTTCTATACTTTTCGGTACTTTTCTGATTAAAGGGGACCACAAAAATTACATCGGCTTTAATTTAACAAAAAAATCTTAGGGTACGTAAACATATTTTTCTTATTGCAAGTTTTTCCTTAAAGGGGAACATTATCACCAAACCTATGCAAGCGTCAATATATACCTTGATGTTGCAGATAAAGGACCATGTATTTTTTTAACCGATTTCTGAACTCTAAATGGGTGAATTTTGGCAAATTAAACGCCTTTCTGTTTATCACTCTGGTGGCGATGGCGTCAGAACGTGACGTCACCGAGGTAACACACCTGCCATTTTCATTTTCACATTACAAACACCGGGTCTCAGCTCTGTTATTTTCCGTTTTTTCGACTATTTTTTGGAACCTTGGAGACATCATGCTTCGTCGGTGTGTTGTCGGAGGGTGTAACAACAATAACAGGGAGGGATTCAAGTTGCACCACTGGCAAGAAATCTGCCGCCAGACCCCCATTGAATTTGCCAGAGTGTCTGCACATTTTACCAGCGATGCTAAGACAGACATGGCACAGAGATGTATGGATAACCTGCAGATGTATTTGCAACGATTAAGTCAACAAAATCCCAAAGGTGAGTTTTGTTGATGTTGTTGACTTATGTGCTAATCAGACATATATGGTCACGGCATGACTGCCAGTTAATCGATGCTAACAAGCTACGCTAATTGATGCTAACATGCTAGTTACGCTAGCTGTATGTACATTTGAAACTAGATACCCACATTTAATGTGAAACAAACACTTACCAATCGACGGATTTAAGTTCTGTTGAATCGCTTAAGCAGCTGAAATCCGAGTCTGAATCCGAGCTAATGTCGCTATATCTTGCTGTGGTAACCGCCATGTTTTTTGGATTGGCAGCCCTGTATGACGTCACAGGGAAATGGACCGTCGCATCGCAAATAACGAAAATCAAGAACTTTAAAGCTTTTTTTAAGAATATTCCGGGAGGTGTAAAATTAAAAAAAAACTTTGAAAAATAAAACAAGCCACTGGGAACTGATTTTTATTGTTTTTAACCCCTTTGAAACTGTGATAATGTTCCCTCTTTAAATAAAATGGTCAACATACAAAACAACTTGTCTTTTATCAGTAAGTAAGCAAACAATGGCTCCTAATTTAGCTGCTGACATATGCAGTAACATATTATGTAATTTTCATTGTATCATTTTGTCAAAATTATTAAAGACAAGTGGTAGAACATGAATTTTAATCTACTTGTTCATTTACTGTTAATATCTGCTTTCTTTCTCTCTTGACTTGTTCTATCGACACTTCTGTTAAAATGTAATAATCACTTATTCTTCTGTTGTTTGGATACTTTCATTAGTTTTGAATGATACAAAAATATGGGTATCAATACAATACCAAAAAGTTACAGGATCATACATTGGTCATAATTCCTGACTTTATAAACATAATAAACATTAAAAAAAACAACGAAAAAAGATTCTGTGATGCCAAAAAATATCGACCTCATCACAGTAGTATTGACTAGATACGCTAATGTACTTGGTATCAGTACAGTGGATGCCAGGTGTAGATCCACACATGGCATTTGTTTACATTTTGATGCCGGTGAGCTACGGTGTGTAGCGAAGCATTTTTAGCCATTCCTTGTCTTGCAGGGATGATACTTGTAAGAAACTTACTTCATTTGTCGCCATTAAGGCGAGAATTAGTGATTTAGAAGTAGCTAAAACACTGCCGACTGAGGCTGGACTTTAGCTGCTAGCTAGCTAGCCATGTCTTAAAGCACCTCTTCTGGTGGGCGTGTCGGTGTTATAGCTTCACCTTTACTGTTAGTTTTTAAGCTAAAATGCGTCCGTTCTCCCTTTTCTGCCTACACAATGTATCTGCTTGTCAGTACTGTTACGTTTTCTACTGGGGAAGGAAACGGCACAGCAACGGAATGTCAAGTTCAATAGATTTATTGAAACTTTGATGATTGTGTGGAGTGTGTATGCTACTATGTGTTCTGCATGAATGACTATGTGTTGAATTATCATATAGGAATACCCTAAGGGTTTGTTGAGGTGCGTGTTGGATGAATGGTGTCCAAATCCGTAAGGGAATAAGCAAGAGGAAGTCCTAAGTCCAAGCGGGGTCAGCGGCAGGAGAGCGGGTCCAAAGCCCAGAAACAAGGTCGAGGATCCGGGAAGGCAAAATGGGTCCAGGAGGGAAACAGCGGTGGTAACACGACACTGTGGGAAAAGCGGGAGAAACAGGGATCAGGGAAAACACAAGAGGCACATGAGCTAAATCAGGAGGCAGTCAGAGACACGCAGCTTACAAAGAGGAGTTTACGTTCCGACATCGAGGAGTCAGCGTCGGCCATCTTTATACTGCCCTCCTTCAGTGATTGTGCGCTGCCGAACATGCTCGCCTGCTCATAAACCGGCAATGACACAACGTGACGACGACGGGGGCGCAGGGTTGGCGGACCAGTACCTTTCAGAGGCGGTATAGTACCGAATATGATTCATTAGTATCGCGGTACTATACTAATACCGGTACACCGTACAACCCTCGTACAAATGTTTTCACAAAGTATGATTTTGATCCATGTCGTGCATATTCTACCTATTTACATTCTTGCACCTGCTACAGACCAATGTGGTTTTCTTGTTATGAATTATAATTTACCAGTAGTTTATTGTGTGAAAAAGAACAGTACCAGGACTACAAACCCATTAACTGATTTAGACAAAAGTGAAGCAACAGTACATCAACGGCCTAGTGGTTAGAGCAGGGGTGGGCAAACTTTTTGACTCGCGGGCCACAATGGGTTTTAAAATTTGACAGAGGGGCCAGGCCAGGTGCATTTGGAGGGAGTGTTTGGGCCGGATATACTAAAGCATTAAATGTAGTGTGTGCAAACCTCATAGCACAGTAAGAACACTACAACCCAATTTATTCAATCAATCAATCAATGTTTATTTATATAGCCCCAAATCACAAATGTCTCAAAGGACTGCACAAATCATTACGACTACAACATCCTCGGAAGAACCCACAAAAGGGCAAGGAAAACTCACACCCAGTGGGCAGGGAGAATTCACATCCAGTGGGACGCCAGTGACAATGCTGACTATGAGAAACCTTGGAGAGGACCTCAGATGTGGGCAACCCCCCCCCCCCCCCCCCCTATTAACTGTCTTTCAAATGTGAAAAATAGCCCTTATCAGTTAATAAATTTGTCTTAAGGAATATGCAAGATATGGCATTTACATACTATTTCGCAGATACTGTGAGGAGGAAATGTAAATAGATTAAAACAACATACGCACTGTGATTTATCAAGATTGCGTCTGTTTTTAATAAGTTTCAATCGAAGGTGCAAAGTTAAAGGAATCAACATTTATTGAAAAATGGAATCAGTTTCAACATTCAAAACATATTATTACACAACGAAATACTCAAGCTCAATAATATCTACTTGTGTTAAACTCCACAAAATCACGGATGGATTGTCCTGACCGCGCGCTCTACAAACTCGCCACGGACGCCCTCGCCTTCACGCGCAAACAGTACACGTGTATCGTTGCCAAGCACATAGACATAGGCTGTATTAAATATCCTACCTGCAGCTGAAAATTTAAATTTAAATTAAGAGCGATGTGCGGCGTGTTAATTAAGCTACTGTACCGCTGCTGTGCGTAAATGCGCTTTGCTCTTAATTAAAAGACGCACTTTTAAACTTTCCATATGCATTTTTTCATAACACAGCAGAAAAACTCACCATTTCAGTGGGAACAGTGTTGTTGGTCTCCCTTTTTTGCCAGTGCATCATAGTCTGGAGTTAGTTTTGTTGTGGCAATTCTCAGGACAGATCTGAGGTGTTGGTCAGTTAACTTGGATCTGTGATTGGCTTTCTTGATTTTCATGATACTAAACGTCTGCTCACACACGTAGGTCGAGCCAAACAACACCAGCATCTTCTGCGCCGTCCTCCGGAGGTTTGGAAACGCGGTCTCGCTAAGTGAAGCGTAAAAGTCATTCAGTTTAAGAGACTTGAACTTGAAGAAGTATTTTGTCGTCCACTCTTTATTAAACACTCGGCATTCGCTGTCCACTTTCCTTCTCTTTGGTCCGCTCATTTTTACAGAAGGGCTTAATGGTGACGTGAAACAAAGTGAAAATTAAAATGAAATAAAGAGAAATACGCGCCACTCCAACAACGGTCAATGTGTTTTGAGTGCGCCATCTATTGGGGAAACGTGGGCATTGCAGGGAAAGGGGAAAAAAAGGAGGTTTTTACTATAATTTGGACAAGTTCGGCGGGTCGGATTAAAAAGCCTAACGGGCCGTATGTGGCCCGCGGGCCGTAGTTTGCCCATGTCTGGGTTGGAGTGTCCGCCCTAAGATCGGTAGGTCGTGAGTTCAAATCCCGGCCGAGTCATACCAAAGACTATAAAAATGGGACCCATTACCTCCCTGCTTGGCACTCAGCATTTAGGGTTGGAATTGGGGGTTAAATCACCATAAATGATTCCCGGGCGAGGCACCGCTGCTGCCTACTACTCCCCTCACCTCCCAGGGCGTGATCAAGGGTGATGGGTCAAATGCAGAGAATAATTTTGCCACATCTAGTATGTGTGTGACAATCATTGGTACTTTAACTATAACTTAACTTAAATAACAATATAATATATTGTTCTGCACCTGGGGATAGGTTAATTGGCAACACTAAATTGGCCCTAGTGTGTGAATGTGAGTGTGAATGTTGTCTGTCTATCTGTGTTGGCCCTGCGATGAGGTGGCGACTTGTCCAGGGTGTACCCTGCCTTCCGCCCGATTGTAGCTGAGATAAGCGCCAGCGCCCCCCGCGACCCCGAAAGGGAATAAGCGGTAGAAAATGGATGGATGGATGGATGGATATTGTTCTGCTAAAAATGTATTTGTGAAAATTGATACAGATAATCAGCATTACATACTTTGGGCTTTTAGTGCTGCAACCAGATGTTTTTCTCCTTGGATCCTTCCTTTCACCTCATTTCACGCAGTCGTAGTTATAGTCAAATTGCTGTCTGCTGGTCATTATCACTTGCAGTTTGCAGAAAAAGGAATTCCATGAAGCTAGGCAATTGCCGGTGTAATGGCGAGTTAAAAGCTGACCGAGGACAGCAGTGAAAGGAACGGATGGGGGAGCTTCACTGACCTCATTTAGTCCCTCTGTGATGATTCCGACACATATCATGACGAGGAGACGGCATGGAGACACTAGTGCTCACACGCTCCTTTCTGTTCTTCACACGTAGACATTGAGTGTCAGATCTCATGGAAATGCGGACATGGTATTAAACACGTGGCTGTAGCGAGCGATCGGGGGGTAAAACGCCTTGAATGTGAGAGTAAACCGCATCCCGTCCCACCCCTTGAGTCAGCCACTCGTCTCAGACGATGTACCTGACCTCAAAGACTCAAATCTTACCATCTCCATATTGCGTTAGAATCACCATTACTCATCTTTCAATTCCAATCATTCCTCAATTTGTTCAAGCTCTTTGCCACGACCAAGCCAAGTGGCCCATGAAGAGGAATGGCTGCATGTGCGTGAAAAGGGACGTGTGTGTGTGTGTGTGTGTAGGAGAATGACGTGCCTTTTATTTTATTAGTGTAACAAATCACAGTGAATGCCGAGCGCCACTCTTAAAGCCGAGCATTAATATGTAATGGTCTTGGCAGTATTGCCACACATAACATGAAGGAAATTTGATTTCATCGTCCGTCACTGTTACATTGTTAGCCGTGTTCACTCAAGTATGGGTTACAAGGTTAAAAAGCATTTACGTTGTATTTATTCCGACAAATTGAAAGATGAATTGGTATTGTATCAGCACAGCTTTCTCATAGCGTCAATTATGTGTTTTGGTTGTTTTTTTTCTTACAACACGTGGATTGTAGGATTTTTGTCATGATGTCTGTACATACAGTGAGGCAAAAAATAATTTAGTCAGCCACCGATTGTGCAAGTTCTCCCACTTACAATAATGACAGAGGTCTGTCATTTTCATCATAGGTACACTTCAACTGTGAGGGACAGAATGTGGAAAAAAAAATCCAGGAATTCAAATTGTAGGAATTTTAAAGATTTTATTTGTAAATTATGGTGGAAAATAAGTATTTAGTCAACCATTCAAAGCTCTCACTGATGGAAGGAGGTTTTGGCTCAAAATCTCACGATACATGGCCCCATTCATTCTTTCCCTGACACGGATCAATCGTCCTGTCCCCTTAGTAGAAAAACAGCCCCAAAGCATGATGTTTCCACCCCCATGCTTCACGGTAGGTATGGTGTTCTTGGGATGCAACTCAGTATTCTTCTTCCGCCAAACACGACGAGTTGAGTTAGTACCAAAATGGATACATGGATGATACAGCAGAGGATTGGGAGAATGTCATGTGGTCAGATGAAATCAAAATATAACTGTTTGGTATAAACTCAACTCTTTGTGTTTGGAGGAAGAAGAATACTGAGTTGCATCCCAAGAACACCATACCTACTGTGAAGCATGGGGGTGGAAACATGATGCTTTGGGGCTGCTTTTTGCTAAGGGGGACAGGACGATTGATCCATGTTAAGGAAAGAATGTATCTTGAGATTTTGAGCCAAAAACTCCTTCCATCAGTGAGAGCTTTGAATGGTTGACCAAATACTTATTTTCCACCATAATTTACAAATACATTCTTTAAAATTCCTACAATGTGAATTCCTGGATTTTTTTTTTCACATTCTGTCTCTCACAGTTGAAGTGTACCTATGATGAAAATTACAGACCTCCGTCATCATTTTAAGTGGGAGAACTTGCACAATCGGTGGCTGACTAAATACTATTTTGCCCCACAGTATGTGTGTTTATGGGAGAGGAGCAGCGCAGCATGAATAGGACATAGCTGTTGACTTTTGACACAGCTGCCCCTGCCCTCAGGGTGAGATGAAAATAGACTCCTTTTATCCTGCTCCATTGCAGCATACTGAACAGCATCTACATACTAACTCTGATTGCATTTGTCTTTCGAGAATCCGTCTTTGAAGAGATAGGCATGATGGGTCCATGTATCATAATCAAAGGATGTGGCATTTGATCAGTCTAGCATTAACATCAATGAGCTTGCGTTGTTACGAATAATTCCGTATATGGTCATTATTCGGACAAATTGTAATTGTATTGATGTAACAGTCAAATGTCCTTAGATGTGTTTATGACTGGGCTATTCAACTGGCGGCCGAGGGGCCAAATCCGACCAAGAGTTCAGTTCAAAACTTGGAATTAATCATTACTTATGATGTTATGCAATGTCAGCTAAGATTTATCTGAGAGCCAGATGCAGTCATCAAAAAAGCCACATCTGGCTCGATAACCATAGGTTCCCTATACCCCTCATTTAGGCTATTAAACTGGTGGCCTGCCAGTTTAGTTTAAAAAAATGTGTGAGAGACTCACATTTTTCAAAGATTATTAAAAACAGCAGAGCACTCCTCTAATTCAAACAATATACATTAGGAAAGGGATTCAAATGGCTCCATTTTTCACAGTTTACCTGACACATTAGAAGTGACAAATTGGGGGGTGTGTTATCCACTTTTGTGTGAGTGTTAAATATCTTAAAAAATTGTTTTGCAGTAATTGGAACTGAATGTGAGCGTGAATGATTGGCTGTCTATATGTGACCTGCGATTAACTGGCGAGCAGTCTAGTGCATCCCAATAGTCACCTGGGCGAGGCACCAGCTTGCGTACGACCCCAATAACGATAAACAGTTTAGAAAATGGACAGATGGATGGCAAATCATATGTCCACTGTCGAGGACACTGGTTCTCGGAATCTACAAAATGACGCTATTTTGAAAGGATAAATCCGGCCACCTGGTCCTTAGCTTTCTGGAAATGTGGCCCCCATTGATTGATTGATTGAAACTTTTATTAGTAGATAGCACAGTTCAGTACATATTCCGTACAATTGACCACTAAATGGTAACACCCGAATAAGTTCTTCAACTTGTTTAAGTCGGGGTCCACGTAAACCAATTCATGGTCCCAAAACAATTTAATTGAATATCCCAGGCTTATGTGAACCATCCATCCATCCATCCATCCATTTCCTACCGCTTATTCCCTTTTGGGGTCACGGGGGGCGCTGGTGCCTATCTCAGCTACAATCGGGCGGAAGGCGGGGTACACCCTGGACAAGTCGCCACCTCATCGCAGGGCCAACACAGATAGACAGACAACATTCACACTCACATTCACACCCTAGGGCCAATTTAGTGTTGCCAATCAACCTATCCCCAGGTGCATGTATTTGGAGGTGGGAGGAAGCCGGAGTACCCAGGTGGAACCCACGCATTCACGGGGAGAACATGCAAACTCCACACAGAAAGAGCCCGAGCCTGGATTTGAACCCAGGACTGCAGGACCTTCGTATTGTGAGGCAGACGCACTAACCCCTTCTGCCACCGTGAAGCCCTTTATGTGAACGAACACGTTACAAAAATCTGTCATCTTTAAGGTTTCCCCCAGCTTGCCAATAAACTTGTGACGGTGAAGATGTGTCTAGGGGCGTGGTCAGTATGACATCATCATACAATTTGCATAATTGCCAATGATGCATATACAGTCGTGGTCACAAATAACATTCATGACATTTGGTTCTTTTATGAATTTATTATGGTTCTACTGAAAATGTGACCTAATCTGTTGGGTCAAAAGTATACATACAGCAATGTTAATATTAGGTTACATGTCCTTTGGCAAGTTTCACTGCAATAAGGCGCTTTAGGTAGCCATCCACAAGCTTCAGGTTGAATTTTTAACCTCTCCTCTTGACAAAATTGGTGCAGTTCAGCTAAATGTGTTGGTTTTCTGACATGGACTTGTTTCTTCAGCATTATCCACACATTTAAGTTAGGACTTTGGGAAAGCCATTCTAAAACCTTAATTCTAGCCTGATTTAGTCATTCCTTTACCACTTTTGACGTGTGTTTGGGGTCATTGTCCTGTTGGAACACCCAACTGCGCCCGAGACCCAACCTCCGGGCTGATGATTTTAGGTTGTCCTGAAGAATTTGGAAATAATCCTCCTTTTTCATTGTCCCATTAACTCTCTGTAAAGCACCTGTTCCATTGGCAGGAAAACATGCCCAGAGCACCACTGCTGTGTTTGTGGGTTTGTTTATGTGTTTAGATCGGATGCTAAGTTTAAGTAAAACTGAGGATCAGCAGTCTGTACCGTTAGCCCAGCTGATCGGCATTGGGACTGTTAAATGGCGCAGTGGTTCATTCACTCTGTACTCACGCTCAACCCGGTGTGCAGCCACTTGATTTATGACCTAACTAACTGATTGACCAAAACTAACTAACCAGCTAAGAACCATCCATCCATCCATATTCTTCCGCTTATCCGAGGTCGTGTCGCGGGGGCAGCAGCCTAAGCAGGGAAGCCCAGACTTCCCTCTCCCCAGCCACTTCGTCTAGCTCTTCCCGGGGGATCCCGAGCCGTTCCCAGGCCACCCGGGAGACATAGTCTTCCCAACGTGTCCTGGGTCTTCCCCGTGGCCTCCTACCGGTTGGACGTGCCCTAAACACCTCCCTCGGGAGGCGTTCGGGTGGCATCCTGACCAGATGCCCGAACCACCTCATCTGGCTCCTCTCGATGTGGAGGAGCAGCGGCTTTACTTTGAGTTCCTCCCGGATGACAGAGCTTCTCACTCTATCTCTAAGGGAGAGCCCCGCCACACGGCGGAGGAAACTCATTTCGGCCGCTTGTACCCGTGATTTTATCCTTTCAGTCATGACCCAAAGCTCATGACCATAGGTGAGGATGGGAACGTAGATCGACCGGTAAATTGAGAGCTTTGCCTTCCCGCTCAGCTCCTTCTTCAGCACAACGGATGGATACAACGTCCGCATTACTGAAGACGCCGCACCGATCCGCCTGTCGATCTCACGATCCACTCTTACCCCACTCGTGAACAAGACTCCTAGGTACTTGAACTCCTCCACTTGGGGCAGGGTCTCCTCCCCAACCCGGAGATGGCACTCCACCCTTTTCCGGGAGAGAACCATGGACTCGGATTTGGAGGTGCTGATTCTCACTCCGGCCGCTTCACACTCGGCTGCGAACCGATCCAGTGAGAGCTGAAAATCCCGGCCAGATGAAGCCAACAGGACCACATCGTCTGCAAAAAGCAGACACCTAATCCCGCGGCCACCAAACCGGAACCCCTCAATGCCTTGACTGCGCCTAGAAATTTTGTCCATAAAAGTTATGAACAGAATCGGTGACAAAGGGCAGCCTTGGCGGAGTCCGACCCCCACTGGAAACGTGTCCGACTTACTGCCAGCAATGCGGACCAAGCTCTGACACTGATCGTACAGGGATCGGACTGCCACAATAAGACAGTCCGATACCCCATACTCTCTGAGCACTCCCCGCAGGACTTCCCAAGGGACACGGTCGAATGCCTTCTCCAAGTCCACAAAGCACATGTAGACTGGTTGGGCAAACTCCCATGCACCCTCAAGAACCCTGCCGAGAGTATAGAGCTGGTCCACAGTTCCACGACCAGGCCGAAAACCACACTGTTCCTCCTGAATCCGAGGTTTGACTATCCGGCGTAGCCTCCTCTCCAGTACACCTGAATAAACCTAACCGAGAAGGCTGAGGAGTGTGATCCCACGATAGTTGGAACACATCCTCCGGTCCCCCTTCTTAAAGAGAGGGACCACCACCCCGGTCTGCCAATCCAGAGGTACCGCCCCCGATGTCCATGCGATGCTGCAGAGTCTTGTCAACCAAGACAGCCCCACAGCATCCAGAGCCTTAAGGAACTCCGGGCGGACCTCATCCACCCCTGGGGCCTTGCCACCGAGGAGCTTTTTAACTACCTCAGCAACCTCAGCCCCAGAAATAGGAGAGTCCACCACAGATTCCCCAGGCACTGCTTCCTCATAGGAAGACGTGTTGGTGGGATTGAGGAGGTCTTCGAAGTATTCCTTCCACCTATCCACAACATCCGCAGTTGAGGTCAGCAGAACACCATCCGCACCATACACGGTGTTGATAGTGCACTGCTTCCCCTTCCTGAGGCGGCGGATGGTGGTCCAGAATCGCTTCGAAGCCATCCGGAAGTCATTTTCCATGGCTTCCCCAAACTCTTCCCATGTCCGAGTTTTTGCCTCTGCGACCGCTGAAGCTGCACACCGCTTGGCCTGTCGGTACCTGTCCACTGCCTCTGGAGTCCTATGAGCCAAAAGGGACCCGATAGAACTCCTTCTTCAGTTTGTCGGCATCCCTCACCGCTGGTGTCCACCACCGGGTTCTAGGATTACCGCCACGACAAGCACCAACTACCTTGCGGCCACAGCTCCGATCAGCCGCCTCAACAATAGAGGTGCGGAACATGGTCCACTCGGACTCAATGTCCAGCACCTCCCTCGTCACATGTTCAAAGTTCCTCCGGAGGTGGGAATTGAAACTTTCTCTGACAGGAGACTCTGCCAGACGTTCCCGGCAAACCCTCACAATGCGTTTGGGCCTGCCAGGTCTGTCCGGCATCCCCCCCCACCATCGCAGCCAACTCACCACCAGGTGGTGATCGGTAGAAAGCTCCGCGCCTCTCTTTACCCGAGTGTCCAAAACATGAGGCCGCAAATCCGATGACACAACTACAAAGTCGATCATGGAACTGCGACCTAGGGTGTCCTGGTGCCAAGTGCACATATGGACACCCTTATGTTTGAACATGGTGTTTGTTATGGACAAACTGTGACGAGCACAGAAGTCCAATAACAAAACACCACTCGGGTTCAGATCTTCAGATTCTTCCCAATCACGCCTCTCCAGATTCCACTGTCGTTACCAACATGAGCGTTGAAGTCCCCCAGCAGAACAAGGGAATCACCCGAGGGAGCACTCTCCAGTACTCCCTCGAGTGTACCCAAAAAGGGTGGGTACTCTGAACTGTTGTTTGGTGCGTAAGCGCAAACCACAGTCAGTACCCGTCCCCCCACCCGAAGGTGGAGGGAGGCTACCCTTTCGTCCACTGGGTTGAACTCCAACGTGCAGGCTTTGAGCCGGGGGGCAACGAGAATTGCCACCCCAGCCCGTCGCCTCTCACTGCCGGCAACGCCAGAGTGAAAGAGAGTCCAGCCACTTTCAAGAGAAGTGGTTCTAGAGCCCTTGCTGTGCGTCGAAGTGAGTCCGACTACATCCAGCTGGAATTTCTCTACCTCAGGCTCCTTTCCCCCCAGTGAGGTGACGTTCCACGTCCCAAGAGCAAGCTTATGTAGCCGAGGATCGGACCGCCAAGTGCCCTGCCTTCGGCTGCCGCCCAGCTCACATTGCACCCGACCTCTATGGCCCCTGCTATGGGTGGTGAACCCATTGGAGGGGGGACCCACGTTGCCTCTTCGGGCTGTGCCCGGCCGAGCCCCATGGGTACAGGCCCGGCCACCAGGTCCTCGCCATCGTGCCCCACCTCCGGGCCTGGCTCCAGAGGGGGGCCCCGGTCACCCGCGTCCGGGCGAGGGAAATCTGGGTCCATTGTTTTTACTTTTCATAGAGGTTTTCGAGCTGCTCTTTGTCTGGTCCCTCACCAAGGACCAGTTTGCCTTGGGAGACCCTACCAGGGGGCTTAAAGCCCCCGGACAACATAGCTCCTAGGATCATTGGGACACGCAAACTCCTCTACCACGGTAAGGTGGCAGCTCAGAGAGGGGAGCTAAGAACCAGCCACCAAATAATAACTACTGCTGCTGTTCGCCTGCTTGGAAAATAAACAAACAAAACATATACAAACTGGAAATCTTGAGTAATAATCTGTGCACACTTGGTTGCCCTTCCGTGGGGGGAACAACCACCATGCTTTGACGGTAGGCCAGGTGTTCCTGGGATTAAAGGCCTTACCTTTTCTCCTCTAAACATATTGCTGGGTATTGTGGCCAAACAGCTCAATTTTAGTTTCATCTGACATCATCACATTGACAAAGATAAGATATTCTGGGGGAAAATTCTGTGGTCAGATGAAACAAGACATTATGTTCTTTACAAGTGTATCTAAACTTTTGACCACGACTGTATTTTCTTTAAAAGGCTAAACAAATTATACAATTCAAAAAATATGTATTTATTTAGTATTAACACGTTTTCTTATACCATATCGTTTTGTTCCATTTTTTTAATTGTCGCTGCTAATTGTTAAATGTGGTTTGTAGACAATTTTTCAAGTTTCTAGAGTGTTTTTCCACCCTTTTCATGACTTTGTCTTTATTTAAAAGGACTAGCAACATATGTAACATCTTTTTCTGCTGTTATTGGAGACAAGTGATCTTTCAAGTCCGGGGAGACTCATTTCCGGGCGGTTTAGCTCGGTTGGTAGAGCGGCCGTGTCAGCAACTTGAGGGTTGCAGGTTCGATTCCCGCTTCCGCCATCCTAGTCCCTGCCGTTGTGTCCTTGGGCAAGACACTTTCCCCACCTGCTCCCAGTGCCACCCACACTGGTTTAAATGTAACTTAGATATTGGGTTTCACTATGTAAAGCGCTTTGAGTCACTAGAGAAAAAGCGCTATAAAAATATAATTCAGTTCACTTCACTTCAGCAAGTCTTTGAACACACAGTCTCCGATAACAGATTAAAGATAATAGATTGTACCCAAAAAAATCACAAAGGATTGTAAAATTCACCTAATCTACACGGAATATTTGACTTTTAACTAGAAAATGCTCCGGCAGCGCTAATTTGTTCATTTTGTTGCCGATCGAAACAACTTTGCTGTCAATCAAAAAAGGGATTCAGTCTCAGACAAATCATCCAATCATCCGAGACCTCTTCTCATTCCCTTCCAGAGATGCTCGGCATCCGTGGGCGTAACAAAGCAGGTCATTTTTCCGATGGCTGTCTAGTTTCGCTGCAGTGGAACAACCCGCTCTATATGCCCGCTTACTGAAGTCAATGGATGCTCGGCTACCAGATGTGTCGCTACCACAATGAGAGTTGCGTCAGCTGTCGCGAAAATAGCTGATTCTGAACAAAAGTTGACGTTGAGTTTCCTACACAAATTTAGTCAAATTTAATGTAAACAACAAATTGCATATTTCACCACGTTTTTGATATGTTATCTTTGCTTCTGCCGCTCAATGTCGGCGACGAACAGCGAGAGCTGCAGCCAGTCTGACGTCACGCTTGCCTTGAATTTCTCTCCTTGAAAGAGCGTTAGCTTTCCTCTCAATGTTTGGACATCTCCCTATGAAGCCTGGAGGTGTGCTAAATATCCAGTTAGTCAGCTACACACACGAGAGCAGTAAAATTTATTGTTTTGTTGGGGTTCTTATATTTTTTTGGTTTGATAAAATCTAATTTGGAGCTTTCTGCAAACTACCTTTTTCAACCTTTTCTGAGCCAAGGCACATTTTTTTCATTGAAAAAATCTCGAGGCACACCACCAGCAGAAATCATTAAAAATATTAAACTCAGCAGCCAATATTGACAATAAAAAGTAGTTTTCGCAATTGTTGGATATGAATTTAAAGGCCTACTGAAACCCACTACTACCGACCACGCAGTCTGATAGTTTATATATCAATGATGAAATATTAACATTGCAACACATGCCAATACGGCCTTTTTAGTTTACTAAATTGCAATTTTAAATTTCCCGCGGAGTTTCTTGTTGAAAACGTCGCGGAATGATGACGCGTGTTCGTGACGTCACGGACTGTAGAGGACATATAAGCGGAGCACCATCTGCGGCTAAAAGTCGTCTCTTTTCATCGCGCAATTAAACAGTATTCTGGAAATATGTGTTACTGAATCTTTTGCAATTTTTTCAATTAATAATGGAGAAGTCAAAGTAGAAAGATGGAGTTGGGAAGCTTTAGCCTTTAGCCACACAAACACACGGTGATTCCTTGTTTAAAATTCCCGGAGGTGAAGCTTTACTATGGATCAGAGCGGTCAAGCGAACATGGTTCCCGACCACTTGTCAACCGGCAGGTTTCGGTGAGAAAATTGTGGTAAAAAGTTGCCTCTTACCGGAGATTGGCTGAGCTTGCGCCGTCCATGCAGCTGCCGTCGACTTCCCTCAGAGACTGGCCTCAAGACACCCGTGGACACACCCCGCCGACTATCAGGTACTATTTAATCTCACTTAAACACTAGCAACACAATAACAAAATAAGGGATTTCCCAGAACTATCCCAGTAAATATGTCAAAAAACATCTGAATCCGTCCCAATGCAATCGCTTTTTTTTTTTTTTTTTACTTTATTCTTTTTTTCTAGTCCTTCGCTATCAATATGTTCATCCACAAATCTTTCATCCTCGCACAAATTAATGGGGAAATTGACGTTTTCTCGCTCCAAAAAGCTCTTGCTGCTGGAGGCTCCCATTATAAACAATGTGAGGATGTGACGAGCCCTCACCCTTGTGACATCATCGTCTGCGACTTCCGGTAAAGGCAAGGCTTTTTTTCAGCACCAAAAGTTGCGAACTTTATCGTCGATGTTCTCTTCTAAATCCTTTTAGCAAAAATATGGCAATATCGCGAAATGATCAAGTATGACATAGAATGGACCTGTTATCCCCGTTTGAATAAGAAAATATCATTTCAGTAGGCCTTTAAACCATAGCCAAGCATGCATCAATATAGCACTTGTCTCAAAGCAGGTGCACTGTCACCACCTGTCAAATCACGCCGTGACTTATTTTGAGTTTTTTGCTGTTTTCCTGTGTGTTGTGTTTTAGTTCTTATCAGGCGCTCAAATTTTGGCGTTTTTTCCTGTTTTGTTATTTTCCTGTTGCAGCTTCATGTCTTCCTTGAGCGCTATTACCCGCACCTGCTTTGTTTTCGCAATCCAGACATACTATTTAAGTTGTGCGGACGCTTTCCTCCTTCGTGGGGACATTGTTGATTGTCATGTCATGCACGGATGTATTTTGCTGACGCCGTCTCTGCTCCACACGCCGTAAGTCTTTGCTGTCGTCCAGCATGTTGTGTTGGGTTTACTTTGCAGCCAGTTCAGTTTGAGTTTCGTTTTCCATGTCTTAGCTTCAATGCCTTTTTCTGTGGTATAACTCGGTTGGTAGACTGGCCGTGTCAGCAACTTGAGGGCTCCAGGTTCGATCCCCGCTTCGCCATCCTAGTAACTTCCATTGTGTCCTTGGGCAAGACACTTTACCCACCTGCTCTCAGTGCCACCCACACTGGTTTAAATATTACTTAGATATTGGGTTTAACTATTTGAAAGCGCTTTGAGTCACTAAAGAAAAGCGCTATATAAAGATATATTTTACTTCACTTCTTAGCAGCACTCACCTTTTGTTTTATTTTAGTTTAAGCATAAGATACCTTAGTACCTGCACGCTGCCTCCCGCTGTCATCTGCATATTGTGATCTCGACACGACGTGTTTCCGGCATCTGGAAAGCAATTAGCTACCTTCTGCCACCTACTGATATGGAAGAGTAGTACACGGTTACTCTGCCAAGCTCTAGACAGCACAGACACTCAGCAACGGCACTTTATTTACGGATTATAATTACTTGTGCAAAGAAATATTTTTAACCCAATTAGGTGAAATTACACAATCGCACACCAGACTGTATTTCACGGCACACTAGCGTGCCGCGGCACAGTGGTTGAAAAACACTGACCTACAGCTGTGTTTTTCAACCTTTTCTGAGCCAAGGCACATTTTTTTTTCATTGAAATTTCACATTTTTCTCTTTGAATCACACTGCAAATATTTACACTTACCTTGTTCTCCAATTCCTATGAGGATAAATGGCAATCCTAAAACAAGAGCCATGTTATTATTGCTTGATATCATCAAACTAAACTCAACGTAAAACAAAACAGTGTGAAACTGTGTAAGATGACTGACTGAGTGACTGTCTGTGAGATGCTTCAGTCAAGCGGGGCAGCTGTCAATCACGTGCACAGTTTGGTAGTGTGTTCCTGGCCTTAGTCAGTAGCTGTTGTGTTGGTGTCTGTCATGCACAGACGGTGCTCGAACAGGGTGCAGAGTTGTAGTGTACATTTCTATGTATTTTTGTTTCAAGAGTTTGTGCCAGTAGGAGTCATACAGGAGCATGTTGTTTTAATTATCTGCTGCTGAGGAACGACATGAAATATATAACATCGGGTTAAGTTTGTTTGAAATTGTGGCTTTAGCCCAGGGTTGTCAAACGTACTCCCCGGGGGCCGTATCAGGCCCGCGAACAGGTTGTAACCCACGTCATACATGACAGTGTTTAAAGATGACGTATCAGCGGACTTTAAGCGCCCTCTGGATTGGCTACTCCAATCAGCGTCGTTTGTGGGTGGCAACCGACTAATGCTGTAGCAAGGCTCAATACCTTTTTTATATTGTAAATGATCCACTCAACAGATACAAATAATGAAACCGTGAAAGGCAAAGTCAACATGACCATAATCTTTATAGTTATATTTCCGTGCAGCGTTCGGGGTTGGTTGAGGGCACGATGTGCACCCTGAACTGCATTGTAAAAATGTGAGTTCCTACAATTGTTTGTTTTGTTTTATTATATGATTCAATCTACCATCTTCACATTGGTTACGTTTGTAGTTATGTTACCTTTAATTCGGCTATAATGGTGTCGTTTTGATAATTATTTTCATTGTATTATAATTGTAATGGGTTTCACGGTGGCAGAGGGGTAAGTGCGTCTGCCTCACAATACGAAGGTCCTGCAGTCCTGGGTTCAAATCCAGGTTCGGGATCTTTCTGTGTGGAGTTTGCATGTCCTCCCCGTGAATGCGTGGGTTCCCTCCGGGTTCTCCGGCTTCCTCCCACTTCCAAAGAAATGCACCTGTGGATAGGTTGATTGGCAACACTAAATTGACCCTAGTGTGTGAATGTGAGTGTGAATGTTGTCTGTCTATCTGTGTTGGCCCTGCGATGAGGTGGCGACTTGTCCAGGGTGTACCCCGCCTTCCGCCCGATTGTAGCTGAGATAGGCGCCAGCGCCCCCCGCCACCCCAAAAGGGAAAAAGTTGTAGGAAATGGATGGATGTATATAATTGTAATATTTGAATGATGGTAAATGAATGTATTGTGGCAGTTTTGATGTCACCAATGTGGTTGTTTGAGGAAACATTCGGTTGCTTTTCCAAACACGTCTTTAATGAACTGCCAACATGATAATGCTGAACAGGAAGTGCTTAAAGTTGAATGGCCTTGTAAAAACACAGAGATCATGGTGTTTTGGAAATGGCACCAATTTTTTTTCCTCTGACTTTTCCATTAAATTGAAGTGTGTTGCCAAGAGGATTATTTGTAATGTGTTAATTTTCAGAAAGTGCTTGTTTTATTTTTGGCCAGAGAAAACAATTTTCAAGTTGTCCTTATTTTTAAGTTATCATGCTATGATTTTACCAGTCCGGTCCACGTAGGAATGGATTTTCCTCCATGCGGCCCCTGGTATAAAATGAGTTGGACACCCCTGCTCTAGCCACTGTGATTTGTGATCTCTATATTTTCAATCCCTCCACCCCTTTTTCCGACATCATACCAGCAACATTATCTTCCTTTGTTACAATTTGCCTCCACCCATAAACCGCACAAGCTCATAAAACATTAAGACCAAATGAGCAGCAGGAAGAAGCTATAGATCCGGCCGGCACAGAAGCCATATCTGGTGGACGTATGGAAATGTGCACATCTGAATCCGGTCTTTCCTGCGGTCGTTGAGGTTTGGGAAATGTATCCGCTTATAAAATATGTCTGGCATCAGCAGAACTGCTCACCCCTCCCCTGTTCTTATCATAAATTGATGCACAGACACTTACAATATCCCAAATATGAATTAAGACCCACATTTTTTATTTGGCTTTTACCCGATATTAATTATTTTATTGAATTAATTTGTATTTTACTTTTTATCCTATCATGCAAGAATTTATTTAGTTGTATTTATTATTTATTTACTGTATATTAATATTATTTATATTAATCTTCACGTGTCTTACTTGTATTTTATTCTTTATCTCTACTCATGGTTCTTGCTATTTTGCAATTTTTTTTTTCCAGCGTTCCTCAGATGAGCCTTCTGCATCAGGGGTTATCGGCCGTGCTTGTTGGGGTGCTTTTGTGTCAGCTTCCTGGTGGCCATGGTCTGATGACCTCCTGGTGCAGATGGCTCCTGTGATTGTGTTTACTCACATGTCTCCTCTGTAGTCAGACGTGCAATCATTTGTCCATATAGATTTTGTTAAAACTAAACAAGAACAAACAAAAAGCACGCACGTGGGCGGAATAACAAACTGAGGGAGCCTACACTGGAAGCTAGAAAACAAAAAGGAACTTTAGCATGGAAGCTAGTGGATAGCAAACAGAAAAACTGGAAATAACTAATGCTAACAGGAACAGCTTACCACTACGACAACCAGGACAAAATGTAGCATGACAGGTAGTAGCTGTAACAAAACGACACGACAGGTAGCACGACAAGAGTGATATGTGGCAACGACAATACAATACAATGATCCAGCAACTGACACAAGACAAAGCAGGCTGCCAATCAGCTGCTGCTGAGGAGGAACACAGCACTCAGGGAACAAAACAGGAAGCTGACAAAATAAGAGCACTAGACAGGAACTAAAGACAGGAGACACCAAACACAGAGGAAACAGACGAATGCAGAGGAAAAAACTAAAACACGGACATACTGTCAGGGGAAAGCCTGACAACTATGAAAGACGATGGAAATTGGAATGGGAATAACTTGGCCTCAAGTGAATCTGCATAGAACCTAACACTCAAAACCAATATTTTTATCTGTCCTATTGAATTATAATGTCTGATTGTGAAGTAAAGCAGAAATGTAATACAAGCGATTGGTTCGAAGTAGATTAACTCACTTGGACATCTCAGTTCTGTAGCACTCTCTGCATGTAGCCCATATAATAAGCGTCATATCCCCCTGCGCCTAATCTCCCATTCAGTCATTTGTGTGTCCATTACAGACTGTGATTTATATGGAAATGCATCAAGGAAGTAACTTAAAATGGGCGCCAGCTTCAACTTCTATTCTTGTTTAGTCAATAGCACCACAGACCCACACAACGGCCAGCAAGGAAATCCTTCTGTCTGTGTTTGTTTTTTAATTCATAAACATCCAGTCCATAAACTCCCAAACTTTGTCGACCAAGTAATTGTATTGTCATTACTCCGTCATGAATTTTTAATAGCTGCTGTAGATTAGACCCAAAGTAACGCTATGAGCCAGGAACGTACGACTCCATCAGCCGTAAAACAGATGGCGGACAGAGTTCTGTGGCTCTCCAGGCAGCAATATCCGCTAGCTGTGGATAAATGAGTTAATCTTGTAAGACATGAAAACACCCAAATAGTCTTAAAAATGCAGAGGTAAGCACACGTTAGGCGTAGCTGCCCGTAAAGGTGAAGGACTGACATTTATTTAACCGAGAAGGCTGATATCTCTCATGCTCGCTGGGGGGTTTCCAGCACATACGCTTGAAGGGAAGGAAACACACAGCTCTGAAGTACTCTCCTAAAGTCATATTATTTCACCACAAAGAACCATTGAGGGCCTATCCTGGGGCCATCTCATTGATAAGGTCTGCTGCCACACATAAAAAACAATAAAAAGACAAAAATAAAGGGATGAGAGTGAACAAAATGACAAAGCAGTGCTGGGCTCCTTCAGCGTGTTTGCCTTTTATTACCTTTGCTTGCAAGATGACTGATAGAGAGCCAAAGACAATGAAGGAGTGAAAGGCGGGCGATAAGTTGAAGGGAGGAGTAAAGATACAGAGAGGGAACGTTGTGGCGGCTTGAACGATTCATTAAAGTCTGGCGTTGGCACGGAGCGATGAGAAGAGGATACGATGAAATGAGGGCGGTGGTAGAAGCCATTTGCAGAAAGGACGGAAGCGAGGACGATGATTTAACTATGATACTGGGTCATTGCTTATTTACAATAGTGGCAGGTTGTCAAGCACACCCTGGTGACCATTTGTTGCTCATATTTTTTGAAGAAAAACTCAGTGGTAAAGCAAACTATCGTATTTTTTGGACTATGAGATGCAGTTTTTTCATAGTTTGGCCGGGGGTGTGACCTATACTCAGGAGCGACTTATGTGTGAAATTTTGAACACATTCCCGTAAAATATCAAATATTATTTAGCTTATTCCACATTGGTCCGTAGCAGGTGCAATAATGTAAATAGGTATAAGGCTTGTTGTATGAATATGTGAACAAAACAAGGTAAATATGCGCGACATGGATCAACATTATACAAACCCCGTTTCCACATGAGTTGGGAAATTGTGTTAGATGTAAATATAAAAGTAATACAATGATTTGCAAATAATTTTCAACCCATATTCAATTGAATGCACTACAAAGACAAGATATTTGATTTTCAAACTCTTAAACTTTTTTTTTTTTTGCCAATAATAATTAACTTAGAATTTCATGGCTGCAACACGTGCCAAAGTAGTTGGGAAAGGGCATGTTCACCACTGTGTTACATCACCTTTTCTTTTAACACTCAAACGTTTGGGAACTAAGGAAACTAAAAAAGATTTGAAAGTGGAATTCTTTCCCGTTCTTGTTTTATGTAGAGCTTCAGTCGTTCAACAGTCCGGGGTCTCCGCTGTCGTATTTTACGCTTCATGATGCGCCACACATTTTTGATGGGAGACAGATCTGGACTGCAGGCGGGCCAGGAAAGTACCCGCACTCTTTTACTATGAAACCACGTTGCTGTAACACTTGGCTTGGCATTGTCTTGCTGAAATAAGCAGGGGCGCCCATGATAACGTTGCTTGGATGACAACATATGTTGCTCCAAAGCCTGTATAGACCATTTAGCAATAATGGTGCCTTCACAGATGTGTAAGTTACCCATGCCTTGGGCACTAATACAACCCCATACCATCACAGATGCTGCCTTTTGAACTTTGCGCCTATAACAATCCAGATGGTTATTTTCCGCTTTGTTCCGGAAGACACCAAGGCCACAGTTTCCATATATAATTTGAAATGTGGACTCGTCAGGCCAATTGACACTTTTCCACTTTGCATCAGTCCATCTTAGATGAGCTCGGGCCCAGCAAAGCGGGCGGCTTTCCTGGGTGTTGTTGATAAATGGGTTTTGATTTGCATAGCAGAGTTTTAACTTGCACTTACAGATGTAGCAACCAACTGTAGTTACTGACAGTGGTTTTATGAAGTGTTCCTGAGCCCATGTGGTGATATCCTGTACACACTGATGTTGGTTTTTGATGCAGTACCCCCTAAGGGGTCAATCGCTTACTTGCAGTGATTTTTCCAGATTCTCTGAACCTTTTGATGATCTTACGGACCGTAGATGGTAAAATCCCTAAATTCCTTGCAATAGCTCGTTGAGAAATGTTGTTCTAAAACTGTTCGACAATTTGCTTACAAATTGATGACCATCGCCCCATCCTTGTTTGTGAATGACTTAGCATTTCATGGAAGCTGCTTTTATACCCAACCATGGCACCCACCTGTTCCCAATTAGCCTGCACACCTGTGGGATGTTCCAAATAAGTGTTTGATGAGAATTTCTCAACTTAATCAGTATTTATTGCCACCTTTCCCAACTTCTTTGTCACGTGTTGCTGGCATCACAATCAAAGTTAATGATTATTTGCACAAAAAAAAATGTTTATCAGTATATGTTGTCTTTGTAGCATATTCAACTGAATATGGGTTTTAAATGATTTGCAAATCATTGTATTCTGTTTATATTTACATCTAACACAATTTCCCAATTCATATGGAAAAGGGGTTTGTAAATGTTATGTAGAAATTAAAGCCATAAAATATTCAGACAACATCGATCCATCCATCCATTTCCTATCCCTTATTCCCTTTTGGTGCCTATCTCAGCTACAATCGGGCGGAAGGCGGGCTACACCCTGGACAAGTCGCCACTCCCCGCAGAGCCAACACAGGCAACATTCACACACACATTCACACACTACGGCCAATTCAGTGTTTCCAATCTACCTATCCCCAGGTGCATGTCTTTAGAAGTGTAAGGAAGCTGGAGTAGTACTTTTTTTTTTCTTTTTTCTAGTCCTTCACTATCAATATCTACACAAATCTTTCATCCTCGCTGAAATTAATGGGGAAATTGCCGCTTTCTCGGTCCAAATTGCTCTTACTGCTGGTGGCACCCGTTAAAAACAATGTGAATATGTGTGGAGCCCTGCAACTCGTGATGTCACGCGCACATACTTCCAGTAAAAGCAGGGATTTTCTATTAGCGACCAAAAGTTGCGAACTTTATCGTCGATGTTCTCTACTAAATCCTTTCAGCAAAAATATGGCAATATCGCGAAATGATCAAGTATGACACATAGAATGGACCTGCTATTCCCGTTTAAATAGGAAAATCTATTTCAGTAGGCCTTTAAGAGAAAGCGATTGCAGCTATTTTCGGATACAACACTTCTCAGACGGCAAGAGAACTTCCGAATGCCCAGGTCAGCTGTGATTCCACTAACCGAAAAACTTTACCATTTGTCGAAGGAGAGACAACGAGAATGCAGGCTCCCATATATGTGATTAGAAAAGGTTGCGCTTGCTTTGTATTACCTGGTCGTCGAGGGAAGACTACAGTGAATGCTCTTGGACTGGCAAAGAAGACTGTATCAGTTATTGTCTGCCATGTATGTTTCGGACTGAAGGTCTTGGTCCCGAGTATATAAAGTCACTAAAAAAGAATGGACAATGAAGGTGAAGGCAAAAGAGTGAGGAGTGTCCTGATCAGATATCTAGATCCCTAGATCTATTGATATAAAATGTTCATCACATTGTTTACTTTCATGTGTCCATTAAAGATTTGATTATTTTGTGATGTCTCAGGTGTGATTCACTACAAAAGGGTCTCACAGCACACTCAATTCCAGTTAATTGAAATGCCACAACACTGGATGTTGTTGAGATAAGGTAAATTTGATTTAAGAACTTGCTCACAAAGCAACACTGGAGGTGACTATGACGTGCGCTTTTTCCGCGCATGCATACTAGGTCCCATTTCACCGGCGGACGGAGGGGAGGGAGAGGGTCTTAAACGACCATTGTGTGTGTGGACAAGGATAGGGTTAGGGGGGATTTACCCTGGATAATGTAGAACAGTGGTGTCGAACTCAAATACAGAGTGGGCCAAAATTTTAACTGAACAAAGACGCGGGCCAAGGTTGAACAAATTAACCTTTTAATAGGGACCCCAACAAGTATTGCATTGAATATTGAACAAGCACGGCTTACATAACTTTATAGTGACATGCAACATTGAGTTTCAAATAATAATAATAACAATAAAATATCAATAATTATTGCTCAGTTTACTTCACTGATTTGCTTTAACACTGATTATGGAACAAGCAACGCTTATATAACTTAATAGTGCAAAATCAACTTTCAAAAAACAAACAAAAAAAAATCATTGGCATATTAAATACAATTTTAATAAAAAATTGAATGCCTCTTTTCTATTTGCAGCCTTCTGAGGTAAATATCAACACTAACTTTTTCCACAGGCTAATAAATTTGAAAATAAATGAGGGGGGGTTGTTGGTAACGGGGGTTTATACCGTAGCATCCCGGAAGAGTTATTGCAGCATGGGTTTCTGGGTATTTGTTCTGTTGTGTTTATGTTGTGTTACGGTGCGGATGTTCTCCCGAAATTGTCATTCTTGTTTGGTGTGGGTTCACAGTGTGGCGCATATTTGTAACAGTGTTAAAGTTGTTTATACGGCCACCCTCAGTGCGACATGTATGGCTGCTGACCAAGTATGCTTTGCATTCACATACCTCTGTGTAGAAGCCGCATATATTATGTGACCGGGCCGGCACGCTGTTTGTATGTAGGAAAAGCGGACGTGACGACAGGTTGTAGAGGGCGCTAAAGGCAGTGCCTTTAAGGCACGCCCCCAATATTGTTGTCCGGGTGGAAATCGGGAGAATGTTTTCCGGGAGGGACACTGAAATTCGGGAATCTCTCGGAAAATCGGGAGGGTTGGCAAGTATGAGTATTAGCGGTGAGTGCGGTGTTACAGCAACACCAACCCTGTATAATACGGGCGGGCCAGCTCTAATGTTAATTTGATATTGCCTCAAGGGCCAAATGAAATTACACGGCGAGCCAAATTTATTCAGCGGGCCAGAGTTTGACACCCCTGGTGTAGAAGGAAGCTTAGTGCTGCTGCTTTGGTAAGCATTTTACATGTTTGAATGCTATTGCAATATTGTGGTATTTTGTTTAGAAAAGTCCCACATGTAAGGTTGCCTTTTTACTATTAGTGTTGTTTGAATAGGGCAGCACGGTGGGGGAGGGGTTAGTGCGTCTGCCTCACAATACGAACTAGTCCTAACGGCCTTTACAGTTTTACCTGGCAGCAACATCGGTTTCCATGAACTTCTAATTTATTTGTGGCGGCTTCATCGAGGGTAATGAGCTCTCATTCTAGCAGTGTGGACCAGGAATTTCCTGTGGATGCCCAGAATTTAGACTTATAGTTAGTTGGCTGTGAAGGACAGATCCCAAGGAAGTGTGTCCATGCATGGGCAATGAACCTGTGTCTGTGTGTGTGTGTGTGTGTGTCCTTGTGTGTGTTAGTGAATGTGACCTGTTCAATAAACCCATCACAGGCCTCGTAAAGAAAACTGACATTTACAGCGGAGGACAAAGGTCAAGGATTCAGGCCTGATGAGATCACGATGGGGGGGAAATGGTTTTACCCCAAAGCCTTCCAATAAACGGGGGAAAGGGTAGCAAGGACATATAGAAAATGACAGGAAAAATGAAAACTGCAGGTGATTAATCAAACGGAGACAAACACATTTTAAATGTGAAAGTAAATATAGTCTGTGGTTTAATTATTTCTCATTCAGTCTAGGGAGGAAATTGATCCGTTGTGAACAATTCAAACTGATTAATGATGCATCAATCACTTGTATAGGACCAAGTCGTGGAGATCTCATTATAGAAAATCCCAGACTAAGGACGAAGCCTCTGTCTCTGCCGGCCAAAACACACACTGAGCTAAGATGTCCTCATTAGTAGCAGTAATGTCACAATGCCAGACCACTACACACATGTACGAGTGTCTGAGTGTAAAACACTATTTTCCAAGTGTGCGGCTATCCCCCAGTATCAAAGCTTACCTCAGGTTAATGAAGACGCCACCAAAGAGATGCTGTTTGTGGAGCAAAAATGTTGCCAGTTTGGCAGTATACACTTTGAGCAAAACTAGGCTTGTGCAGAAGAAAGAACTCTCTCTCCCCAGTTGCAAGAGCCTTTTCTGTCATCTCACTTTGTTGTTTCTGGGAATTTGGGTTTTGCGACTCAAGTGGAAGAAAATAAGAGAGCGAGTGGCAAACCATGTAGTGCTTCCCTTGTGAGATCTGGATTAGCAGCCATCCAATGAACTGCCTTGTGTACGCTCCATCCAGGGCAGTGAGATCCTGCAGCTGCTTTTGTTGTTGTTGTGTTGGTCAACGACGCTCTCAAGCGCTCTTACCAAGCACCACAACTCACAGAGCTGCAGTAAGATGTTGGCAGACCATAATGGAAATGTCATTTTTTTTCCAGATAAAAGATGGCTTGGCTTTTATGAGAAGGGGAGTAATGGAAGGTGTGCAGTAAAAGATTCATTTCCAAAAGGTTCTGCAGGAGATTTAATGCTGCTGAATGAAGACGGACGCTGCCGTGGACAAACAGAAAAGCCAATATTCACTTAGAGCAGCTCTGCTGTTCGTCAGAAAGCCTTCAAGAGAGTGCTTTGTATTTCTGCCACAAATAGATCAGCCCCCAAATAATTGTATTTGTCAAACTAAATACAGACTTGGAAAGTTTCCATTCTACATGAGCCCACATTAGCACTACAAAAGTATGATCAAACGTATGAGATTCAAGACTGTGTGCAATATTTTATAGAAAGTGAGTACACTCCTCATATTTCTGCAGCCATGTCAATTCACCTTCAAGAGACAACACTGTAAAAGTAAAAACTTGGCTCTCACATACCAAAGTGTCAATATGTACCGTATTTTTCGGACTGTAAGTGGCATTTTTTGTCATAGTTTAGCCAGGGGTGCGACTCATACTCAGGAGCGACTTATGTCGTCTTACTCGCCGACGACGAGTAAGATGGAGAAATACGCTTGTAAGTTCCAAACCGCTGTTGCGATTGGACCTAGAAGTAGTGGACTACCAATTGCTTGGCAGTGAAGATCCTCCTCAGGAAGCAAAGATTGACTGGTTTTGGGCCATGCTAGGGAGAGATGGAACATTCCAGACTCTAGTGCATTTGATGAAAGCACTTTTGTGTGTGCCACACAGCAATGCATCATCAGAGATAGTGTTCGGAATGGTTGGAATAATAGTGACAGAGAATGGAACCTGGATGGACAATTCAACCCTTAACTCAACAATGAGTAGATGAGTGTTGTGTGTGTGTGTGTGTGTGTGTGTGTGTGTGTGTGTGTGTGTGTGTGTGTGTGTGTGTGTGTGTGTGTGTGTAAATAAATGAACACTGAAATTCAAATATTTGTCCTATTTATTTTAATATATATATATATATATATATATATATATATATATATATATATATATATGTATATATGTGTAGCTAGAATTCACTGGAAGTCAAGTATTTCTTATACAAAACACGTTTCCATATGAGTTGGGAAATTGTGTTAGATGTAAATATAAACGGAATATAATGATTTGCAAATCTTTTTCAACCCATATTCAATTGAATGCACTACAAAGACAACATATTTGATGTTCAAACTCATAAACTTTTAATTTTTTTTTTTGCAAATAATCATGAACTTAGAATTTCATGGCTGCAACACGTGCCAAAGTAGTTGGGAAAGGGCATGTTCACCACTGTGTTACATCACCTTTTGTTTTAACAACACTCTATAAACGTTTGGGAACTGAGGAAACTAATTGTTGAAGCTTTGAAAGTGGAATTATTTTCCATTCTTGTTTTATGTAGAGCTTCTGTTGTTCAACGGTCCGGGGTCTCTGCTGTCGTATTTTACGCTTCATAATGCTCCACACATTTTCGATAGGAGTCAGGTCTGGACTGCAGGCAGGCCAGGAAAGTACCAACACTGTTTTTTTTACAAAGCCGCGCTGTTGGAACGCGTGCTGAATGTGGCTTGGCATTGTCTTGCTGAAATAAGCTGGAGCGTCCATGAAAAAGACGGCGCTTCAATGGAAGCATATGTTGTGCCAAAACCTGTATGTACCTTTCATCATTAATGGTGCCTTCACAGATGTGTAAGTTACCCGTACCTTGGGCACCAATGCACTCCCATACCGTCACAGATGCTGCCTTTTGAACTTTGCGTCGGTAACAGTCTGGATGGTTCGCTTCCCATTTGGTCCGAATGACACCATGTTGGATACTTCCAAAAACAATTTGAAATGTGGACTCATCAGACCACAGAACACTTATCCACTTTGCATCAGTCCATCTTAGATGATCTCTGGATGTTGTTGATAAATAGCTTTCGCTTCACATAGTAGAGCTTTAATCTGCACTTACAGATGTAGCGACAAACTGTATTTAGTGACAGTGGTTTTCTGAAGTGTTCCTGAGCCCATTTGGTGATATCCTTTAGAGATTGATGTTGGTTTTTGATAGAGTCACGGTCACGGTCATTCAATGTTGGTACCTTGCAATGTCGCTTAAGAGGAGTGATTTCACCAGATTCTCTGCACCTTTTGATGATAATATTGACCGTAGATGTTGAAATCCCTAAATTTCTTGCAATTGCACTTTGAGAAACGTTGTTCTTATACTGTTGGACTATTTGCTCACGCAGTTGTGGACAAAGGGGTGTACCTCGCCCCATCCTTTCTTGTGAAAGACTGAGCATTTATTGGGAAGCTGTTTTTATACCCAATGATGGCACCCACCTGCTCCCAATTAGCCTGCACACCTGTGGGATGTTCCAAATAGGTGTTTGATGAGCATTCCTCAACTTTATCAGTATTTATTGCCACCTTTCCCAACATTTTTGTCACGTGTTGCTGGCATCAAATTCCAAAGTTATTTGTAAAAAAAAAAATGTTTATGAGTTTGAACATCAAATATGTTGTCTTTGTAGGATATTCAACTGAATATGGGTTGAAAATGATTTGAAAATCATTGTATTCCGTTTATATTTGCATCTAACACAATTTTCCAACTCATATGGAAACAGGGTTTGTATATATACAGTATATAAATATGAAATGTTTGACTTGGTGAATTCTAGCTGTATACTCCTCCCCTCTTAACCACGCCCCCGCCCCACCCCCCACGTCCCAAAATCAGAGGTCTCAAGGTTGGCAAATTTGGATATTACTGTAACGGACAAAATCAAACGTGCCAAACATACCATTGCTCCGTTACTTTTTAAACGAGCAGCATGACTGTGTGAATATAGTTGGGATCGTATTGTATTATTTGAGAGATGCACTCTCGTTTTGGTTATGTAATGGTGGTTTAGAAATGTGGGTGTTTTGTTAGGAGAGAAGGAAAGTGCTAATGTTTGGGAAGAAGAAAAACAGGACAGCTACGCCTGCCTTTAATCATAGTGTTTCATACTTTTTTTTTTTGCTGCCATGTCAGACCAAAAGGGGCCAAGAAAAGAAGCCCTAATATCAAGTCCAAATATTTTCCTTAAAGCTCCCCGTTGCAATGACGATTGACATACAATGCAAGCTAGTGAAATTACCATGGCAATGCTTGCTGAGTAAACAAGCCCGATGAATATGTATTTACTGTGTGGCAAATGTGTATTTTCCCGAAAGGGAGATAATCTCTGCAACATCCACAGGCTTCCAAAGCAGCTGTTTTTACGATGACATTTTGTCTTTGACTCCATTAACACGTGTTACTGAGCTAAAAGTAGACATTTAAAATATCTTAATGTTTGCTCACATACAGTCTGTATTAAATTATAAAAAAATAACATATACCACTCTCTCCGAAAGTATCATAATATATATTGCGAAAATGTGTAGAAATATGGGGAAATGATTACAAAAGTACACTTCATTCACTAACGGTGTTACAAAAAAGACAAGTTAGAATTATACATAATGTTGCATATAGAGAACATACAAACTCTTCATTTATTGAATCAAAGATACTGAAATTCCACGACATAGTGAATTTACAAAATGATAAAATTATACGCAAAGGAAACTCTAACTTGCTACCAAAGAATATACAACAATTCTCTTAAAAAAAGAAGAGAAATATAATTTTACAGAAAAATGTAATTTAAAACATTTGTACGCACGTACAACACTTAAAGGCCTACTGAAACCCACTACTACCCACCACGCAGTCTGATAGTTTATACATCAATGATGAAATATTAACATTGCAACACATGCCAATACGGCCTTTTTAGTTTACTAAATTACAATTTTAAATTTCCCGGGAGTTTCGTCCTGGATACGTCGTGTGGATGACGTGTACGCAAGACGTCACGGGTTTTTAGGAAGTATGAGCGCTGCGCACACACACAGCTAAATGTCGTCTGCTTTAACGGCATAATTACACAGTATTTTGGACATCTGTGTTGCTGAATCTTTTGCAATTTGTTCAATTAATAATGGAGAAGTCAAAGTAGAAAGATGGAGCTGGGAAGCTTTAGCCTTTAGCCACACAAACACACGGTGATTCCTTGTTTAAAATTCCTGGAGGTGAAACGTTACTATGGATCAAAGCGAGGTCCAGCCAACATGAATCAAGACGGAATGTCAACCAGCAGGTTTCGGTGAGAAAATTGTGGTTAAAAAGTCGCTTCTTACCGGAGAAAAGCTGAGCTTGTGCCGGCCATAGCTGCCGTCGACTCCCCTGAGACACTGCGCGTCAAGACACCCGTGGACACACCCATCCGACTATCAGGTACTATTTAACTCACTAAAACACTAGTAACACAATAGAAAGATAAGGGATTTCCCAGAATTATCCTATTAAATGTTTCTAAAAACATCGGAATCCGTCCCAATCGTGTATTTTTTTTAAAAACTTTTTTTGTTTATTTTTTTCTAGTCCGTCACTATCAATATCCTCAAACACAAATCTTTCATCCTCGCTCAAATTATTGGGGAAATTGTCGTTTTCTCGGTCCGAATAGTACTTTTTGTTGGAGGCTCCCATTATAAACAATGTGAATATGTGAGGAGCCATCAACATGTGACGTCATCGTCTGCGACTTCCGGTAGAGGCAAGGCTTTTCTATTAGCACCGAAAGTTGCAAACTTTATCGTGGAGGTTCTCTACTAAATCCTTTCAGCAAAAATATGGCAATATCGCGAAATGATCAAGTATGACAAATAGAATGGACCTGCTATCCCCGTTTAAAAAGGAAAATCTAATTTCAGTAGGCCTTTAAGACCTTCAGTATATCTGTATGTGTTATTAAATTAAGGAATGGATTAAGCAAAACAATCAAACAATATACTAATATGATCCACTTCAACAAACTCTTCAAACTTTGTGTCTACAAAGTACAAAGAAGAAGAACCATGATAAACATTCTGAATGTATTTATCCATCCAGTCTTTCATTCTCAAAATAATCTTACTTATCTCATCATATGAACTATAACATACTTCACCAATTATTATTTATTCATCTATTTTTATTGTGATTACTTATGTCGTATATTGTGAATAAATTGAGAACAGGAAGTGAACACAAGTATTAGCAACTGTTATGTAAAAGAAAAGGGGTAGGAGTAAATGAGCTCTGCTTCTTCCTACTCCTTTTCGAACATGTTGAAAAGAGAAACTGGAAATTGTGATGTATCATGTTGTATGCTTGCATGTTCGAAATAAACTCAAACTCAACTCAACGTACAGTCCACTGTTTAACTAAACCGTATTTTCGAGGCTATTGAGCGCACTGGTATATGAATCCGTACCCACCAAATTTTAGAAGAAATAGATAGGTTTACATATATTGGCCGCACCAGACTATAAGCCGCAGATATACTGTGTACCGTGTTGCGTCGGACCAGTCTTCCTCTCAGGGAACTAAAGTCACTGATCAATCCCAAATTATTTCAGGGAACTAAAGTCACTGATCAATCCCAAATTCTTTCGGATGACATATATGTTGAGTAAGAAGGTCCATCAAGACAGAATAGCAATTTTACCAAGTTTTACTAAAGCTTCAGGAGACCAGTCTTACAATGCGTTAATAGCGGCATCAAGCAGCGGTCTAAAAGTCAAACGTTGAGAGTCAGCTTATTTAGTATGAAAACAGCCCCCACCCGCCCAAAAAGAAATACAGCCTTATTGTTCTAAACTGATAAGGGAAAAACGGACTTCATTATACCAAGGTAAGGCACAGAGTTCACTAGCAGACATAAGATACAAGCACAAAGTGTACACATGGGATAATATTAGCTGCTTTAAACATGACTATTGATAAAGAAAGAACTCTTAAAAATATCTCATTGCCACAACCAGTACGAACGATTCTGTATATATTTAATTACATACCTTAATTATTTCCAAACGGTGCCTTTAAGACTGCAATAAATTGGCTGATCAAACAAAACAGAAGTCATCGTCATGGACCCACTTGCTGTGGAGGCTCGCTCTCCAACCAGCTAAACAGAACTCCACAATGAAATTTTGGTAAATTTACCAAACTGAAAAAATACAAAAAGAATTACATTGTAAGTTGATAGATGTATAGATAGATAGATAGTACTTTATTGATTCCTTCAGGAGAGTTCCCTCAGGAAAATTAAAATAATATTAACACAGGCATTTTTTAGCATAGTAGCTAATGCTAGCAATGTTTGCTTGATTACATTGTAATAGCACAAACAAATATGCATGAAAACACTTCTACAGACATAACACAAGGTCAATTAGTATGTATGAATTGTTTTAGCTATATTGTAAAACCTAAAAACATTGTTTACCATGAATTGATTAACATGGACCCCGACTTAAAGTTGAAAAACTTTTTCGGGTGTTACCATTTAGTGGTCAATTGTACGGAATATGTACTGTACTGTGCAATTTACTAATAAAAGTTTCAATCAATCAATCAATCAATGCTTGGAGTAATGCATGAAGAACCTTTCAAGAAGAAAAGCTATGGACGGTTTTACTTTCGGTGCAAGACAAGAAATAGGAAGTACATTTTCAACCAGCAGCACATGCAGTGAGCGAACTCGTCGAAAAGATGGTGCCAAAGCACAAACAATACACCTTTTCATTGTTTCTGTCTGTTGTGTGAAAGCTATTTGTTGGACCCAAACATAATGGCCGTTAGCTAAGAAAAATCCATAAATTAGCCGCATCCTTTCATAAGCCGCGGCCTTCCAAGCGTTACAATTAAAAGTAGTGGCTTATAGTACGGAAAATATGGTATATCTTGAAGTCGTCACTGTTTTTTTTTTTTTTTTTTTTCCAGGTCGAAAATGAACTAAATGAACTATACAGACATTCACTTGGCCACAACATTTGGGTGCATCTGCAAACTCTAAGATTGATTCAAAGCCACGTTAAAAACAACTGATTTTACTAGCATTTACTGCATGTTTTATGTTTGTTTTATTAATATTTCTTTTGTTGCATGTTTTCACAAGCTGAAGAAGAACAGAACCATTCAAAACGTTGTGCAAGCTCACGCCAAAATTGATTGATTGATTGATTGATTGATTGATTGATTGATTGAGAAGTTTATTAACATCTTAGTAATGTAATGCTTTAAAAAGGCAAATGGATGACTCAAAAAGCCAAAAAGGCTTGTTCTCGTTGTGGTCCGTTACATATTCATCACATTTGATACCGTAGTTTTCGGAATAATAAGTCTGTTTTTTTCATAGTGCAACATAAACTCCGGAGCGACTTATGTGTGAAATTATTTACACATTACCGTAAAATATCAAATAATATTATTCATCTAATTCGCGGAAGAAATGAAGAAAATGTCAACAATCGTCACACACACGTCAACCAATAAGAATTCGGAGGGTCATGGCAGAAGTGCATTGTTGGTCATGGAATGCTAACTGCTAACTGCTATATGCTACTGCCTCAGCTATTAAAATGGATCATTCCATCGTTGGCGGTAACTTATAAAAACTGAGAAGGGCTGGCCAAAAATGGCACCGAAAGGGTAATCATGTACTGCAGATTACAAGCTGGACGTAGTGAAATATGCAGCAAAAAACAACAAGAGGAAGTGGCGCATACCTTTGGAGTTGGCAAAGTTGTTTAGAAGCAACATCGAGGAAGAAGACTTCATGGGATTTATCGATTAGGAGTGACAGTTTGTTTGGTAAACGTATAGCATGTTCTATATTTTATAGTTATTTGAATGACTCTTACCATAATATGTTACGTTAACATACCAGGCACCTTCTCAGTTGGTTATTTATGCGTCATATAACGTACACTTTTTCAACCTGTTGTTCACTATTTTTTATGTATTTTAAATTGCCTTTCAAATGTCTATTCTTGGTGTTGGATTTTATCGAATTTTCCCCAAAAATGCGACTTATATTCCAGTGCGATGTATATATGTTTTTTTCCTTCTTTATTATGCATTTTCGGTCGGTGCGACGTATACTCCGGAGCAACTTATACCGGTAATCTGAAAAATATGGTACATTCAATAATAAAAGATGTATAACCTGTAACAATATGTTAAAGTTGATAAATTATGTACATATACACAGTATACATCTCAGGTGATTTGAAAAACAATCTATACAAAAAAAAAAGGGTATAAACACTATGTACGTGACTATGCACATGTTGACTCCAAGAATGTGCAAAACAGAATGAGAAAATATATATATATATATATATATATATATATATATATATATATATATATATATATATATATATATATATATATACTATAACCTGTTTGATGTTTCGAAGAGTTGCTGGGGATCAATTTTGGTTCAGATCAGGTAAAGGTTGAGCTGAGCCATGATTTTATGGCAGTTTTAAAATTTAGTGGGGAAGTTCGAATTTTAAGGTCTGTTTGTAGTGCATTCCACTGTGTGGTGGCAAAATACTAGAATGCATTTTCCCCATGAGAGTCTTGAATTTGGGAGGGACGAGAACTCAGGAACTTTAAGAACTTTATGATTTTATACTTTGCCATTGTTTAACACGAGGATCCAACATTGTAACATTGATCCAGTTCAAAAAAATGTTCAAACTCAAACTGATTAAAAAGTACAAAAAAGAACAATTTTGATAAAAATGTTGAACCCTAATAAAGTGAGATAATCTTACCTACCTCATTATGTTAATTCCAACCTATTTATTCATGGAGAAATCTAAAGTGTGCACAAGTTGAGAACAGGAGGTGAATTAACACATCTGCGGTCCTCTCCCAGGTTTCTCGTTGTAGCCCACTGAGTTGCATGTTGATCTTTCCGTTCCATTTTGACAGAGTCTGTTTGAGGCTTATGATGCTGTCATGCAGACTGAGGAGTTTGTCAGGCACATGAAAGAAGGAAGTGATATCCCTCTTTTTCTTCCTTTACCTCTCCTCTTTATGGAAAATGCCGTCCAGGCTCTGTTATTAGACGCGTGACTGTCATTTCCATGTGTTGCTCTGCTCTTTATGAGATACATCTATCTAGAAATATGTTTGATCGTCAACATACAAGGACCAAATGTGTTTTTTTTAGGGCTGGGCAACAATTAAAAAATTTAATCAAAGTAAATCGCACTATTTCTCCGATTAATCACGATTAACTGCATTATTTACGCAAAGCCCAATAATGAATTCAAAAGTAGTGTGTAGTGCACCTTTATTGGAATATTCTCCCATATGAACAAAAGCGCCAAAACATTTGTTGTGCAAACACAATTTAAATCAGTACTTGTTAAACAGTAGCAGTTAAATAGCATATTTTATGAAAATCAACTCAAAAAATGTAAATAAAAACATTCAAGCTTATTGCCACTGCCAGGGTATTTAATGGCCTACTGAAATGAGATTTTCTTATTCAAACGGGGATAGCAGGTCCATTCTATGTGTCATACTTGATCATTTCGCCATATTGTTATATTTTTGCTGAAATGATTTAGTAGAGAAAATCGACGATAAAGCTCGCCACTTTTGGTACTTCCTGAAAAAGCCTCGCCTTTACCGGAAGTCGCAGACGATGACGTCACAAGTGTGGGGGCTCCTCACATATTCACATTGATTTTAATGGGAGCCTCCAACAAAAAGTGCTATTCAGACCGAGAAAATGACAATTTCCCCATTTAATTTGAGCGAGGATGAAAGATTCGTGTTTGGGGATATTGATAGCGACGGACTATGAAAAAAATAAAAACGCGATAGCATTGGGACGTATTCCGATGTTTTTAAACACATTTCCTAGGATAATTCTAGGAAATCCCTTATCTTTCTATTGTGTTGCTAGTGTTTTAGTGAGTTTAATATTACCTGATAGTTCGAGGGGTTTGTCCATGGGTGTCTTGACGCCAATGTCTCAGGGGAGTCGACGGCAGCTGTACGGACGACACAAGCTCAGCTGATATCCGGTAAGTGGCGACTTTTTAACCACAATTTTCTCACCGAAACCTGCTGGTTGACATTTGGTAGGATCCATGTCTGCTTGACTGAGCTCTGATCCATAGTGAAGTTTCAGCTCCGGGATATTTAAACAAGGAATCACCGTGTGTTTGTGTGGCTAAAGCTTCCCAACTCCATCTTTCTACTGTGACTTCTCCAATATTAATTGAAAAAAAATGCAAAAGATTCAGCAACACAGACGTCCAAAATACTGTGTAATTATGCTGTTAAAGCAGACGACTTTTACCTGTGTGTGTGCGTAGCGCTCATACTTCCTAAAAACCCGACGTTTCCAAGACGAAACTCCCGAGAAATTTCATATTGTAATTTAGTAAACCAAAAAAGCCGTATTGGCATGTGTTGCAATGTTAATATTTCATCATTGATATATAAACTATCAGACTGCGCGGTGGGTAGTAGTGGGTTTCAGTAGGCCTTTAAGTTATCCTGTTTGTTATGGAAAATAAATATAATCTACATACAAATGCCCGAGCCACAATCATAACATCAGAACAGGCAATTTCTGAGGTAACAGCAAAAACATTTTTTTTTTTTTATCAGGGAGAAAGAAAAGAAAGGATGAAGCACAAAACACTTCACTGCTGGGATTTCCCTTACAGGGGACTAGAATGTAAAGTCCATGTTAAGAATGGTGTTCCTTTAGAGCATTGGTGTCAAACTCTGGCCCGCGGGCCAAATATGGCCCGTCGTTTAATTTCATTTGGCCCTTGAGGCAATATCAAATTAAGATTAGAGCTGGCCCGCCGGTATTATACGGGGGCGATGTATCTGTAACACTGCATTCACCGCTGATACTCGTACTTGCCAACCCAAAGTTCAGTGCCGAACATCTCCAGGGGGAACCATTCTTCCGAATTTCTCCCGATTTCCACCCGGACAACAATATTGGGGGCGTACCTTGAAGGCACTGCCTTTAGCGTCCTAGACAGCCTGTCGTCACGTCCGCTTTTCTGCCATACAAACAACGTGTTGACCCAGTCACATAATACATGCGGCTTTAACACACACAAGTGAATGCTAGGCATACTTGATCAACAGCCATAAGGGTCACACTGAAGGTGGACATATAAACAACTTCAACACTTTTACAAATATGCGCCACACTGTGAAGCCACACCAAACAAGAATGAAAAACACATTTTGGGAGAACATCTGCACCGTAGCACAACATAAACTCAACAGAAGAAATACCCAGAATCCCTTACAGCACTAACTCTTCCGGGACGCTACAATATACACCCCCGCTACCACCAAACCCCGCTCCCCCATGTTTTATTTAAATTTTATTTGATATGCCATTGATATTTTTTTAATAATTATGATAAATTGAAACTCGATTTTGCATGTGACTATAAAGTTATATAAGCCTGGCTTGTTTAATATTCAATGCAAAACTTGTTTGCGTCCCTATTAAAAGGTTAATTTGTTTAACTTTGGCCCGCGGCTTGGTTCAGTTTTAAATTTTGGCCCACTTTGTATTTGAGTTTGACACCCGTGCTTTACAGAATCTCACTCAACTCGGTGCAGTTTGTTCATTCTTAGAACTTGACGGCCATTAATTTTAAATGTACCGCCCTATGAATCAAAGTGCCATAACATTTTCTGTGCAAACACACTTTTAACACTGTATAACATGGGTGTCAAACTCTGAGCCGTGGGCCAAATTTGGCCCGCCGTGCAATTTCATTTGGCCCTTGAGGCAATATCAAATTAACATTAGAGCTGGCCCACCGGTATTATACAGGGGCAGAGCCGCTGTATAATACCGGTGGGCCGCTAATCCTCATACTTGCCAATCCTCCCGATTTTCCAACCATTCTGCAACCAAGGCTGCAAATAAAAAAGAGGCATTAAATGTTTTATTTAAATGTTATTTAATATACCATTGATGTCTTTTGTTTGTTTTTTGAAAGTTGATTTTTCATTATTAAGTTATGTATTAAGTATTGCTTCTTCCATATTCATTGTTAAAGCAAATCAGTGTAGCAAACTGAGCAATAATTAATTTATTCATGCACTTTCTCTTCCTACTTTTAAGGCTTGAATGTTTGATTCATTCATTATTGTTTTTTTATTTTCAAATTGATTATTAACTTGTGAAAAAAACTGTGATGAGGTGGCGACTTGTCCAGGGTGTACCCTGCCTTCCGCCCGATTGTAGCTGAGATAGGCACCAGCGCCCCCTGCGACTCCAAAGGGAATAAGCGGTAGAAAATGGATGGATGGATGGAACTTGTGAAAAAAAGTTCATTTTGATATTTACCTCAGATGGCTGCAAGTAGAAAAGAGGCATTACATTTTTATTTAAATTTTATTTATATGCCATTGATATTTTTTTATTATTATTATTATTATTATTTGAAACTCAATTTTGCATGTCACTATAAAGTTATATAAGCCCATCCATCCATCCATCATCTTCCGCTTATCCGAGGTCAGGTCGCGGGGGCAACAACCTAAGCAGGGAAACCCAGACTTCCTTCTCCCCAACCACTTCCTCTAGCTTTTCCCGCGGGATCCCGAGGCGTTCCCAGGCCAGCCGGGAGACATAGTCTTCCCAACGTGTCCTGGGTCTTCCCCGTGGCCTCCTACCGGTTGGACGTGCCATAAACACCTCCCTAGGGAGGCGTTCGGGTGGCATCCTGACCAGATGCCCGAACCACCTCATCTGGCTCCTCTCGATGTGGAGAAGCAGCGGCTTTACTTTGAGTTCCTCCCGGATGGCAGAGCTTCTCACCCTATCTCTAAGGGAGAGCCCCGCCACACGGCGGAGGAAACTCATTCCGGCCGCTTGTACCCGTGATTTTATCCTTTCGGTCATGACCCAAAGCTCATGACCATAGGTGAGGATGGGAACGTAGATCGACCGGTAAATTGAGAGCTTTGCCTTCCGGCTCAGCTCCTTCTTCACCACAATTATATTTTATATATATATATATTTTTATATATAATTACAGTTATATAAGCCTTGCACGTTAAATATTTGTTTGGGTCCCTATTAATAGGTTCATTTGTTCAACCTTGGCCCACGGCTTTGTTCAGTTTAAAATTTTGGCCCATTCTGTATTTGAGTTTGACACCCCTGCTGTATAACTTCAGTGAAGTGCGCCACGCATATTTCAGCATAATGCCTTTCCTCTGTTTTCATTATAGACAGAGCATGTGAATGAAACTTTTCATCAATATAATGCAATGTAAATCCGAGCTAATTATGCTTACCGATTGTCCAGTAGTCCCCACTGAGAGCAACTACAGCTGCACGTTGTAAAGTTGTCACTTTTGCAGTCCTCTCCTTTTCATACAACTGGTGTATTCTCCGTGCGATGTGCGTCTTGATGGCGGCTCATACGTCCCTTATTGCGATTATCAATCAATCAATTAATGTTTATTTATATAGCCCTAAATCACAAATGTCTCAAAGGACTGTAAAAACCACTACGACATCCTTGGAAGAACCCACATAAGGGCAAGGAGAACTCACCCAGTGGGACGCCAGTGACAATGATGACTATGAGAACCTTGGAGAGGACCTCAAATGTGGGCAACCCCCCCACCCCTCCTCTAGGGGACTGAAAGCAATGGATGTCGAGCGGGTCCAACATGATACTGTGAAAGTTCAATCCATAGTGGCTCCAACACAGCCGCGAGAGTTCAGCTCAAAGCGGATCCAAGACAGCAGCGAGAGTCCCGTCCACAGGAAACCATCCCAAGCGGAGTCGGATCAGCATCGTAGAGATGTCCCCAACCGATACACAGGCGAGCGGTCCATCCTGGGTCCCGGCTCTGGACAGCCAGTACTTCATCCATGGTCATCGGACCGGACCCCCTCCACAAGGGAGGGGGGGACAGAGGAGAAAAAGAAAAGAAGCGGCAGATCAACTGGTCTAAAAAGGAGGTCTATTTAAAGGCTAGAGTTTACAAATTAGTTTTAAGGTGGGACTTAAATACTTCTATTAGCACAATGTTTTTCAGGCCGGCGTCTTCCACAACACTAATGGGCCTACAGTCTGTGACTATCCACTTTGCTATGGCATTTGTTAGCTTCTCTTGCTCTCCTTTATCTCTACTTCTCCCGCACGCTGCATTTAACGTAGTAGCCTGGCTCCACTTTCTGCTTTGTTGAATGGTGTGCTCGCCTGAAAGGTGATATTTTAGACCGGAAGTACTCCTGTGATAAGAAAATTCAGCTTGGCAGTGGCTACAAACCACTTTGCTTCTGTCAAATCCGCCGCCTGGAAGTACTTTATAATGAAAATTACACTGTAAAGTTCTGTTGCCTTACCCTTCTTCTCCATGCTCCATTCCTTTTCCGCAGGAGCCAGCAATAGGCGTTAACAAAATAAAAGCATGTACACAACATACGCAAATGCGCGATGAAATAATTGTCGGCGTTAATAGATTGATGAGTTAACTCGTAATTAAGCCCTAGTTTTTATTAAGAGGAACCATCCAACAGACTGTTGAATTATCAGCATAATGACCACAAAGTGATTAATCTCTTGCAACCACAAACACAACGTGTTCATTGAACACTGCTTGAATAGAAAGAACCAATCGAGAATTATTGTTTCTAATTAAATCATTTCCCTGCCTCCACAAATAAGATCAGCGAATACGAGCTGGTTAAAAAGCCCGCTTGGCCGCAAGGAACCATTTAACATCCGCTTTACCCTCCGAGCTAAAATGAGGATGAATAAACGTCCTGACACTGAAAAGAGGAGATGAAATTCAAATTCTATTACCATGATAAAATGATTACATCACATCAGAGAGCAGCCCATAGCGGAGTGTGCATGTGCAGACATGCCTTCAGCTCCTGAGCGCATGAAGTGGCCCGCTTGCACAGTCCATGCACACACAAATACAAACCCAAATAGACAGCGAGATAATGCATCTTTTAAGCCATCGTGCAGATTAGCATTTGGCGGAGTGAGCTTGGATCTGCTATAACAAGGCCGCTGTACTTCTACCCTCTGCTGGATACCCAAGCCTTCCTGGCCACGTTACACCTAGGTGGCTTTGTTTATAGGAGCTCCTTGTCAGACTGGCATGACACGACTGTGCCTTTCCGGTATTCAACACAGCTCTGCTTCCAGATTCAATTGTCATTTTAGACCTGTGACCCATCCGCATCAGTCCTCAACTCTTTAGCGCACACTAGAGATGCGCGGTTTGCGGTCTAATCCACGGAGTCCGCGGATAAACCGCGGGTCGGGCGGGTGACATGACGAAAAAATAGATTTTAAATCGATTCGGGCGGGTGGCGGTTGAATTATTTGGAAATATATGATATACATGGTTCAGTGATCGGTAACTTTTACCGTTCAAAGAGCCATTTTGGACCCGTGTCACAAAGCGAAGAAGATTTTAGGAGATGTAAACACTCTCAAGAATGTCTGCCGGCAGTCACCCAGTTAATAAGTCTTAGAGCGTGCTATGAAGACTTTGCCTTTGACGCCTTCTACAACATGTACAATTTACTTGCCATTCCAGCAATATGTTGCGTGTGGCTTCATCTGACACACACGCACAGGACTGCAAGGCATACTGGGTGACACAGAGTACACTAATGGTTGTGATGTAAACAATTTTAACACTCTTACTAATATGCACCACACTGTGAAGCCACACCAAACAAGAATGACAAACACATTTCAGGAGAACATCCTCACAGGAACACAACATAAACGCAACACAACAAATACCCAGAATCTTTTGCATCTATGACACTTTCTGACTAAATTATACACCCACTAGCAGCAAACCCCCCACGTGCGTCGGTAAGGTGGGCGGGGTTGGGGGCGCAGGGGTGTGAAGTATATTCAGGAATTGTCATGGATGTAAAGGATTCTGGGTATTTGTTGTGTTGTGTTACTGTGAGGATGTTCTCCCGAAATGCGTTTGTCATTCTTGTTTGGTGTGGCTTCACAGCGTGGCGCATATTTGTAAGAGTGTTAAAATTGTTTATATGACAACCATCAGTGTACTCTGTATCACCCAGTATGCCCTTCAATCTTGTACGTGTGTTTGTGGAAGCTGCATCCAACATGTTGCTGGACTGGCAAACGGTTCGTACATGTTGTTGAAGGTGTCAAAGGCAATGGCTTCACAGCACGCCCTTATTCCCGTTATCTGAATGAGCACCATCGGATATTCGCGAGAACGTTGGCGGCTCCCATTACCTTCTTTACTTTGTGACACGGGTCAAACTAGCTCTTGTAGTGGTAAAGGTCGCCGACTCCGGATATATAACAGCGGGCAGGTGGCGGGCGGTTGCGGTTCTAATAAAATGTAGGTTCGGGTGGATGACGACTTTAGTGATGCGGCTGCGGATGATATAATTGCCTATCCGCGCATCTCTAGCACACACACCAATTAGTTCACAAATGATTCTGCATTCTCACACTGCATGTGCACATACTGCTGCGGGAGATGTGCTTTTCATTGTTAGCCATGCTCTATTGTCTTCTGCACAGGAAATCAAGGTGAACCAATTGATATCCGATCAAATGTTTGCTCAAGGCTTGTAGGTGGACGTTAATGGTGTCGGATCTTACACTCGACTCATGTCATTTGAAATCAATTCGATAGCTGTCAGGCAGCAGGAGTCTACTTAGTGCTGTCTTGTTGTATCTGTTTTATTTAGATCCAATTTGTTTCTAATGTTCAGAGTAAATGAAAGGCGCTACCTTATTATCTACAAAACCCCCAAACCAGTGAAGTTGGCACGTTGTGTAAATGGTAAATAAAGACAGAATAAAATGATTTGCTAATCCTTATTTTAACTTTAATTCAATTGAACACACTAAAAAGACAAGATATTTAATGTTCAAACCAAGAAAGTGTTTTTTTTTTCAAATCATTTACTTGGAGTTTAAAGGCCTACTGAAATGAGATTTTCTTATTTAAACGGGGATAGCAGGTCCATTCTATGTGTCATACTTGATCATTTCGAGATACTGCCATAGTTTTGCTGAAAAGATTTAGTAGAGAATATCGACGATAATGTTCGCAACTTTTGGTCGCCAATAAAAAAGCCTTGCCTGTACCGGAAGTCGCAGACGATGACGTCACTTGTGTGAGGGCTCCTCACATCCTCACATTGTTTATAATGGGAGCCTCCAACAAAAGGAGCTATTCGGACCAAGAAAACGAAAATTTCCCCATCAATTTGTGCGAGGATGAAAGATTTGTGGCTGAGGATATTGATAGCGAAGGGCTAGAAAAAAAAAAATAGTTTAAAAAAAAAAAGGTGATTGCATTGTGAGCGTTTCAGATGTAATTAGACACATTTACTAGGATAATTCTGGAAGATCCCTTATCTGCTTATTGTTTTAATAGTGTTTTAGTGAGATTTTAAAGATTATAAAGACATACATCGAGGTAGGAAGGCTGCGATGAACACGCAGTGTCTCAGAGAGAAGCCGAGGAGCCAAGCTCACAGCTGCCTATTTTAACAGTTGGTGCAGGACGACGAAATATCCATTGATGTCTCCGGTCAGATATATATCACTATTTCCCCATCCAAAAACATGCTGGTTGACTTAGAGAAAACATGTTCGCTTGACCGCTCGCTTCACACCAAACAAAGAAACACCGGCTGTGTCTCGGTGCTAAAGACAGCTGCAATCCACCGCTTTCCACCAACAGCATCATTCTTTATATTCTCCATTATTAAATGAACAAATTGCAAAAGATTCAGCAACACAGATGTCTAAAATACTGTGTAATTACGCCATGAACAGAGACGACGTTTAGCCGTGTTTGGTGCAGCGCTAATATTTCTTTACAGTCCGTGACGTTTTCAACAAGAAACTCGCGGGAAATTTAAAATTGCAATTTAGTTAACTAAAAAGGCCGTGTTGGCATGTGTTGCAATGTTAATATTTCATCATTGATATATAAACTATCAGACTGCGTGGTCGGTAGTAGTGGGTTTCAGTAGGCCTTTGAATGGCAGCAACACATTGCAAAAAAGTTGGCACAAGGACATTTTTACCACTGTGTTACATGGCTTTTCCTTTTAACAACACTCAGTAAACATTTGGGAACTGAGGAGAATAATGTTTGAAGCTTTTCAGATGGAATTATTTCCTATTATTGCTTGAAGTACAGCTTAAGTTGTTCAACAGTCCAGGGTCTCCGTTGTGGTATTTGACGCTTCATAATGACCCCCCGCGAACCCGAAAGAGACAAGCGGTAGAAAATGGATGGATGGATATTGCGCCATAGGTCTGGACTACAGTCAGGCCAGTCTAGTACCTGCAGTCTTTTACCATTAAGCCACGCTATTCCTAATGCAGACGCTGTATCAATCCGTTGTGGTGAAGAAGGAGCTGAGCCGGTAGATGTACGTTCCCATCCTCACCTATGGTCATGAGCTTTGGGTTATGACCGAAAGGACAAGATCACGGGTGCAGGCGGGGGAAATGAGTTCCCTCCGCCGGGTGGCGGGGCTCTCCCTGAAAGGGTGTGAAGCTCTGTCATCCGGGAGGAGCTTAAAGTAAAGCCGCTGCTCCTCCACCTGAGAGCAGCCAGATGAGGTGGTTCGGGAATCTGTTCAGGATGCCATCCGAACGCCTCTTTAGGGAGGTGTTTGGGGCACGTAGGTGGCCACTAGGAAGACCCAGGACACATTGGAGAGACTATGTCTGCCGGCTGGCCTGGGCAGGCCTCGGGAGGAGCTGGACAAAGTGGCTGGGGAGAGGGAAGTCTGGGCTTCCCTGCTTAGGCTGCTGCCCCGGCGACCCAACCTCGGATAAGCGGAAGAAGATTGATGCATGGATGGATGGTTGGAAATAAGCAGGGGCGTCCATGATAACATTGCTTGGATGGCAACATATGTTGCTCCAAAACCTGTATGTACCTTTCAGCATTAATGGTGCCTTCACAGATTATCGATACGTTATTTAGACATTAAATAACGTATCAAGATAGATTCCTTTGCCTAGTTTGCATTGTTTGCTCGTATTTGCTTTTATTGGTCAGATCTAGGCCCCTTGTGTACTCAGATAGTTCGCACTCTGTTTGATGAACTGTAGCCATGTTGGTTTGGTTATTAAATACCACCTGGAGTGTTTATGCCAGGGGCTTTGATTTTAATCTTCATCCATGTTTTACATTTAAAATGGATAATCGCCTAATAGCTTGCGGAACAATAACCAAGGTCATTATTATTGTTGAGGAACTGCATGGTACAGTAAATATTGTCATTGGTCTGTAAAACCTGTTTTTTTTTTATGTGCCACTGTTCTGTGTAAACAGTGATGGGAAAACATAATAAATGTGGCCTTTAGGGCTACTAACAGAGCCGTAACGGAGGCAGAACAGCAACTATCTCTTAAGAGAAAGCCAAAAGGCAGGACAGATTGAGTAAATTTTAAAACTTGTGACAAACTTTCCCCAGTTGGCTCTTCTGTTACGCGTGTCACACCCGAACATACAGTAAGTGTGGCGAGATCACATCAAACCACCACAAAGTGTTCCACATTAAATAAAGGTGCTCTTTGTGACTTGGACCGTCAATGCCTTCCATCCTTGCTTGTAAGAAAACCTCCAATGTGTCAAAAGTCACACGCAGTTCATTCTCCTATAGAAATAAATTGACTCTCTCATTCAGTGATGAAAAAAAAAAAAAAGCAGCGGCACTTTCCTTTAAGAAAACATTTTCTTTTCTTTTGGGGCTTTACTCATTACAGCCTGGACAGCACATTGATGACAAATCTGTCTCTGTGTGGAATTCTTCTTAGGCACGAGATACTGTAGCAGGAGGAAACTCATGAATCTTTCAAGAGAAACCAAACATGGTTTCTCTTGAGGCGCTGCTTATTGTCATTCATCTGATGCCTGAAAACAGGTATTTCATTTAAGGGGGACACTGGATTATTTCAATGATAACTCAGCGAGAGGCAAGATTTGAGAGTCATGGTGTGATCTGCAATTATTTTGTTGTGTCATTAATTAAAGGCCTCCTGAAACCCACTACTACCCACCACGCAGTCTGATAGTTTATATATCAATGATGAAATATTAACATTGCAACACATGCCAATACGGCCTTTTTAGTTTACTAAATTACAATTTTAAATTTCCTGGGAGTTTCGTCTAGAAAACGTCGTGTAATGATGACGTGTACGCAAGACGTCACAGGTTTATAGGAAGTATGAGCGCTGCGCACACACACAGCTAAAAGTCGTCTGCTTTAACGGCATAATTATACAGTTTTTTGGACATCTGTGTTGCTGAATCTTTTGCAATTTGTTCAATTAATATTGGAGAAGTCACAGTAGAAAGATGGAGTTGGGAAGCTTTAGCCTTTAGCCACACAAACACACGGTAATTCCTTGTTTAAAATTCCTGGAGGTGAAACTTTCCTATGGATCAGACAAGACCCCAGACAAGAGAACATGGATCCCGACCACATGTCAACCAGCAGGTTTCGGTGAGAAAATTGTGGTTGAAAAGTAAGTTCTTACCAGAGAAAAGCTGAGCTTGTGCTGTCCGTACAGCTGCCGTCGACTCCCCTGAGACACTGTGCGTCAAGACACCCGTGGAGACACCCTTCCGACTATCAGGTACTATTAAACTCACTAAAACACTAGCAAAACAATAGAAAGATAAGGGATTTCCCAGAATTATCCTAGTAAATGTGTCTAAAAACATCGGAATCCGTCCTAATGCAATCGCGTTTTTTTTTTAGCCTTTTTTTGTAGTCCGTCGCTATCAATATCCTCAAACACAAATCTTTCATCCTCGCTCAAATTAATGGGGAAATTGTCGTTTTCTCGGTCCGAATAGCACTTTTTGTTGGAGGCTCCCATTAAAATCAATGTGAATATGTGAGGAGCCATCAAACATGTGACGTCATCGTCTGCGACTTCCGGTAGAGGCAGGGCTTTTCTCTTAGCACCGAAAGTTATCGTGGATGTTCTCTACTAAATCCTTTCAGCAAAAATATGGCAATATCGCGAAATGATCAAGTATGACACATAGAATGGACCTGCTATCCCCGTTTAAATAAGAACATCTCATTTCAGTAGGCCTTTAATGTACACTGCCCTAGTTTCAATCATTTGTTTATAAGCAAGGGTTTCCACAAATAAGTTACTACATGGGAGACACTTGTTTCTTTGGACAACAAGCATTGATTTGCAGTATTTGGTACTGTCGATACCTTAAAGCGCATGTATGGATGTACAGTGTTTTTGGTTATTGACCTAATATCGAAGCATCAATACTTTTGACAACCCTAATTTGAATCCTTTTCCAAATCTCCCTGATGACATCACGGAGCTGGTGGATGTAATACACTTTGCACAATTCCACACGTTTTCAATTTAAACAGAACTGGAGACCAACTTAGTCATTCTATCACCTTCAGCTTCCTATGCAAAGCATCTGGTATCTTGGGCTCTTCATGATGTAAAATCTCCATTCTGCTTGGGGAGGTTTTCATGGTCTGCTTCAGAATGACACAAATCTTGTAAGAATCTGTGTTTCCCTCAATGAACCGAAGCAGTACTCATGCCACAGTTCTTAAAACCAATCATCTATGAACCATTTGTGTTGCCAGTCCCATAGATCATAATTATGTTTTGAGCCATTTTCAGAATTTGTTCAAAGTGCCAGTAGAGTGTAAAAACAAATTGCTTCTTTGTGAAAACTATCATCATTCATATCGGATTTATGACACGAAAAAACTGCCAAAGTCCACGATTAAATAGAAATGAGTAAAATAGTATTAAACTCTCTGAGATTCCCAAGCCGTTTTGAGAGATAATAAACTAGCCAGTCTTGTGATTGTGTGATGTAGAGGTCGGAACCACAGATCTCTTCCCCATCAACAACAATGCATATCATGCAGACTTTGTGGGAGTCAACAATGAGTGCATTGGGTAAAAATATGATTCAGAAACTTACACTGATGAGCCTCAATATATGGAAGATGAACGACAAGTTTTAGAAGCTCTTCTAAACAGAACCAGTTTAGTGAAACATATTTTTTGTTTGAAGACCAACATGACACAAACCTTCCCAATTGTTATAAAGCCCACTGTTTAATATGTTTGTGTGTATGCTTCATTGATGAGTATTTGGTGAACATTGTTTTGTCCTACTAATTTTGGTGGTTCATTAATTCACCATAGCGTGCACTGTAATGCAACAGTTTGTTTACATGTGAAATATTTCACTCCTTCTTTGTCTCATTTTCCATCCATCCATTTTCTACCGCTTGTTCCCTTTTGGGGTCGCGGGGGGCGCTGGCGCCTATCTCAGCTACAATCGGGCGGAAGGCGGGGTACACCCTGGACAAGTCATTTTGTCCACCAAAAGTTTCATACTGTGTGTGAATGCACAAAGGTGCACTTTGTTGATGTTATTGACTTGTTGGAGTGCTAATCGGGCGTACTTAGTCAGTACATGACTGCAAGCTAATCAATGCTAACATGCTATTTAGGCTAGCTGTATGTACATATTGCACCATTAAACATTTGTAGGTATATTTAAGCTCATTTAATATCCTTTACTTTTAACCTCTGTGTACATAATCTTTATGTGCATGTTTCATGACACATATCCATATGTAATATTGGCTGCAATTCTGATAGTTGTTTGTGTGCCATATTGTTCCAGACCACAGCAAACATTATCGAGCTTGCCAAAGATTGGAATAAATCTATTAAGAGACAACAGCATTAACTTGGACACACACATCTATACCTTTTGGCCATTAAAAGCCGTAATTTCCAGTAGTAAACTAACCTTTGAGAAGCCTCTGTTTTACTAATGGTTTCTAATGTTGTAAAAATGTGTCGAATAAATATTACATTTCAACATTTCTGTCAACAAAGATTTGCTTCAGCCTGCGACACAGTCATTTTGATAGTAGGCTAATATAGCTAATATAAGCACTTATATCATGTGTTGTCTTCATTATAACATGTATGCAAGACGTTTAAAGTCATTTTGATAGTATGCTAATATAACTAATATAAACACTTACATCATGTGTTGTCTTCATTATAACACGAATCGGTATATAAGACTTTTAAAGGGGAACATTATCACAATTTCAAAAGGGTTGAAAACAATAAAAATCAATTCCCAGTGGCTTGTTTTTTTCAAAATGTTACCGGTCCAGGAATATCCCTAAAAAAAGCTATAAAGTGCTTGATTTTCTCTATTTGCGATGTGACTATCCATTTCCCTGTGACGCCATACAGTGCTGACAATGTAAACAAACAATGGCGAATAGCACAGCAAGATATAGCAACATTAGCTCGGATTCAAACTCGAATTTCAGCGGTTTAAGTGATTCAACAGATTACGCATGTATTCAAACGGATGGTTGGAGTATGAAAGTATTGAAGAAGAAACTGAACCTATTGAGCGAATAGCTATTGACGCTATTCATAGCCATAGCATGGAAGAATAGCTGCATTAGCATTGCCGGTAAAAGGTGCGGACCAAACGATCGGGACTTTCGCATCGCGTGACACTGGAGCAACTTAAATCCTTCGATTGGTAAGTGTTTTTTTCGCATTAAATGTGGGTGGAATGAAACGTAATATAGTTGCAAATGCATCAGCAGGTTATCCATACATCTCTGTGCCATGTCTGTCATCGCCGGTAAAATGTGGAGACACTCTGGCACATTCAATGGGGGTCTGGCGGCAGACACTTTCGCATCTTCGGACCAGTGGTGCAACTTGAATCCCTCCCTGTTAGTGTTGTTACACCCTCCGACAACACACCGACGAGGCATGATGTCTCCAAAGTTCCAAAAAATAGTCGAAAAAACGGAAAATAACAGAGCTGACACCCAATGTTTCCAATGTGTTGAAAATGAAAATGGCGGCTGTATTACCTCGGAGACGTCACATTCTGACGTCATCGCAAAAAGCGCGATAAATAGAAAGGCGTTTAATTCGCCAAAATTCACCCATTTAGATTTCGGAAATCGGTTAAAAAAATATATGGTCTTTTTTCTGCACCATCAAGGTATATGTTGACGCTTACATAGGTCTGGTGATAATGTTCCCCTTTAAAGTCATGTTGATAGTAGGCTAATATAGCGAATAGAGACACTTGCATCATGTGTTGTCTGCATTATCACAATTATAAAATAATTTTAAAGTAGTTTTGATGGTAGGCTAATATATCTAATATAGACATATCATATGTTTTCTTCATTATATCACTTATATACGGATTTATATAATCTTTATATGCTTATTATTAGTATGAGATCCAACAGAACCACAGCACGTTTCAAACAGAAAGATAAAGACCAGCCTTTATTTCTTCCATCTTATTACTAAATACTTGTCAGAGGGTGGGAGTATGCTCACTGTAAGTGCAATCATGGGCATCATGAAGAAGTAGATGGATTTCACGTGACTGCGTGAGTGAAAGAAAAGCAGAGCGGCGGCAGAGGCGATGATGTATGCTTGGCTGGAGAGGTTAATAAAATTGAAGTTGTGTTATGAATAAGGACAGGGCCATAAAAGACAATGTGTGTAGTGAATCTCCTTGGCAAGAAGTATTGAACAGCCTGGGGAGCGTACCCTGGGGAGGGTTTTTTAATCTGCTGCACTCCCCATCACTTTGCACCTCACAGAGAAACGCACCCACATTTTGTTTGAATTGGACTGAGACAGAGCCTTGAACCTTCCATTCAGAGAGTTGAAAAGATGAAATTAAGGTGAGATGAGATATCGCTGCACAATGTTGAACAACTATTTCGGAATGATATTTCCTGTCGCTAGAAGCTGCCGTGAAAGCACCTCAGATCCCTTCTAGTTATACAGCGGAATAGCAAAGTGTGCAAGTTTTCGGCCGAGGAAAATCATAGCAATCAATCAATTATTTATACAGCCCTTAAACACAAGTGTCTCAAAGGGCTGCGCAAGCCACGACATCTTCTAAACAGATCAGATTGATATTCTCAAACTGTGGTACGTATAACACTAGTGGTAAAAGGGCTTCATCTAGTGGTACGCCAAATATATGAATATATATATAAAGTATTTAAGTAGACTTAGATTTAGACTTAAAATTTTTTTATTGATCTACAAGGTAAAATGTTCCATACAGTAGCTCAGTTACAAACGATGGAAAGGAGGTATTAAGAAGACTAAAAATGTACTGTAGTAGCAATATAAAATATATGTAATATTTACATATTATATATGCAGTATATAATATATACGGATATATTATATTATTATATTTTTATATAATACATACAATATTTAACAAATCCCAATTACCATGTAAGTAAGGGTAATGCAGGTATTAAGTAGACTAAAAATGTGCTGTAGTAGCAATATAAAATATAACATGTAATATTTACATATTATATATACAGTATATAACATACTGATATATTATTATATTATTACATTTTTATATGATATATATGATATGTAAAAAAATCCCAATTAGAGCATAAAGTACAGAGTAGATTCAACAGAAAATAGGCATCGGTGATAGCGGGGTGTATAATATAGGTATAGTCATGGATGCAAAGGATTCTGGGTATTTGTTGTGTTGCATTTATGTTGTGTTACTGTGAGGATGTTCTCCCAAAATTTGTTTGTCATTCTTGTTTGGTGTGGCTTCACAGTGTGGCGCACATTAGTAAGAGTGTTAAAGTTGTTTACATCACAACCATCAGTGTACTCTGTATCACCCAGTATGCCTTGCAGTCGTGTGCGTGTGCCTGCGGAAGCCAAATACAACTTGTTGCTGGACTGGCAAGCAGTTTGTACATGTTGTAGAAGGCGTCATAGGCAATGGCTTCATAGCGCGCCCTTATTCTTGTTATCTGGGTGAACACCAGCAGATATTCGCGAGAATGTTTGCGGCTCCTATTGTCTTCTTTACTTTGTGACACGGGTCAAAATGGCTCTTTGAGTGGTAAAGGTTGCCGATCTCTGAACCATGTATATTAAATATTTCCGAATGGTTCAACCGCCACCCGCCCGAATTGATTAAAAATTAATTTTTTCGTCATGTCACCCGCCCGACCCGTGGTTTATCTGCGGACTCCATGGATGAGACCGCAAACCGCACATCTCTAAAGGCTACGTTGTCCAAACATTAAGTATACTTGCTAAATAAAACCTCTGCCTTTTAATGAATACTTGGGCCTACTATGCTACAGTATTTATATTTTGGACGTTTGGGCGGTACTTGGAGAGCCAAGTATTTTCTGAGGTCTTACTTGGTGAAAAAAGTTGGACAACCACTGGTATATATATGTATATATATATATATATATATATATATATATATATATATATATATATATATCCATCCATCCATTTTCTACCGCTTATTCCCTTTCGGGGTCGCGGGGGGCGCTGGCGCCTATCTCAGCTACAATCGGGCGGAAGGCGGGGTACACCCTGGACAAGTCGCCACCTCATCGCAGGGCCAACACAGATAGACAGACAACATTCACACTCACATTCACACACTAGGGCCAATTTAGTGTTGCCAATCAACCTATCCCCAGGTGCATGTCTTTGGAAGTGGGAGGAAGCCGGAGTACCCGGAGAGAACCCACGCATTCACGGGGAGAACACGCAAACTCCACACAGAAAGATCCCAAGCCTGGATTTGAACCCAGGACTGCAGGACCTTCGTATTGTGAGGCAGACCCACTAACCCCTCTGCCACCGTGAAGCCCTATATATATATATATATATATATATATATATATATATATATATATATATATATATATATGTATGTATATATATATATATATATATATATATATATATATATATATATATATTTAATGTGTGTATACATATATATATATATATATATATATATATATATATATATATATATATATATATATATATATATATATATAATGTGTGTATATATAATTATGTTGTAGAATTCTGTACATACTCAGCTCTTATAACTGCACGACACACACACTAATAAAAAAAAAAGAAAATGGCTGAGCTTAACATTTTTTTTTTTCTCTCAAAATGTTTTAGTTTGCCACTTCCTGTTTTCATGTTCTCATATGAACCTCCACGAACATGAAGTCTCACCCTTTTGTCTTCCCGCTGCATGCACTACATTACATACAAATGCATCGCCCCGCACTGACGCCCATAGTGTGTAGTTTTGGAACGACAGTAAGTCTGACATGTTTCTGTTTGCTGGAAAGCGAGACCGGTGCAAAAGCTGGAAAGAACGGCGCCGTCTTTGCATGTGCAGCCGTGGCAGCTGTTAATTTTTCGCCTGAGTTGCTCTGAGAAAACTCGGTTACCTTGCTGATGATGAATGCCTCCCTCCTCTCGCCGGTCTCCAGCAGCATTTAAAAGCTGACAGCAGCTTCAGCACCACAACCTCAGGCCTTTAACTTCAGCTTGTCCTTCCATCTTCTGGTCAGCGGCCTCTTTAAGATCAGGCTCGCTGTGTTAAAAGCCTACTTAGTCGTAGGTGTGGTTATGCTGTAATGCTCATATTTACTAACACTTGAGACTTTCATGATGCAAGGATGTCCGGTGAATTATCCCTAAGGCCTGCAAAGAGAACGCTGTGGTTGAGTGTTAGAGCTTGAAATGTGCAGGCGTTTGGGTGGCTGTAATGTATATTTGTCTTTGTGGACAACCTGACACAATATAATTTGTGATGGTATACAAGTATGACCTTTTTTTTTTTTTTTTACCGGCGAGCCATAATGCATTTATAATACATGAAAAATGTTTTCATTCAGCTTCTATAGTAATAAATTCCACTTGCGTTGTGTTTTGGTCAAGGTTTTCCACCTTTGTAGGTAGCATCAGAGCCGAGACAGCATCCTCAAATAAGAATATTCTGTATTACACAGCATGGGAAGTTTAATATCACCTTATATTCTGTGCATTTTTATCATACATTAAAAAATGATGTCACATGCTTCAAAAAAACTGCAAGGATCAAGGATTAGAGCACGCTGAAGACACTCTCGAAACAGCCCTTGTCAGAGCAGCCCGCTTTGTGCAAACTAAAACCAAAGTTCAATTTGTACGCCGGAGGGAAAAATAAGGATTAGCCTTGAATTCTAAATGTATAGACTTCAGCCTTGGGGCGACAGAGTGCGCTGTACGTGCAACCAAGGTCTAGAGTCCAAATAGCAACCCCTATCCTTATCCTGGTTTGTCAAGTATTTGGTCACCTGTAATCTACTGCTGTAGCCATGTAGTCATGGTTCGTAATTGAAGAACATTTTACCTGCACATTGCCTGCCTTCTCTACAACGAAACACTTGATAATCCATCCCTCTATATATTTGTTTTATAGATAGATAGAGCAGAACTCATCTTAATCAAATCAAATTAAACTTTATTTATAAAGCGCTAAATTGCTTTGCAGATTTAAAACTAATTCTCCGATGACTCACATCCCTCATCATGAGTCACAAACACAAACACAAACACACGGGCGGTATAGCTCGGTTGGTAGAGCAGCCGGGCCAGCAACTTGAGGGTTGCAGGTTCGATTCCCGCTTCCGCCATCCTAGTCACTGCCGTTGTGTCCTTGGGCAAGACACTTTACCCACTTGCTCCCAGTGCCGCCCACACTGGTTTAAATGTAACTTAGATATTGGGTTTCACTATGTAAACCGCTTTGAGTCTCTAGAGAAAAGCGCTATATAAATATAAAATATATAAAAATTCACACATACAGTTGAAATATTTGGCTGAGTACAGAGGGGCCGGATGAGTAAACACTATCACAGGAGCCGTCTGCACCAGGGGGTCATCAGGTCACATCCACCAGGACGCTGACACAAAGTGCCCCCACAGCCATGGTCGATAATCCTTGATGCAAAGGGCTGGCTCTGAGGAACACTAGAAAGTAAACATAATAAAACATGTAAAATCATAAGAACCAAGAGTAGGAATGAAAGATGAAAACATATTTTGAAGTTAAAAATATATTGTGAACGGCTTCCTGCCGCCATCGTGTGGGTTGCATGGACCATTGATGGATGACATCACTTCGCACAAGTTTGACTCTTTGTTTTTCAATAAAGTCGCTCGCAGTGTCGGTCGGTCGCTCTTTCAGCTCCACCTCCGCTGCTCGCGTCGGTCTCCTTTTCAGTCGTCCGCGTCTTCCTGCGCTGGTTTTGGTCGCTCCGTGGCTCTCGGTGGTTCTCACTCATCTGATCGTTTGTCTGGCTGTCTTCACTCCGACTCTCTCCTACTCTTTCTGCCCCGATTGCTCCTCCTTCTCCCCTTTTATACAGCAGAAGGAGATGCACAGATGCCCTGCCTCTCCGTTCGGCTGCATACTCTGCCTCCTGCCCGCCATCTTGTTGTTTTTTTTTTGTTTTGTTTTTTGTCCTATCCAGCTTCTTAGGCAAATCATATAGCTGATGTAGATGCCCATATCGGCTGTTCAGATTTACTATACAAAAGAGAAGTGTAGGATACTTTTCTTGTTGCCTTATTTGAATCTGACTTTATTAAATGTATTTATATTATCATTCGGTGCAGCTGGGCTGGAGCAGGAGGGGATAGAAAAAGTAAAAAAGGAAGACAGAGGGGGAAATTGTGGAGATAAGAGGGGGATTAGACAGAGAGACAAAAACAACAACAGCAAACACAACAATAACAAAAACAACAACAATAGAACATCATCAGCACATACGATATTTACAAATATGATCGTAAAAGTGATAGCAAAGAAGCAGTTAGTGAAATACCCCATCGGCACCGCCTCTCCACATACATATACACTTTAAATATACAATAACTAAATAAAAAATATAAGTAATAAGAAATAAAAACATAAAGTGTGAATGACTTCAGTAATATTAATACAAATTAGGTCGAAGCCAGATCAAAAAGGTGGGTCTTTAAACCTGCTCTTAAAAACATGAACAAATTCTCTGCAGCCTTGAGGTCCCCCGCCAAGCTGTTCCAAAGACGGGGACCAAAGTAGTGGAAAGATGCCATCCTGTGACTTTTGGAATAATTAGGAGAAGAGTGCCGGAGGATCTCAGGGTCCGCGAGGGCATGCAAAGAACCTTAAAACTGATACTGAAACACAAGGGGGGGGTTTAAAACTGGTGTAATGTGGGCCCGCATACATTAGCGTCTCTGTGTTGCGCTGAGAGAGAAAAGGGTGAACTTTGGCTAATTCTCAAGATGATAAAACTATTTTGTATTATTTTTAAATATGTGTTGTCCAACCAAGCTCAGAGTCAAACATGACACCTACCGTAGATTCTTCACTGTGAGTGATGGGGGCAAAGGCAATGCTTGTAGTTTTAATGTGTTTTTCTCACAGGTGCTCATGACCAACGAATACAATTTCAGTTTTGTCCTTGTTAAGCTGTCAAACGTTATCTGAAATCTAGGATTTTTTTTTTCTTCTAAAATGGAAATAAAAAGTGTCAGAACGGTGGACAGGGGTTAGTGCATCTGCCTCACAATACGAAGGTCCTGAGTTCAATCCCGGGCTTGGGATCTTTCTGTGTGGAGTTTGCATGTTCTCCCCGTGACATGCATCTTGGGGTTGGTTCATTGGCAAAACTGAATTGGCCCTAGTGTGTGAATGTGAGTGTGAATGCTGTCTGTCTATCTGTGTTGGCCCTGTGATAAGGTGGCGACTTGTCCAGGGTGTACGACGCCTTCCGCCCGAATGCAGCTGAGATAGGCTCCAGCGGGCCCCCCCCCATCCCCCTGGGACCCCTATAGGGACAAGCAGTAAAAAATGGATGGATGGATGGAAATAAAAAAGTGCATCAATTGGAATTGTGTTATCGGGAGACATGGAAATGTACATGTTGATCTTTTATGTGTCCTGCATCTTTTCTCCACAGTTGCAGCTATTATTTAGGATCATTTATGATGGGTTGTAGCAATTCATTTTTATCTAGCAATTCTCTCAATGTTTTTGCACAAACTCTGACATCATAAAAGACTCCCGTGTCTCACAGGAGACAGCCAAAGCTCAAAAGTTTGTGTAGGTGGCTGTTTCAACGCAAGGAACAACTGTGCCACATGCCTCGCTTTTTCTAACGTCCCCAATCAGAATACTGACAAGGCAGAGAAAACAGAAACATGCAAAATAAGATTGGGAAGAAAAAAAAAAGCGCAGGAGGGAAACATGAGGAGCAGAGGGTATAAAAAATGTAGCGTACACAAAGCCAGGAGTAATAAATAGGACCTGGAAATCGAAGCAAAGTGAGAAAGTGCAAAAGTGAATGGAAAGAGAAAGAGCCTCAGGCAGCAGGGCACCGGTCCAAGTATCATTGGCAATTAACATCTCAGCCTAGCGCACAGTTTCAGTCTATTTCAAACAGATAATAATGGCAACCATCGGTTTCAACTCACTTGGCTTGACACAAGTTTCCATCACACTGCACACAGGTCATGTTTTACAGAAGACGCTGCACTCAAAAGGTGCATGAATCAAGGCCCTTCTTATGACTCTAAAATCTAATTATTTCCTTGGCTACTGCTACATAAGGAGACTAAGGTGCAGTGTGTCACAAGTTACCATAATGTTGTAGAAGTGGTAGAGTCGCGGAACAGGTTTACTTTGTGTGAGTGTTCATGATGGAGATGCATGCAGACTCAGTGGAGTAGGATTATTGGACATCTCTTCCTGGAGGGTTTACAGGTCCCCGTTATGGAAAATTGATGTTGATTGCTTTAATGATGCTATAAGTCAAGTCAATTATATTTATATCGTGCCAATTTACACCAGGCACTTTACACATGGAGCAGGTCTAGAACCGCGCTCTTCATACACTATATTGCCAAAAGTATTCGGCCACCTTCCTGGGCTCACATATGAACTTGCAGTGCCATCCCATTCCTAACCCCTGGGCCTACTTGCCAACCCTCCCGGATTTTCCGGGATACTCCCGAAATTCAGCGCCTCTCCCGAAAACCTACCGGGACAAATTTTCTCCCGAAAAATCTCCCGAAATTGTAAATAGTCCAAAAAATAAAGAAAACCGATTGAATGAGGAGATAGTGTGTGTAAATGTTTGGCCTGTACTGTGTATATATATATATATATATGTATATATATATATATATATATATATATATATGTATATATACATATATATATATGTATATAAATATATATATATATATATATATATATATATATATATATATGTATATTTATATATATATACATATATATATATATATATATATATATATATATGTGTGTGTGTATATATACATGTATATGTGTATATATATATGTATATGTATATATATATATATGTATATGTGTATATATGTATATGTATATATATTTATATATGCATATGTGTATTTATATAAATATATGTATATATATTTATAAATGTTTATAAATATATATATATATATATATATATATATATATATATATATATATATATATATATATATATATATATATATATATATATATATATATATACGTGTGTATATGTATATGTGTATATATATATATGTATATACAGTATATATATATTATATGACAAAACATTTTCGCCCAAGAGATCATGCTCTCTTCTCTCTTCAATTTATTTGTATTCAATCCATGAACCTTCCTTGATAGTCAATTTCCCTTCATTAGCACAAATGTAATTGGCTTCCCCATTATGCACCAATTAAAGGGTGTCAATACCTCATCTAGATAACTATTCATTCGTGACTTGGTGCACGGTAACAAGGTCCAGTCAGTAATGATTAAAAATGTTTGCATATAAAATGTGGCATGCAATTACAACAAAGCTTCAAACGCGCTTAACACAAACTATTGTTATTTGAAAATCTACCCGGTCTATCTTGGTCGTTATTTCAGTCACCATCATTCACCTTCTCCCAGCTGTCAGGAACTGAATGATGGATGAAATGGAAAGCCCGAGACCAAGCTTCACTAAATGAAAGCGCCTTAGAGCCTGCTTTCTACAAACCCCGTTTCCATATGAGTTGGGATATTGTGTTAGATGTAAATATAAACGGAATACAATGATTTACAAATCATTTACAACCCATATTCAGTTGAATATGCTACAGACACACCATATTTAATGTTCAAACTAATAAACTTTTTTTTTTTTTGCAAATAATTATTAACTTTAGAATTTGATGCCAGCAACACGTGACAAAAAAGTTGGGAAAGGTGGCAATAAATACTGATAAAGTTGAGGAATGCTCATCAAACACTTATATGGAACATCCCACAGGTGTGCAGGCTAATTGGAAACAGTTGGGTGCCATGATTGGGTATAAAAGCAGCTTCCATGAAATGCTAAGTATTTCACAAACAAGGATGGGGTGAGGGTCTCCACTTTGTAAGCAAATTGTCGAACAGTTTTAGAAAACATTTCTCAACGAGCTATTGCAAGGAATTTAGGGATTTTACCATTTAAGATCCGTAAAATCATCAAAAAGTTCATAGAATCAGGAAAAATCACTGTACGTAAGCGATGATGTTACAGACTTTTGATCCCTGAGGCGGTACTGATTCAAAAACTGACAGTGTGTAAAGGATATCACCACATAGGTTCAGGAACACTTCATAAAACCACTTAGCTCACCTAAGATGGACTAATGCAAAGCGGAACGGTGTTCTGTGGTCTGACGAGTCCACATTTCAAATTATATTTGGAAACAGAAGACGTAATGTCCTCCAGAACAAAGAGGGAAATAACCATTCGGATTGTTCTAGGCGCAAAGTTCAAAAGCCAGCCTCTGTGATGGTATAGGGGTGTATTATTGGCCAAGGCATGGGTAACTTACACATCTGTGAAGGCACCATTAATTCTGAAAAGTCCATAAAGGTTTTGTAACAACATACTGTATGTTGTCATCCAAGCAACATTATCATGGACGCCCATGCTTATTTCAGCAAGACAAGTGTTACAACAGCATAACTTTGTAAAAAAAAGAGTGCGGGTACTTTCCTGGTCCGCCTGCAGTCCAGACCTGTCTCCCATTGAAACTGTGTGGCGGATTATGAAGTGTAAAATACCACAACAGAGACCCCAGACTGTTGAACGACTGAAGCTCTACATAAAACAAGAATGGGAAAGAATTCCACTTTCAAAGCTTCAAAAATTAGTTTTCTCAGTTCCCAAGCGTTTATTGAGTGTTGTTAAAAGAAAAGGTGATGTAACACAGTGGTGAACATGCCCTTTCCCAACTACTTTAGCATGTGTTGCAGCCAAGAAATTCTAAGTTAATTATTCTTTGCAAAAAAAAAAAAAATGTTTATGAGTTTGAACATCAAATATCTTGTCTTTGTCGTGCATTCAATTGAATATGGGTTGAAAAGGATTTACAAATCATTGTATTCCATTTATATTTACATCTAACACAATTTCCCAACTCATATGGAAACGGAGTTTTGTATCACCTTTCAGTGTTGTTTGGCAGCTTCCTAGTCCACTCTAGTTATCCCTCAGCAGGTGTTACTTACTGCACTCACAATGAAGTTACCAGGTGAAAGAATTGGACAAAGTCTTAACAAAGAGTGAGTTGAATGACATATCTCCGAAACGCTTTGGATATATTCATCTATTTAAATATATATATATGTATTAAGCTGTCGGTGGAAGGTTGGGTTTGTTTAAAAGGCAGCTTTGACAAGACGTGCTACCTTGCTCTCTGTGGCCCTAACAAGCATTTTCTCTGACACGGTAATGTCAACCTGACACGGTGCAGAGGCGGGTGACGAATCCGTGTATGGTGTGTCAGAGGAAGCTGGCATGGTGTTGATGGCTGTTCACTAAGCTTTTGGACGTTATTACCTCCACTAAGGAGGTCATGTACTATGCGGTTAAGGTTTTGTTGTTTTGTTGTTGTTGTCGTACAACTTAATGACAGGCCCCTTAATGGACAATCCGTTCTTGAGACATTGCCCGACTTTTTGCCCGGAATGTCCCTATTGAAGTAGGACTTTGGATCGTTTGTATTGCTTTTAGTAAGCCCTAGTGGAAACAATGTGTCTCTAGCTTCAAAGGGGTCATATAATGATATTTCTTCTGCATTTAAGATGGACCGCCTTATCTAAAGGAGGATTTTGGGTGTACTAGTGCAGTGGTTCTCAAATGGGGGTACGCGTACCCCTAGGGGTACTTGAAGGTATGCCAAGGGGTACTTGAGATTTTTCTAAAATATTCTAAAAAAAAAAATAGCAACAGTTTGAAAATCCTTTATAAATATATTTATTGAATAATACTTCAACAAAATATGAATGTAAGTTCATAAACTGTGAAAAGAAATGCAACAATGCAATATTCAGTGTTGACAGCTAGATTTTTTGTGGACATGTTCCATAAATATTGATGTTAAATATTTCTTTTTTTGTGAAGAAATGTTTAGAATTAAGTTCATGAATCCAGATGGATCTCTATTACAATCCCCAAAGAGGGCACTTTAAGTTGATGATTACTTCTATGTGTAGAAATCTTTATTTAGAATTTAATCACTAGTTATTTTTATATATCTTTTCCAATTAGTTTAAGAAAGACCACTACAAATTAGCAATATTTTGCACTGTTATACAATTTATAAATCAGAACTGATGACATAGTGCTGTATTTTAATTCTTTATCTCTTTTTTTCCAAACAATAATGTTTTGCTCTGATTAGGGGGTACTTGAATTCAAAAAATGTTCACAGGGGGCACATCCCTCAAAAAAGGTTGAGAACCACTGTACTAGTGTACCGTTACTTTTCAGTACTTTTCTAAATAAAGGGGACCACAAAAAAATTGCCTTATTGTCTTTATTTTGACAAAAAATCTTAGGGTACATTAAACATATGTTTCTTATTGCAAGTTTGTCCCTCAAAAGAATATTTTTCGAAGTTTTTTTTTTAAATTTTACCCATCACGCAATATCCCAAAAAACTGCTTCAAAGTGCCTGATTTTCACTATTGCTATATCCACCCATCCATTTTCCTGTGATGTCACTGCGTGATGCCAATACAAACAAACATGGCGGATAGAAAATAAAGATATAGTGACATTAGCTTGGATTCAAACTCGGATTTCAGCGGCTTAAGCGATTCAACAGATTACGCATGTATTGAAACAGATGGTTGGAGTGTGGAGGCAGGTAGCGAAAATAAAATTGAAGAAGAAACTGAAGCTATTGAGCCATATCACGACAGACAACGGCAACGAGGACAAATTCGGCGATCGCATTCTAACCAACGATTGCATCTTTCGACCACTGGTGCAACTTGAATCCGTCGATTGGTATGTGTTTGTTTGGCATTAAATGTCGGTGGAGGGAAAGGCTGGATGCAAATAAAGCTACAACTGAGGCATAATCATGCAATATGTACATACAGCTAGCCTAAATAGCATGTTAGCATCGATTAGCTTGCACTCATGCCGTGCGCAAATATGTCTGATTAGCACATAAGTCAATAACATCAGCAAATCTCACCTTTGTGATTTCGTTGACTTTATCGTTGGAAATGCATCTGCTTTGAGTGTCGCAGGATATCCACACATCTCGATACCGACGATAGCGATGCTACGACAGAACAGAACAAACGAGGTACTTTCGCATCTTTCGACCACTGGTGCAACTTGAATCTGTCGATTGGTATGTGTTTGTTTGGCATTAAATGTGGGTGGAGGGAAAGGCTGGATGCAAAAAAAGCTACAAAGGAGGCATAATGATGCAATATGTACATACAGCTAGCCTAAATAGCATATTATCATCGATTAGCATGCCGTGACCATTGATATGTCTGATTAGCACACTCCACTTAAGTCAACTGTTCGTGTTGTTACACCCTCCGACAACACACCGACGAGGCATGATGTCTCCAAAGTACGGAAAACAGTTGAAAAAACGGAAAATAACAGAGCTGATTTGACTTGGTGCGTGTAATAAGATTGAGAAAATGGTGGATTGCTTCATGTTGTGACGACACGGGTGAAAGGTCATTGCTCCGACAGCGAACAATTAAAAGGCGTTTCAATCGCCAAAATCACCCTTTTAGAGTTCGGAAATCGGTTAAAAAAACATATGGTCTTTTTTCTGCAACATCAAGGTATATATTGACGCTTACATAGGTCTGGTGATAATGTTCCCCTTTATGGTTTTAGAATGGTCTTCCCAAAGTCCTGGCTTAAACTTGTGGACAATTCTAAAGAAACAAGCCTTTGTCAGAAAAGCAATACATTTAACTGCACCAATTTTATCAAGAGGAGTGGTCAAAAACTCAACCAGAAGCTTGTGGATGGCTACCAAAAGCGTTTTTTTGGAGTAAAACTAGCCAAGGAACATACAGTATAACCAAAGATTAACATTGCTGTATGTATACTGTCACTGGATCGGTTCGCAGCCGAGTGTGAAGCGACCGGAATGAAAATCAGCACCTCCAAATCCGAGTCCATGGTTCTCGCCCGGAAAAGGGTGGAGTGCCATCTCCGGGTTGGGGAGGAGACCCTGCCCCAAGTGGAAGAGTTCAAGTACCTAGGAGTCTTGTTCACGAGTGGGGGGAAGAGTGGAGCGTGAGATCGAGAGGCGGATCGGTGCGGCGTCTTCAGTAATGCGGACGTTGTATCAATCCGTTGTGGTGAAGAAGGAGCTGAGCCGGAAGGCAAAGCTCTCAATCAACCGTTCGATCTACGTTCCCATCCTCACCTATGGTCATGAGCTTCGGGTCATGACCGAAAAGATAAGATCCCGGGTACTAACGGCCGAAATTAGTTTCCTCCGCCGTGTGGCGGGGCTCTCCCTTAGAGATAGGGTGAGCAGCTCTGCCATCCGAGAGGAACTCAAAGAAAGCCGCTGCTTCTCCACATCGAGAGGAGCCAGATGAGGTGGCTCGGGCATCTGGTCAGGGTGCCACCCGAACGCCTCCCGAGGGAGGTGTTTAGGGCACGTCCAACCGGTAGGAGGCCACGGGGAAGACCCAGGACACGTTGGGAAACTATGTCTCCAGGCTGGCTTGGGAACGCCTCGGGATCCCCCGGGAAGAGCTAGACGAAGTGGCTGGGGAGAGGGAAGTCTGGGCTTCCCTGCTTAGGCTGCTGCCCCCGCGACCCGACCTCGGATAAGCGGAAGATGATGGATGGATGGATGGATGGATTTTTTTATGTTGTGAACGCAGCGCAGTGGGACGAATGTCCATGTGGGCCCAAAAAGAAAACTCTCCATGGCAACGCTGCTGTAACTTTCAGTCATTGAGAAATTGTTCTCTGCTTGCATCAAGCCCGGTCGATGTCTCGCCACCGAGAGCCATATCCCCCACCGGGATTGGTAGGTTAGTTCAGCTCCGCCATTCATAAAAAAGACTAGCGAATCGCCCTAACATTAGACATCCATATGAAGGTGGGGGCCAAAATATATTGTCTTGCCGCTACTTTGAAACCCCTGATGTTGACTGATTGGAGTAAGATAATTACAGCATTGTGATTTAATGTCAGACAACCAGGCTTGTTTTTCATTCTCACGTAAACACAGCGACTGATATCTTCTGCCCTCTTTTTGTCTGTCAACTTCTTCACGCACACAACATCCCTCTTTTTGACAAGCCTTGTTCAATACGACAAAATAGACAACAGATATAGGAATTGCTTTGTTTACATAAAAAAACGATATTGACCAGCATTTTAACACAAAACGAGAAAAAGCAATTTCCCCAGAAATTGCCTGTGAATGCTGGAAAGACTAAGCTGAAATGATAGTAACAAGATACATTATATTGCCAAAAGAATTTGGCCACTCATCCAAATGATGAGAATCAGGTGTCCTAATCACTTGGCCCGGCCACAGGTATATAAAATCAAGCACTTAGGCATGGAGACTGTTTCTACATAAATTTGTGAAAGAATGGGCCGCTCTCAGTGATTTCCAGCGTGGAACTGTCATAGGATGCAACCTGTGCAACAAATCCAGTGGTCAAATGTCCTTGCTCTTAAATATTCCTTATTATAAGAAAATGGAAGAGTTTGGGAACAACAGCAACTCAGCCACGAATTGGTAGGCCACGTAAACTGAGAGAGAGGGGTCAGCGGATGCTGAAGCGCATAGTGCAAAGAGGTCGCCGACTTTCAGTTGCTACAGAGCTCCAAACTTCATGTGACCTTCCAATTAGCCCACGTACAGTACGCAGAGAGCTTCATGGAATGGGTTTCCATGGCTGCGCAGCTGAATCTAAGCCATACATCACCAAGTCCAATGCAAAGTGTCAGATACAGTGTTGTAAAGCACGTCGCCACTGGACTCTAGAGCAGTGGAGACGCCTTCTCTGGAGTGATGAATCACGCTCTTCCATCTGGCAATCTGATGGACCAGTCTGGGTTTGGAGGTTGCCAGGAGAACGGTACATTTCCGACTGCATTGTGCCGAGTGCGAAATTTGGTGGAGGAATTGTGATGTGGGGTTGTTTTTTAGGAGTTGGGCTTGGCCCCTTAGTTCCAGTGAAATTAATTTTAAATGCTCCAGGATACCAAAACATTTTGGACAATTCCATGCTCTCAACTTTGTGGGAACAGTTTGGCACGGGTCCTTTCCTCTTCCAACATGACTGTGCACCAGTGCACAAAGCAAAGTCCATAAAGACATGGATGACACAGTCTGCTGTGAATTAACTTGACTGACCTGCACAGAGTCCTGACCTGAACCGAATAGAACACCTTTGGGATGAATTAGAACGGAGACTGAGAGCCAGGCCTTCTCGACCAACATCAGTGTGTGACTTCACCAATGCGCTTTTGGAAGAACGGTCGAAAATTTCTAAAAAAAACACACTCCGCAACCTTGTGGACAGCCTTCCCAGAAGAGTTGAAGCTGTAATAGCTGCAAAAGGTGGACCGACATCATATTGAACCCTATGGGTTAAGAATGGGATGTGAGTCAAGGCAGGTGGCCAAATACTTTGGAAAATATAGTGTATATGAATATAGGACCTGCAAAATGGGCAAAAACAGGCTATAAAAAGTAACAAAATGTTTGACTTAGAGGCGTACACCAGCAAAAATGAGCTTGAATCTACTATGGTAACGTTAATTGACAAGCGTTATCAATGAGCTTTTTGACTTTGAAATGGTTTGAATTGTTAAATAATTGTGAAAGTAGTAACCATTTTAATAGAGAATAAGTGTTATGGAAAGGATTTTTCCGACATGGATGACACAGTCTGGTGTGAATGAACTTGACTGGCCTGCACAGAGTCCTGACCTGACCCGAATAGAACACCTTTGGGATTAATTAGAACGGAGACAGATAGCCAGGCCTTCTCGACCAACATCGATGTGTGACCTCACCAATGCGCTTTTGGAAGAACGGTCGAAAATTTCTAAAAAAAAAACACACTCCACAACCTTGTGGACAGCCTTCCCAGAAGAGTTGAAGCTGTAATAGCTGCAAAAGGTGAACCGACATCATATTGAACCCTATAGGTTAGGAATGGGATGGCACTTCAAGTTCATATGTGAGTCAAGGCAGGTGGCCAAATACTTTGGGGAATATACTGTATATGAATATAGAACCTGCAAAATGGGCAAAACAGGTTATAAAAAGTAATAAAATGTTTGACTCAGAGGCGTACACCAGCAAAAATGAGCTAGAATCTACTATGGGAACGTTAATTGACGAGCATTATCAATGAGCTTTTTGACTTTGAAATGGTTCCAATTGTTAAATAATTGTGAAAGTAGTAAGCATTTTAATAGAAAATAAGTGTTATGGAGAGGATTTTTCCGACATAAAAGACAATAGCTACAATGTCCTTGTTAAATGGAATGTTTTGATGGTGCAATGGTTGTAATTGGTTAAAGAATGTGGGAGAAAAGTAGTAGAAAGAAAAAAGAGTGGTATTAAAAATTGGGAAAAACTGGAATTTTTTGGAGCTTTAAAAATGGTTGACGTGAATGTGTAAAAATGAGCGGAATGTGTTGGAAAAAAACAGGTGGAAAATAACCAGTGTGAAAATGCTTGAAAAAACAATTATTACTCTAAAACCAGGTTTTCAATAATAGTGGAAAAAAAAAAAAAAAAAAAAGATCAATTAGAGAAAGCAATCTACAAACATAAAAACAATCAGATGGTTTTTGTCCTAATTTCCCTTTTAAGACCAAAGACGGCTAACATACATTTATTAACACCTGGGATGTGATAAGGGTTTTAAGAGAAAAAATATGTGTTCAGCCATTGCCAATTTATGCCTTTTATTGCCGAAGCCAAACACCAATCCCGTCTGCGAGGCACTATTTATTGTTGATCCACACCAAGAAATAAGTGCTTATCAACATTTAACAACTCTAGATGGAACCGCGTTTCAGCAGAAAGTAAGCAGTTAATAACATGAAGTAAAAGAGTAGATGAATGAGTGTCAAGAGAGAGGATGATATGACAACAAATGTTGCTGTGTCAGCATTCTCACTGTCAGTACACGACATGAAAGAGAAGGGTGGATTGATTCATAAATTGGCAGTGTCCGTACCAGCAGTGGTATGAGTATATCATTGATACAAGAGTGATTAAATATGTATTTTATTTCCTCAATAATTTTTTTTTTGTTTTGTTTTTTTCAAGTAATGATTTCCTGGACACAGGAGGAATTTGAGGACAAAAACCTTAAGACTATTTTTTAAATTTTGTTCAGTCATTGTGTACTGTTGACTTTGTTTTGCAAACAGTTGTGTCTAGTAGAAAAGAATAAGAAACTATTTGGAATATTGTTAAACTGTCAACAGCATCTACCAGAAATAACTGGAAAAATGTACAGTGGATACATAGGATCGGTATCTGTGTCGTTATCTGCCGATCTCGCTCATGTTTGATCAGTTTTAGATTTGGCAGCATAAAACGGAACATCTTTGGTCTGTACAGTATATTGATTATGTACAGTGGGGCAAAAAAGTATTTAGTCAGCCACCAATTGTGCAAGTTCTCCCACTTAAAATGATGACAGAGGTCTGTAATTTTCATCATACTGTGAGAGACAGAATGTGAAAAAAGTCCAGGAATTCACATTGTAGGTATTTTAAAGAATTTATTTGTAAATTATGGTGGAAAATAAGTATTTGGTCAACCATTCAAAGCTCTCACTGATGGAAGGAGGTTTTGGCTCAAAATCTCACGATACATGGCACCATTCATTCTTTCCTTAACACGGATCAATCGTCCTGTCCCCTTAGCAGAAAAACAGCCCCAAAGCATGATGTTTCCACCCCCATGCTTCACAGTAGGTATGGTGTTCTTTGGGATGCAACTCAGTATTCTTCTTCCTCCAAACATGACGAGTTGAGTTTATACCAAAATGGATACATGGATGATAAAGCAGAGGATTGGGAGAATGTCATGTGGTCAGATGAAACCAAAATAGAACTTTTTGGTATAAACTCAACTCTTCGTGTTTGGAGGAAGAAGAATACTGAGTTGCATCCCAAGAACACCATACCTACTGTAAAGCATGGGGGTGGAAACATCATGCTTTGGGGATGTTTTTCTGCTAAGGGGACAGGACGATTGATCCGTGTTAAGGAAATAATGTATCGTGAGATTTTGAGCCAAAACCTCCTTCCATCAGTGAGAGCTTTTAATGGTTGACAAAATACTTATTTTCCACAATAATTTAAAAATAAATTCTTTAAAATTCATACAATGGGAATTCCTGTTTTTTTTTTAAATACAGCAATAATACAATAATACAGCAGACGATTGGAAGAATGTCATATGGTCAGATGAAACCAAAATAGAACTGTTTGGTGTATCGTGAGATTTTGAGCCCGCGTTGGTGACTCCTGATTTAAACCCTGTAGTTGCCAGGCAGTCAGCCTGGCGACATCACTTTCTACTCACCCTCGATACACCTTTGTAAACTATACCGATGATCCATGTCCCGTTCTCTTTCCAAGTAAGTTTTTTCGTTATCCATGCCGTAGTGCAAGTTTTTGTTTTATGACCATAGTTTTGCGTTAGTGCAAGTTTTGTTTCATAGTCAAGTTTTTATACCTCCTCTGTGAACACTTTTCGTTTGTTCCTTTTTTTGGAGTAAAATTAAAATATGTCATTACCTTCACGTCGTGTCCGGTCCAATTGCTTTGCAACACGGGAAAACAAACCGCACCCAAGTCCACGTATTGACAGTTTCTGTGTTTTTATTCTGTAGGCGGAAAAAAAAAATGTATGCCGCATATTTTGTTTGAAGATTAATTAATCTGGTGATTGCACGAGGAATTAATTCATAATCAATTTGATAATGTGGTTGTCAATAGATTGGTGACTGAGTAGTGGCTCATACACTAGTTCAGATTTTATGAGCTTATTAGTGCTTAGTACCTTGTTCATTATCGCAGTGTGATTGACTGTCCTGGTAGTCCCTCTTTGGCCCGAAGTCAGCTGTAATAGGCTGAACAGGAACAGAAAATGGATGGATGGATGAAAAATGTTGCAACAGCTCGTAATGGCAGAAAAACAACAACAACTCTGCTGTACATGAACATGACAGCTTTTGACAGCTTTTGACTTTTTAGGATTCCCTTACTTACTTACTTACTTGAGCGCACTTGCAACGAAGACAAACACTGTCTTACAATATGAGCAAGGCATTTGTTTTTCCAGACAAGATATATATCTTTAATAAGAATAAGTGAGTTAAAGGAAGTGATATTGATTTTTGTTCTTCCAATAAAGGAGAAATATTAGAGAGGATATGTCAGCAGAATTTTCCGAGCAATTTTTTTCCTTTGTTTAATGCTCAATACCTCACTCCAGCTTTATAAAATGGCATCTATTGTTTAGATACACACATATTGTTCTATTACCATAACACTAAAAATATAGTATGTTTGTGTTGAATGATAATTGTTGTATTAAAGGTCTTCGTGCAAATATAACGCCATCGAGCTTAGCTTTGTGACAAAATATCACATGAATGAATGAAGCGGTCAAGCGAACATGTTTTCTCTACGTCAACCAGCATGTTTTTGGATGGGGAAATTGTGTTACATATCTTACCGGAGACATCAATGGATTATTCGTCGTCCTGCAGCAGCTGTCATGTCAGAAAAGGCACTTGTGAGCTTCGCTCCTCGGCTTCTCTCTGAGACACTGCGTGTTAACCGCAGCCATCCGACCTTGAGGTATGGCTTTACAATCTTTAAAATCTCACTAAAACACTATTAAAACAATAGAACTTGAGGGATCTTCCAGAAATATCCTAGTAAATGTGTCTAAAAACATCACAATACTATTTTTTTACTTTATTTATTTACCGTATTTCCTTGAATAGTCCTTCGCTATCAATATCCTCAGCCACAACTCTTTCATCCTAGCTCAAATTAATGGGGAAATTGTCGTTTTCTCGGTCCGAATAGCTCTTTTTGTTGGAGGCTCCCATTATACACTATGTGAGGTACAGGCAAGGCTTTTTTATTAGCGACCAAAAGTTGTGAACTTTATCGTCGATGTTCTCTACTAAATCCTTTTAGCAAAAATATGGCAATATCTCGGAATAATCAAGTATGACACATAGAATGGACCTGCTATCCCCGTTTAAATAAGAAAATCTCATTTCAGTAGGCCTTTAATGAAAGAAACTGCTATTTTTAAATACCGTATGTCCTTGAATTGCCGCAGGGCATACAGTATGCGCCTGCCTTGAATTACTGCCGGATCAAACTCGCTTCACAAAATATTTAGCGCATGCTTAGTATTACCGCCTGGTCAAACTCGTGGCATCACGAGTGACACTTCCCCTGTCATCATTTTCAAAAAAGGAAGAAGCTGATTTCAATACAGGTAATTTGAAATCGCATAAAGGGAAGAAGATTAAGAGCTATTCAGTAGGATTTAAGGTCCAAGCTTACATCACACTCAAATTTTTACTGCATGCCTTTGGTAAGTGCTGGAGTGAGAAGAGGTTTTAAAATAATTAGTGCATTCTTACTTTTACAGCATGCCTTTGGTAAGGGCAGGAGTGAGAAGAGGTTTCAAATTAATTAGCGCCCCGGCAGCAATTCAAGGAAATACGGTAGTCTTAATCTTTCTATTTAGATGTCTTAAAAGGGTCTTCATAGTATGTATTTATGTATTTATTTAATGTACAAATTTCCTAAATGGGCCAACTTGCTCAATGACGCACCTAGTGCATGCATGTCTATGGTTGTAACTACTAAAGTTGGGCTAAAAATTACCTCTGGGCAGCGTGGCTCAGTTGGTAGAGCTCCCATGCCAGCAAACTTGAGGGTTCCAGGTTCGATTCCAGCTTCTGCCATCATAGTCACTGTTGGGTTCTTAGCAAGACACTTTAAAGTTAAAAGTTGAAGTCCCAACGGTTGTTGTCCTCTGCATTTGACCCCTCTCCATGTTCACCCCCTGGGAGGTGAGGGGAGCAGTGAGCAGCTGCGAGTGCCACGCTTGGGAATTATTTGGTGATTTAACCCCCAATGCCAACCCTTTAATGCTGAATGCCAAGCAGAGAGGCATTGGATCCTATTTTTTGTAGTCTTTGGTATGACTCGGCCGAGGATTGAACTCACAACCTCACAGTCTCAGGGCGGACACTCTAACCACATTTCCACTGAGCTGTCTTCACCCACGTTCTCCCAGTGCCAGCCACACTGGTTTAAATGCAGCTTAAACATAGATAATGGCTTTCACTATGTAAAAGTGCTTTGAGTCTCTGAGAAAAAGCGCTATACGAATATAAATCACTTACAATATTAATATGCTTATGAATCCAACTGTTTATTTTTACCTATTGTAAGTGTGACTTTGAAGAAAAAAATAGCGATGAAACACCTTCTCAATCACTGAAGCGCATTGAAAGTCCACATTAGGGACGTCTAACGTGAGACACCTTCGACAAGATTGGGGAACTTGTAACATAATTACGAGAGCAGCTCAAACAGTGACAGAATCCAGCGGAACAGAGCTCGGTGAAACAAGACAGGATTGCATATTCATGAGCAGGGAGACATGATTATCACAGGGAAATCACATGCAGAGAAATATCCTAGAATTTATACAAGTCGGTGAATTTGATTCACAGAGCTGATGCACTTTAACAAAAGAAACTATGCAGGCATAATTTGAAGAGATCAATCAATCAATCAATGTTTACTTATATAACCCCTTAATCACGAGTGTCTCAAAGGGCTGCACAGGCCACGACGACATCCTCGGCTCAGATCCCATATCAGAGCAGGAAAAATCTCAACCCAATGGGATGACAAGGGGAAACATTGGAGGGAACCGCAGATGTTGGGCGACCGGTGCAATGGACGTCGAGTGGATCTAGCAAAGGGGTCAGGTAGCCTTTAAAGACCAGATGAGTCGCCCGCTGGCCTGTTCTAAAAATAGCTCAAATAGCAGCACTTACCAGTGAGCAACCTCTATTATTTTATTTTATTCATTTACTAGCAAGCTGGTCTTGCTTTGCTCAAAATGTTTAATTCTAAGAGAGACAAAACTCAAATAGAATTTGAAAATATCATAACATATTTAAAGACTTGGTCTTCACTTGTTTAAATAAATTCATTTATTTTTTTACTTTGCTTCTTATAACTTTCAGAAAGACAATTTTTGAGAAAAAATCCAACCTTCAAAATGATTTTAGGATTTTTAATCACATATACCTTTTTACCTTTTAAATTCCTTCCTCTTCTTTCCTGACAATTTAAATCACTGTTCAAGTAAATTTATTTTTTTCATTGTAAAGAATAATAAATACATTTTAATTTCATTCTTCATTTTAGCTTCTGTTTTTTCGACAAAGAATATTTGTGAAATATTTCTTCAAACTTATTATGATTAAAATTAAAAAATGTATATATTCTGACAAATCTAGAATATCTGTAAAATCAAATTAAAATCTTATTTCAAAGTCTTAAAAAATTATTTTAAATTTTTTGTTCTGGAAAATCTAGAAGAAATTATGATTTGTCTTTGTTAAAATTACAGCTTGGTCCAATTTGTTATATATTCTAACAAAGTGCAAATTGGATTTTAACCTATTTAAAACATGTCAACAACATTTTTAAATTAACCTTTAATCAGGAAAAATGACTAATGATGTTCCATAAATTATTTTAATTTTTTTTCAAAGAGATTCGAATTAGCTAGTTTTTGTCTTCATATTTTTCGGTTGAATTTTGAATTTTAAAGAGTCGAAATTGAAGATAAACTATGTTTCAAAATGTAATTTTCATTTTTTTCGTGTTTTCTCCTCTTTTAAACCATTCAATTAAGTGTTTTTTTTCATCATTTATTCTTTACAAAAAACCTAATTTTCATTTTTTTCGTGTTTTCTCCTCTTTAAAACCTTTCAATTAAGTGTTTTTTTCATCATTTATTCTTTACAAAAAAATCTTCCGTTTAAGGACAAAAAATGTACGACGGAACGACAGACAGAAATACCCATTTTTTTATGTATATAGATCTATTTATTAAAGGTAAATTGAGCAAATTGGCTATTTCTGGCAATTTATTTAAGTGTGTATCAAACTGGTAGCCCGTCGCATTAATCAGTACCCAAGAAGTAGCTCTTGGTTTCAAAAAGGTTGGTGACCCCTGATCTAGCATAATATTGTGAGAGTCCAGTCCATAGTGAATTTAACATAATAGTATGAGAGTCCAGTCCATAGTGGATCTAACATAATAGTGTGAGAGTCCAGTCCATAGTGGGGCCAGCAGGAGAACATCTTGAGTGGAGACAAGTCAGCAGCATAGAGACGTCCCAACCGATGCACAGATGAGTGGTCCACCCTGGGTCTCAACTTTGGACAGCTAGCGCGTCGTCTGTGGTCACCGAATCGGTACCCCTCCCTCTCCACAAAGGGGAGCGTAGAAAAGAAACGGCAGATCAACTGGTCTAAAAGAGGGGGTCTGTTTTAAAGGCTAGAGTATACAAATGAGTTTTAAGATGGGACTTAAATGCTTCTACTGAGGTGGCATCTCTAACTGATACCGGGAGGGCATTACAGAGAAAACACTCTAAAGCCCTCAGACTGTTTTGGGGCTCTGGGAATCACTAATAAACCGGAGTTCTTTGAACACAGATTTCTTGCTGGGACATATGGTACAAAACAATCGGCAAGATAGGATGGAGCTAAACCGTTTAGTATTTTAGACGTAAGTAGTAAAACCTTAAAGTCACATCTTAAGTACTACCCAGGAAGCCAGTGCAGGTGAGCCAGTACAGGCGTAATATGATCAAACTTTCTTGTTCCTGTCAAAAGTCTAGCAGCCGCATTTTGTACCAACTGTAATCTTTCAATGAATGAAGAGACACAATTGTTAAGATCCGTACTCGGATCTTCTCATATTATTGTTTATTGTTCCAGTTTTGTTTTCATTCTCCGTCTGTCCCTCTTGTTTCCTGTTTGGTCTGTCACCATGGTTACATATTATTTCCACCTGCGAGTCTCGGTTCTCGCACACCTGTTTCTTGTAATCACCACCCTTTATTAAGCCAGCCTTTTCTGTTCACTCATTCTCGGATCCCAATTTGCCCACGCGCAACAGTGAAGACTTTCTTACCGTATATATTTTCTCGCTAGCTCATATGCTAAGCCACCTGTCATTTTTAGCTCCCATGCTAATCGTGTTTTGTTTGACATTTTGTGCCTTCGTGCCAAGTTTAGTTTTATGTGTACACCCTAGCTCTCGCACTTGCGTCTTTTGTTTGCCTTCTTCTTAGCTTTAGTATTTTTGTTTAATAAGTCCTTTATATCTTACCTTGTTGTGTTCATCGTTTTCGACACATCCCTGGAAAGACGACTCCGGCAACAATATGTCAAACAAGTCTCACAACAATAACATGTTCGTCATACGTTCAACTGAGTAGAACCAGCTGCACATGCCCTCCTTGTATGCTCTTTTTTTTTTTCACGTTTTCCGTATATATGCCGAATGTTTTGCAGCGCTTGGGTTAGCCGGAGTCTGGGCATGCTCCAGGGAGCTTGAGGAAGTCCTGGTAGAGAGGCTGAAGCTGAAGGTCGACTCACCTCGACCGCTCGCCAGCTGTCACAAGTGGACAGCAGAATCACCTAAAACCTGAATTGATTTCTTTGAGCGAGAGAGAATGAAATTTCAGATATATGTTGACCTCTCTTGATGGAAAGTGTCACCGCAGAGCTGAGGATGGTGCAAAAGAAAAAAGGTTTATAGATAGCAAATGTCAATTCGAGGAAAAGACGAGCTGTTCCTGGCTCGCCCCCCCTTTCCCCCCCCATCTTCCATTACAGATTCTGCAACATACTGTGCAGTATTCGTGTGGCTTTTTTGCTATACCTCACAAAAAAAAATGATCCCAGTGGTTTTATTGCATAGACTATAGGTAATACTACAAAAGTCTTCTGTTATTCCCTTTGAGCCGTCGTTTAACGAAGTGCTGCAGCGGGCGTGATGATTTATTAACTGGAGTTATATGATGACGCTCTCCCGCTGTAAAGCCGTTTGATAAAGTCTGCTAGCAATGGAAACAATTTCAAGCCAACTTCACAGATAATTAAGCATTTTAGCCGCTGGGTTTGATTTTAAAATAAGCTGAGCTCTCAGCAGAGGCATTCATACTCCACTCACACACTCACTGGAGATACGCCATCGCAAAAAGATGAGGAGGTCCAAGTAGTTAGCCCAGAAAATAAGAAGAAATGTGAATACATGAATAAGAAACAGTTAAAAAGTGATACAGCTTTAACACTTCCACATATATATAGCTTTCGATGCATTCTATTGTACATTCTTAGCAGTGGTAATTTTATTGACGAAAAATGTTGTCATAGTTATCGTCAACAACCTTTTTTTCTGACTAAAACGAGACAATAACTAAATACAAAATAATTTACATGGACTAAGACGATGACGAGGTGTATTGACATACTCGTCAACGAATAAAAACGAGACGAAAATGTCTGCCAGAGACGAGATCCAATCGGAACTCATTTCGTTAGGAAGAGGCGGGAGGAGTTGGGAAGAGAACCAATCAGAGCGACGTGGTAAGGAAGTTATGTAAACGTAGTTTGCGTTTGAGACAGACCCGGGAATGCGCTGCAGAAGACAACATGTCAACGCCGGAGAGGAAGAGGAGAGAGGACATATGGGGAAATTTTATATTTGACGTCAAAGATAACAAGACGCAGTGTAAGAAATGCAGCGCGAGGATTACGGGGAAAAACACAACAAACTTGAAGCGACATTTACACTACGTCTTATATGATGAGCGTCATCATATAACTCCAGTCGATTCACCCCGAAATCCACACACAAGTAAGCATTTTCCACAACATACAACTCACTCGACGTTATCCCGTTTATTACACGGCTTACTCGTGAAATACTAAACTTGAGACATGATTTTGATCAAAATACGACTTGTATCGGTGATTTTTCCGCTGTTTTGCTTTGACTTTCAGAAATTGAAGGGAAAGTTTACATATTACCCTTTAGTCGACTAAACCTACTGTGGTTTTCGTCGACTATAATGTTATGATATTTCGTCAACTAAAACTAGACTAAAACTAAAACAATTTAAATAACTAAATTATGACTAAAACTAAATTACATTTTGCTGTCAAAATTAACACTGATTCTTAGCTGTCATGCAAATATAAAGACAGGTGAACCAGTGCATTATCAAATTTAAAATGATTAGTCCCCTTTGGAAGACTAACTGGTCAAAAAATTAAACTAGACGCTTGCCAAAAGCTTGTGGATGGCTACCAAAAGTGCCTTATTGCAGTAAAACTTGCCAAGGGACATGTAACCAATTATTAAAGGCCTACTGAAATGGGATTTTCTTATTTAAACGGGGATAGCAGGTCCATTCTATGTGTCATACTTGATCATTTCGCAATATTGCCATATTTTTGATGAAAGGATTTAGTAGAGAACATCCACGATAAAGTTCGCCCCTTTTGATGCTGATAAAAAAGCCTTGCCTTTACCGGAAGTCGCAGACGATGACGTCACAAGGGTGAGGGCTCCTCCTGGCTCACATTGTTTTTAATGGGAGCCTCCAGCAGCAAGAGCTATTTGGACCGAGAAAACGACAATTTCCCCATTAATTTGAGCGAGGATGAAAGATTTGTGGATGATGATATTGATAGCGAAGGACTAGAAAAAAATAATAATAAATAAAAAGCGACGGCTCCAGGCGGCAGCAGTGTGAGTGTTTCAGATGTAATTAGACACATTTACTAGGATAATTCTGGAAGATCCCTTATCTGCTTATTGTTTTAATAGTGTTTTAGTGAGATTGTAAAGACATACCTCGAGGTCGGATGGCTACGGTGAACACGCAGTGTCTCAGAGAGAAGCCGAGGAGCCAAGCTCACATCTGCCTTTTAAACAGCTACTGCAGGAGGACAAATAATCCAATGTTGTCTCCAGTAAGATATATATCACAATTTTCCCATCCAAAAACATGCTGGTTGACGTAGAGAAACATGTTCGCTTGACCGCTCTGTGTTAAAAACAAAGAAACACCGGCTGTGTCTCGGTGCTAAAGACAGCTGCAATACACCGCTTTCCACCAACAGCATTGTTCTTTATAGTCTCCATTATTAATTGAAACAATTGTAAAAGATTCAGCAACACATATGTCCAAAATACTGTACAATTATGCGATGAAAAGAGATTACTTTTAGCCGTAACTGGTTCTGAGCTAATATTTCCTGACAGTTTGGGACGTCACGCGCACGCAACTACCTGGGCGTGGAGACGCACCTGTACGGTTGACAAGCCTCTCCCGTCAGCTCGTTGTTAAAGCACTCATTTGTGAATTCGTTCCTCGAGCTGTGGCCACCTCGCTTAGGTTATTTCATTTTCTTCATTTCAGGAAGATTAGCCGCCGCTTTTCGCCAGTCCCTTACAAGTTTCTCGCTTACTCCAAACTTTCTTTCTGCTGCTCAATTGCTGTTTTCTGCTGCATAATTCACTACTTCCAGCTTGTCACCTGCAGTATATGACTTCCTTTCCGGTGCCATTTTTGTTCAGTCCTTCTCAGTTTTTATAAGTTAGTGCCAATGTTGAAATGGTGAAAGTAGTAGCAAGTAGCATCTTTTTTTCCCACAATGCACTTCTGCCATGACCCCCCTCCGCCGAATTTTCATTGGTTGAAGTGTGTGTGACGATTGCTGATATCCGGCTAGTCTCTTACGTGAATGAGACAAATAATATTTGTTACGACTCGGAGTAAGGATGGGACCCAGATGCAGAGAGGAAGTTCGAAAAATAAAGCTTTTATTTTGAAACAACTTTTTACCTCCAATGCAAAAACGTTTTTCACAAGAATAATCAACACGCGGAAAAGTAATTCCGAGGATGAACAATTAACTCAAAATCACTCCACAAAAATAAGGAGGAATACTAATCTAAGGAAATTCTAACAAAAGAAAAATATCAATAAGAATGAACAAAAAGCGCTCCAACAGGAGGAAAAAACACCAAAACGACATATATATATATATATATATATATTTTTTTTTTTTGTTTTGTTATTTATAGTTAGTAAATATATATATATATATATATATATATATATATATATACACTAACTATAAATAACAAAAAAATCACCCAATCAACGAGACAAGAACATCGAAATTTAGATAAACAAAAACTCACCAATTAGGAAGACGAATGATAACGAAGGACCCTCAAAGGAGGAAAAAGTAAACTCAAAAATACAGCAAAAACTGCTTGATCCAAAAAAAGGGTAAGTAGGAAAACAGGAGCAAGACAAGGAGGTAATCAAGGACATGGACATGGACGCTAGAAAGGCACGATAGACGAGACGATCTGGCAACGGACAAAACAGGATATGGAATGATGGGAAACACGTGGCAACAATCAGGGAGCAGGGATGACGTCAGACTGGTGACACAAGAGTAAGGGCCCGTGGTCTGAAACAAGAGGGTAGCTTTTCAAAATAAAACACGTAAATCACATGACAGAAAAACCAAGACAAGACTTTGCTCACCACGGTGTGACAATATTATTTGGTATTTTATGGTAATGTGTTAATAATTGCACACATAAGAGTATAAGTCGCACCCCCGGCCAAACTATGAAAAAAACTGCGACTTATACTCCGGAAAATACGGGAACTTTCTTCCTTGTTTTGATGATGCAGTTTTGTGTTTTTTGGCGCTCCTTTTGATAAAGAAGTGTGGAAGCGTCCTTTTCCCTTCGGAGTAGAAGGCATGCCTCAATGTCGTTTTTCGCCTCCCATCATTGGCTGCCACTGCCTGAGAGTTTGATATACAGCCTGGTCACGATGACATTATTGTCTAGGGAATATTGTGCCAGTTCAGCTACCCTGTCCGTTAATTATCGCCTTTGCCGATCTGTTTAATCATTTTGGACTCATAGAAGCTTCGCCTCCTCCACGAGCTGCATGATTGTCTGTTGCTGTTGCTTGAAAGCGGACATTTCCACTGTCAGAAAAGTCAGTGTTCAAAAATAGAAAAATGAGGGGTATTTTACTTGAACTAAGCAAAATTATCTACCAATAGAACAAGAAAATTCGGCTTGTCAAGATTTTCCAAAACAAGTAAAATTAGTTAACCTCAATGAACCCAAAAATACCTTAAAATAAGTATATTCTCACTAATAACAAGTGCACTTTACTTGGTAGAAAAAAATGAAACCTTTTTGCTCAATATGTTGAAAAATATTTTTTTTAATTAAGTAAATGTTAGTGCCATTATCTTGACATAATATGTGCTCGGCGTCATGATTTTTTTTTCATGCTTGAAATAAGAAATTATTACTTTAAAAAAAGTAATTTTATACTTGTGTTTATGACACAGCTTTGCAACTGTTGATATTCTAGTTTTAAGCATGTTTCACTTAATATAGGTCAAAAAATCTTAGGAACAAGCTGTAATATCTTACTGAGATCATTTAGGACCAAAACCCTTGAAACAAGTAAAAGACTAACATAAAATCTGCTGAGTGAGAAGAATTATCTTTTCAGACAGAAAATAAGCAAATATCACCCTTATTTGAGATATTTAATCTTACTTAGATTTCAGTTTTTGCAGTGCAGGCCAGACCTCGGCAAATAAGGCCCGTTAAGCTCTTCAATCTGGCCCACCGGACATTCCCAAATATTTTTTTTAGATGTTTAAGATGCAAAGTGTAGCTGTCATTTACACATGACCGTATGTCTTCAACTATGCTAAGTCTTTCAATGGTTGGTGTGTTGTCCTAAAGTCGATTGTTAATATTCTTTACATAATTCCATCCATCCATCTTCTTCCGCTTATCTGAGGTCGGGTCGCAGGGGCAGCAGCCTAAGCAGGGAAGCCCAGACTTCCCTCTCCCCAGCCACTTCGTCCAGCTCTACCCAGGGGATCCCGAGGCGTTCCCAGGCCAGCCGGGAGACATAGTCTTCTCAACGTGTCCTGGGTTTTCCCCGTGGCCTCCTACCGGTTGGACGTGCCCTAAACACCTCCCTAGGGAGGCGTTCGGATGGCATCCTGACCAGATGCCCGAGCCACCTCATCTGGCTCCTCTCGATGTGGAGGAGCAGCGGCTTTACTTTGAGCTCCTCTCGCATGGCAGAGCTTCTCACCCTATCTCTAAGGCCGCATTTCGGCCGCTTGTACTTGTGATCTTATCCTTTCGGTCATGACCCAAAGCTCATGACCATAGGTGAGGATGGGAACGTAGATCGACCGGTAAATTAAGAGCTTTGCCTTCTGGCTCAGCTCCTTCTTCACATAATTACTTGGTAATATTGTTGTATTAGTGACTGCAATGCTTTAATTTGGAGCTAAAGTTGTCTGTATTTATTGTACGCTATAATTGGTAAACAGCAGTTAGATGATGTCACTTCCACTAAATTATCAATCAATCAATCAATCAATGTTTACTTATATAGCCCTAAATCACTAGTGTCTCAAAGGGCTGCACAAACCACAACACAAACCACTATGACGTATTCGGTAGGCCCACATAAGGGCAAGGAAAACTCACACCCAGTGGGACCTCGGTGACAATGATGACTATGAGAACCTTGGAGAGGACCACATATGTGGGCAACCGCCCCCCCCCCAGGGGACCGAAAACAATGGATGTCGAGGGGGTCTAACATGATACTGTGAAAGTTCAATCCATGGTGGATCCAACACAACCGTGAGAGTCCAGTCCACAGCGGATCCAACACAGCAGCGAGAGTCCCGTCCACAGCGGAGCCAGCAGGAAACCATCCCAAGCGGAGGCGGATCAGAAGCGCAGAGATGTCCCCAACCGATACACAGGTCCATCCTGGGTCCTGACTCTGGACGAGCGGCCCATCCTGGTTCCCGACTCTGGACAGCCAGTACTTCATCCATGGCCACCGGACCGGACCCCCTCCACAAGGGAGAGTGGGACATAGGAGAACAAGAAAAAAAACGGCAGATCAACTGGTCCAAAAAGGGAGTCTATTTAAAGGCTAGAGTATACAAATTAGTTTTAAGGTGAGACTTAAATGCTTCTAATGCAAATTACTTCCTGTTGGTTGACTTCCGGTATTCGTTCGAAAGCAAGTCATACATGTTGCGGTCATCTCTCGTAATTTCTGTTGCCATCCTACACAAAGCGGTGAAGAAGCAATGCCGGAAGTTGTCTTTAATAAGTTAACATGTCAGACACGTTAAAAAAGTGTAATAGTGCCGATATGTTGAATATAATTGTCGAATTGGATACAATGCGTTCAAGTCATTAAGGCAGACTGGAGTCTCCCTCTGCTGGACATTTTTGGACATTACGTTACATTTTATAAGTCATTGTTGACAAATATGTACAGAGGCAATAAGTGTGTTTGTGTCTCTTTGTTCTTTTCAGTTTTTCACCATCTTGTTTATGAAGAATTGTCAAAAGTAAATGGTCAAGCTTTCGACGTTCTCTTCATTGACTCCGGTTTGGCTTGGTGTTGAGTTGGCGTTTTTAAACGTCTCACGAGAACATTAAAGTTGGATTGTGGACGACTGTTGCTTCCGTGTTCTCCGGACCACCAAGCACTGACATGACAGGCTTCTTTCAGGTTCTCAATAATGTTTATTTTTCAATAAATTGTCCGTTGTGACTTTCGGCTAATGTCTGTCTGTCTCGCTCCCTCTCGAGCTCCACCAACCTAAAACACCTCTCCTTCCCGACTGCTGCCTTTAACAGAGCGACAGGTGATTAGACAAACACTTTCAGCTGTGTCTCGAAGCCGGTTCTGCCACACCCCGCTTCGCTGTAGGTGCGCAGACCACGCCTACCACATGGACTTTGCGCTTTTGCATGATATAGTAGTGACTATGGTAATGTGAGTCACAGCAGCTCAGACGAGGCACCAAGCAGTGTGGGTGGGGAGCGTTTCCACAGAGTGTCAGCCTGAAATGTGGGTCTCAGGGACAGACGCGAAAGGAGATTTTTACAACAAAGTTCTAAAGCTTAGATATACTGCATTAGATTGTAGGTGGGGTTTTTTGCACTCTTCACGTTCATATTTTGCTGTGTTAGTTGCGTTTTCGCAGGGTGTGTGACGTTCATATGTTGTCAATATTCAGTGTTTTATCGTTCATAGGTAATATTGTAAATCACACATTCTTTATTTTCAAGTACATTCTGGGTGTCTCATTCAGTAAAAAAAAAAAAGTTTTTTTAAGGCGGTCTGTCATAACGTTTTTAGCATTCATTCAGACATTATTGTGAGGTTTTGTATTTGTGATCCTAAAAATAGATATCCCGGCCCCCAGACACACTTTTGCTCTGTATCTGGCCCCAGTGGGTCAAAATAATTGCCCAAGCCTGGTTTAGGCTCTCTTAATCTACTCACTCTCCTCAGCCATAAACGCCTTCTTTGGCCCCATGTTGGTTCTGGCGGAGACCTCGTGGGTCCTGGGGTCGTTGGCTGCTGTCGGCCAAGATTGGCGTTGGGGCTGGTTTGATGTCAGCAGCCGTCTAGGATAATGCCTGGTGGTGCCTGGCTCTATAGTAGAGCATAGTGGTTGTTATTATTGTATAGTTCCTATTAGGATTGTATGGTATACCGGTATTAGCATAGTACCGCGATAGTAATTAATCATATTAAGTACAATACTGCCTCTGAAAAGTACCGGTACGTCCCCCCGTCGTCATCACGTCATGTCATTGGTGCTTTACGAGAAAACGAGCATGTTCGGCAGTGCACAATCACGGAGTACTTACAAACAGACACAGTGTGTAGACAGAAAAAGGGAGAACGGACACATTTTTGGCTTAAAAACGATAAAGGTGAAGTTATTGCACTGAAGGAGGAAGAGGTGCTTTAAGACATGGCTAGCTAGCTAGCGTCTAAAGTTCAGCCCCAGTTGGCAGGGTTTTAGTTATTTCTAAATCCCTTATCCTCGCCTCCATGGTGACAAATAAAGTAAGTTTCTTACAAGGACGAGGAATAGCCAAGCATGCTTCACTACACACCGTAGCTCACCGGTGTCAAAATTTAACAAATGCCATTGGTGGATCTACACCTGACATCCACTGTAATGATACCAAGTACAGTAGCGTATCTAGTCGACACTACTATGATTACATCAATTTTTTTTTCTTATATTATGTTTATAAAACTCAGGAAATATGTCTCTGGACAAATGAGGACTTTGAATATGACCGATGTATGGTCCTGTAACGACTTGGTATCCGATCGATACCCCAATTTATAGATTAGATTTATAGATTAATAATTAATTTTCTACCACTTGTCCTTAATCATTTTGACAAAATAATAGAATGATAAATGACAATATGTTACTGCTTATGTCAGTAGACTGAATTAGGAGCCTTTGTTTGCTTACTTACTACTAAAAGACGAGTTGTCTTGTATGTTCATTATTTTATTTAAGGACAAACTTGTAATAAAGTTAAATTAACAATGATTGTCACACACACACTCGGTGTGGCGAAATTATTCTCTGCATTTGACCCATCAACCTTGATCACCCCCTGGGAGGGGAGGTGAGGGGAGCAGTGAGCAGCAGCGGTACAATATGTTTAATGATCCCTAAGATATTTTGTTAGAATAAAGCCAATAATGCAATTTTTTGTGGTACCCTTTATTTCGAAACGTGTCAACATTTTTGGTACCGGTGCTAAAATATTGTTATCGGGACAACACTAGTTCCTATATATGTATAGTTCATATTTATAATATTTTCTTAAATTCCACTAAACAGTCAGGACCTCTGTTTCAGTGCGCTCCATATACCGGTTCTATATTTATAATCATACAGTTTTTTTTGCCATCACTGGTGCCAAAGAAAATAAAAAAAATATGTAATGATGTTAATTGCTGAAATAAACCTTGATCCTGAGTTCAACTTCATATTGTGATCAAAACAAACAAAAAAAAAAAAAAACATTTTTCACTGAGTGGCCGACAATTCATGCAATTACATCTTCTCATGCAATTATAACATTTACTGTGATGAATGTACACGTATTTGATTGTCTTATGTTTTAATATTATTTAAATGTGATATGATATGTATTATGACGTAATAGATATATGTTATATAAGAACACTGTACTCATGCACGCCACTCAGCGTGTTGGCAGTGCCGTTTAAGTGCATCAGAAGAGCAAGTTTGTTGATGGAATCGCGTGCGGTGACGCCATATTGAGACTCGATGCTGTGTGCCAACAGGATGTCTTACTCATATGCTCATCAGCATGTTGCAGAGTGGTGAGGGTCTTTTGCTCAGACACACACAGCGTTAGTTAAGTGATGAAAGTATGTCAAATATAATCACCATATATTGTGAAAATATTAAGATAATAATTTTCTTGCTTACACGGACGCAATTTTCGACAAGCTTGGGTCCATATTTAGAGCACAAGACCCTAACCCAGGGGTCGGCAACCCAAAATGTTAAAAGAGCCACATCGGACCAAAAATACAACAAAAAAAAAATCTGTCTGGAGTCGCAAAAAATGTAAATCCGTATATTAGGGGTGTGACGGTACACAAAAATTTCAGTTCGGTACGTCCCTGGGTTCAGAGGTCATGGTTCGGTTCATTTTCGGTACAGTAAGAAAACAACAAAATATACATTTTTTGGTTATTTATTTACCATATTTGTAAACAATGGCTTGATCCCTTTAACATTGGGAACACCCTAATATTCTGCCCACGTTAATCCACATTAAACCGCTTCAAGTTGTTGCTTTGATTAAATAAAATGACACAACTTTTCTTCTACATATAAAAAGTGCAACTTTAAACAGTTTCAAGTCAACTCATCATCCTTAATTTATTACAGCATTTGGGAAGCCTGTAGTTGATTTTTATTATGTAAATGTTATATTTTTATCAACATGTGATAGCATGGACCCTGCCATTCAAAACTAGGCTGTTACAGTGCTACATTACTAATGATTCATGTAACTATAGCTTAAAATTCATCCTTGATCACCATGGAGTTCATGTAGGCTTTATGATGCACTTACATTACTATACACACTATCAGACAGAAACTCTTCATTTAATGTCCTTTTTTGCTGCTTCAACACCTCAATCAACACTGTCCGTAACACACATGCACACACACGCGTGCGCACACACACACGCACACACACAAATAGACACACACACACACACACACAAGCGCGCGCGCACAACGCAAAATGAGTTAACGTTACGCTAAAAGCTAACTAGCCTTATCCTAAAGCTAGGACTGTAAATGAGCAGGGGTGCGGTTGGTTTCTAGAAGGTCAACGGGCTCATAGTAATGCTTAGAAAGTAGTTGACTTGGAATATAATTTGGGGAGAGTGCGCTGCTCCCCTGCTAAAGACCTATCTGCTCGACATCGACACTAAAGCGCCGACAACATGCGCTCTGAATACGCATTGCTGATTGGCTTTGTATGTAACCAATCAGATGGTTGTGTAGGAGGGACAATGCTGGGTGCTGTGTACAGACACAGAGGCAGAACGGAGCGGAGCAGCTTGTTAAGACTTTAGCATAGTCAGCTACTTCATATGTTTGTGTGGAACTCGTTCTGTACTGCTCCGCACCGAACCGGAACCCCCGTACCGAAATGGTTCAATACAAATACACGTACCGTTACACCCCTACCGTATATAAATGTCATAATGAATGCAACACATGATGTAAGTGTCTATATTAGCTATGATAGCCTACTATCAAAATGACTATATGTCACAGGCTGAAGCAAAACGTAATTGACAGAAATGTTGAAATGTAATATTTATTCTACACATTTTTACAACATAATAAAAAGAATCAGTAACATTTCTCAGAGATTGAAATAACTCCTGGAAATGACTGGCTTTTAATGGCCAAAGGTATAGATGTGTATGTCCAAGTTAAAGGAAACGGCAGGCTGTCTTCTTCTAATGGATTTATTTCAATCATTGCAAGCTGGGTAATGTTTGCTGTGGTCTGGAACAACATGGCACACAATCAGAAATGCAGCCAATATTACATATATATAACGTGTCATGAAACATGCTAATATAAATTATATACAAAGAGGATAAAAGTAAAGGATATTAAATGAGCTCATTTAGACCTATAAATGAGGCATAATGATGCAATATGTACATACAGCTAGCCTAAATAGATTGTTAGCATGTATTATCTTGCAGTCATTAACTGACCAAATATGCCTGATTAGCATTCCAACAAGTCAATAACATCAACAAAGCGCACCTTTGTGCATGCACGCACAGCATAAAATGTTTGGTGGACAAAATGAGAAAAAGGAGTGGAAGATTTTTACATGTAAACAAACTGTTGCGTCACAGTCCACACTATAATGAGTTCAAGAACCGCCAAAATTAGTAGGTGAAAACGATGTTCAGCAAATACGCTCATCAGTGAAGCATACACACAAAAATATTAAACAGCGGGCTTCCTAACAATTGGAAAGATTTGTGTCATGTTTTTCTTCAAACCAAAAACATACTAAAGCAAAAAAACAAACGTTCTCCCATCTTTTTTCCTTTTTCAATCCTTCTTAAAAAATGCTCCAGGGAGCCACTAGGGCGGCACTAAAGAGGTTGCTGACCCCGGCCCTAACCACATGACCATAACAACATGCTAATGAGCATACTTGTAGGGAGGCATCATGCATGCACATGGGATACTACTGTATATCAAAGCCGTCCATATTCAAATCATCCATCCATTTTCTACCGCTTACTCCCTTTCGGGGTCACGGGGGGCGCTGGCGCCTATCTCAGCTACAATCGGGCGGAAGGCAGTGTACACCCTGGACAAGTCGCCCCCTCATCGCAGGGCCAACACAGATAGACAGACAACATTCACACTCACATTCACACACTAGGGCCAATTTAGTGTTGCCAATCAACCTATCCCCAGGTGCATATCTTTCAAATCATATCAAATCAAATCAAACTTCATTTATACAGCAATTTTCATATACAGGCAAGAGGCCAACACAAAGTGCTATACAAAAAAAAAATAGAAGAAGAGAAGAAAATACACACACACAGCACTATTGACACTTAAGGCATCCACACTTGACAATAACTATAATTAATGCTATCCAAAAATATATTATAAAACATATGATAGCATATATGTAAAAAAAAAAGAAATAAAACAAATACTACATTAATAAGTTAATAAACAGATACAATTGAGAGACAATAGTAGTATTATTAATGATTAAGATACAAAACAACACAATAAATATGAAAAAACTACAGATATCCGATAATATCCATCCATCCATTTACTACCGCTTATTCCCTTTTGGGGTCGCGGGGGGCGCTGGCGCCTATCTCAGCTACAATCGGGCGGAAGGCGGGGTCGACTGCCAATATTATCGGGCGATAAATGCTTTAACATGTATTATCGGAAGTTGTCGGTATAAGTTTCAAAAAGTAAAATTTATGACTTTTTGAAACACCGCTGTATGGAGTGGTACGCGGACGTAGGGAGAATTACAGAGCGCCATAAACCTTAGAGGCACTGCATTTGAGCGCCGGCCCAGGCATAGCACACACATACAAGTGAATGCCAGACATATTTGGTCAACAGCTATACAGGTCACACTGAGGGTGGCCGTATAGGCAACTTTAACACTGTTACAAATAGATAGATAGATAGATAGATAGATAGATAGATAGATAGATAGATAGTACTTTATTGATTCCTTCAGGAAAATTAAAATTCCAGCAGCAGTGTACAGAGTTGAGATCAATTTAAAAAAAATAAAAAGTAAATAATGAGCGTTTAAATGCAAACAAAATAGAGAAATATTACAATAAGAATAAAAAAATAAAAAAACAACAATGGGAATAAAAATATAACAGTAAAATAAGAATATAACAAGACAAAGTAGGCAGTAGTGACCATGTTATGAAAACGTATTGCACTGTTATTGTTTTGCATCCCCTGTCATCCTTGTACCCCCCGCCCCCCGCCCCAGAAAGGAGTTGTACAGTCTAATGGCGTGTGGGACAAATGAGTTTTGGAGTCTACTAGTCCTGCACTTGGGATGAAGCAGTTTAACACTGAACAGGCTCCTCTGGCTACTGATAACGCTATGCAGAGGGTGACTGGCATCATCCAGGATGCTCACTGTCCACAGTCCTCTTCTCTGCCACCGTCACCAGTGAGTCCAGTTTCATTCCGATTGTAGAACCGGCCCGCCTGATCAGTTTCTCAAGTCTGGAGCTGTCCTTAGATGTACTGCCCCCCCAGCACACTACCATGTAGAACAGAACACTGGCAACCACAGACTGGTAGTACATCCACAGGAGTTTTCTACAAATGTTGAAGGAGTGCAGTCTCCTGAGGAAGTACAGCCTGCTCTGTCCTTTCTTGTACTGGTGGTCCGTGTTAACAGTCCAGTCCAGCTTATTGCCCACCCAAACCCCGAGGTATTTGAATGAGTCCACGGTCTGTACCTCAACTCCCTCGATCACAATAGATTGTGACCGTGGACTCGACCTCCCAAAGTCAATGAACAGCTCCTTGGTCTTTGACGGATTGAGCTGCAAGAGGTTCGTGTGGCACCAGACAACAAAATCCCTCACCAGGTTCCGAAACTCCTCCTCTCTGCCGTCCCTGATGCACCCGACGATGGCTGTGTCATCCGCGTGCTTTTGGATGTGACACAGCTCTGAAGTATGTGCCACACTGTGAACCCACACCAAACAAGAATGACAAACACATTTCGAGAGAACATCCACACCGTAACACAACATAAACGCAACACAACAAATACCCAGAACCCCCCCCACCCCACACACACCTCCACCTCAACCTATTCATGCTCCCTCAGAGAGAGCAGGTACCAAATTCCAAGCTGCTGTTCTGAGGCATGTTAAAATTCAGTAATGTTAGACTTCAATAATAAATATGGCAGTGCAATGTTGGCATTTTTTTCCCATTGTTGACTTATTTTGGAAAACCGTGTTCCACTGGTTTAATGGATACAGCGGGGCATCACAACAAAATTAGGCATAATGTGTTAATTCCACGACTGTATATTTCGGTATCGGTAATTAAGAGTCGGACAATATCGGATATCGGCAAAAAAGCCTTTATCGGACATCTCTAAAAAAACACAAGAGTTTAAATTAAAACATACTGTGAGGCTTAATCACAAAACATTATTGCATTAATAACGCAGATTAATCACACATTTTATATTGCAAACATGCTCTTTTACCTTAACCTAATACGGTTGAGTCAGGTGGCTATCAGGTGATCAGGTCAATGAACACACAAGAGTAAAGATGAGTTAGGAGACTCAGACTGGTGCTGTCCGTGTCCAATTTCACATCAAAATACAATCAAAAAATGGAATAGAATAGAATTTAATTTTGCTAATTTATGTTCCGATCTTTGTTGGCATTTTTTGTCCGGACCCCAGCATGTAGAGACAGCAGGCGAAAAAAACAACCAGACACTGGAAGCATATAGAAAAGTTTTGCAGCATGTTGAGGTACATAATAACATGATAAAAATAAACCATCCTGTTTGCCAATCAGGGAAGAGTGGGGGAGCCGCTGATCAGACTAGAGAAGTGTTGACGGCAAAGAGGAAGTATGAATAAAAATAAGAGCGCTAGATGGGAAATACAATCATACAGAAAGTAGGGAAACTAATAATAAAGTCCAGTTTGTTATGTGGTGTAATGGAAGTTTGATTCAAGCATTGACATAAATATGCTGTTACAGAAAACAAAAGTCCAAACTAATCATCATATCCATATCCCTTCCCTGCATTTAAATACACCATATTGCCGAAAGTATATGGTCACCTATCCAAATGATCAGAATCAGGTGTCCTAATCACTTGGCCAGGCCACTGGTGTATAAAATCAAGCACTTAGGCATGGAGACAAACATTTGTGAAAGAATGGGCCACTCTCAGGAGCTCAGTGATCTCAGGAGATCCTATATACTCCAAAGTCAACTGTCGGCATTATTATAGAAAATGGAAGAGTTTGGGAACAACAGCAACTCAGCCACATTGTGCCGAGTGTGAAATTTGGTGAAGGAGGAATTATGGCATGGGGGGTGTTTTTCAGGATTTGGGCCTGGCCCTTTAGTTCCAGTGAAAGAAACTTTGAATGCTCCCGGATACCAAAACATTTTGGAAAATCCCATGCCCCCAATGTTGTGGGAACAGTTTGGAGAGGGCCCCTTCGTCTTCCAATCCAATCCAATCCAATCCACTTTATTTATATAGCACATTTAAACAACAATAACGTTTCCAAAGTGCTGCACAGCCATGTTAAAAACAATATAAAAAAACAATATGACTGAATAAAAACAAAAAAATAAACATAAAACCAATATAAAAAAACAATACAAAAACAAATATGATTGAAAACAGTTTTAAAGGGTAAAATCAATTAAAACAGTAAAATAGAAATCAGAGTGTATAAAAAACACAGAGGACAACAGAGGACAGAGGACCACACAACTCACGTAATGTTAAAAGCCAAAGAATAAAAGTGGCTCTTGAGACTTAAAACACTCCACTGTGGAAGCAGTTTGAACATGGAGGGGCAGAGTGTTCCAGAGCTTAGGGCCGACCACGGAAAAACCCTGTCTCCCCCAACATGACTGTGCACCAGTGCACAAAGCAAGGTTCATAAATACATGGATGACAGAGTCTGGTGTGGATGAACTTGACTGGCCTGCACAGAGTCCTGACGTGAACCCGATAGAACACCTTTGGGATGAAATCAAACAGAGACCTTCTCGACCAACATCAGTGTGTGACCTCACCAATGCGCTTTTGGAAGAATGGCGGAAAAATTCTTATAAACACACTCCGCAACCTTGTGGACAGCCTTCCCAGAGGAGTTGAAGCTGTAATAGCTGCAAAATCATATTGAACCCTATGAATTAGGAATGGGAAGGCACCTCTAGTTCATCCATCCATCCATCCATTTTCTGCCGCTTATTTCCGTTCGGGGTCGCGGGGGGCGCTGGCGCCTATCTCAGCTACAATCGGGCGGAAGGCACGGTACACCCTGGACAAGTCGCCACCTCATCGCAGGGCCAACACAGATAGACAGACAACATTCACACTCACATTCACACACCAGGGCCAATTTAGTGTTGCCAATCAACCTATCCCCAGGTGCATGTCCTCTAGTTCAGTGGTTCTCAAATGGGGGTACGCGTACCCCTGGGGGGTTCTTGAAGGTATGCCAAGGGGTACGTGAGATTTTTTTTTAAATATTCTAAAAATAGCAACAATTCAGCTTTATACATATCTTTATTGAATAATACTCCAACAAAATATGAATAGAAGTTCATAAACTGGGAAAATAAATGCAACAATGCAATATTCATTTTTGTGGACATGTTCCATAAATATTGATGTTAAAAAGTTATTTTTTTGTGGACAAATGTTTAGAATTAAGTTTATGAATCCAGATGGATCTGTATTATAATCCCCAAAGAGGGCACTTTAAGTTGATGATTACTTCTATGAGTAGAAATCTTTATTCAAAATTGAATCACTTGTTTATTTTTCAACAAGTTTTTACTTATTTTTACAAAAAAAATGTTCCCAATAGTTCAAGAAAGACCACTACAAATGACTAATATTTTGCACTGTTATACAATTTAATAAATCAGAAACTGATGACATAGTGCTGTATTTTACTTCTCTATCTCTTCTTCTCAACCAAAAATTATTTGCTCTGATTAGGGGGTACTTGGATTGAAAAAATGTTCACAGGGGGTACATCACTGAAAAAAGGTTGAGAACCACTGCTCTAGTTCATATGTGAGTCAAGGCAGGTAGCCAAAAACGTTTGGCAATATTGTGTAAATATTTTGCTACTATGGCAAAGGAAACAAATAAACCAAAATATTTATTTTGGCATATGAAAAAATAAGCCAACATATTGAATGTGCCAGGGTACAGTTGCCTTAAACAAACAAGACCAATACAACATGTTTGCCTCAGTCCGTATCACTGAGCTCATCCGACATAATATGGATTTAATGAATCATACGCCTCTTCCGCTTCATTTGCTTCATGCAATTTCTACAGCACCACTGTATTTTATTTGCATCACGATTGTTAAGATTGAATATGAATCCATTAAGTGATCGCCCACACGTTTCACACGGATGTCGGCACGCAAATACTTACTGAGGTATTGACGAGTACCTGCCTGGTATACAATTGGCTCGGCCCAAAATACATTGAAAAGCATATTCTCGTGCCTAATTATTCCATTAGCTGTGTGATTCTATTAACAAAGCTGAAAGGGGGGAAAGCAGAAGACTGTCGGAGGTAATTAAAAGATAAGGTGAACAGAACAGCCTGCATGTCCTTGCTACATGAAGACATTTAGCCTCTGTGGAGAGATCATAATATTCCCTCAAGTCAGCAGTCATGTGCACATACATCAGGTCCGAGCAAAGATGCACTTAAGGGATGGCAGTGGCGCTCCTCCACCTGCCGACGACCCTCAGAGGCACGTGCGTCGGAAGACGGTGTGTTGCAGTGTTGACAAGATATGAAGTATGGCTCCAGCGCGGTGGTAGTCATCGTAAACGACTCATAAATGAGCACTGAGGTATTCATAGAGTAGGGGCATTTCTGTCCTCTTTGCATGATGTTTGAAGTTGTATAACCTTGAATTAGGATTGTACGGTAAATCTGTACTAGTATAGTATACTAATGAATCATATTCGGTACTATACCGCCTCTGAAAAGGACCGGTCCGCCACTCCCTGCGACCCCGCCGTCGTCACGTCGTGTCATTGCTGGTTTACGATCAGACAAGCATGTTCGGCAGTGCACTGTCACGGAGTACTTACAAGCAGAGAGTGTGTAGACATAAAAAGGGAGAACGGACGTATTTTAGCTTGAAAACTAACATTAAAGGTGAAGTTATAACACGGAAACGTGCTTTAAGACATGGCTAGCTAGCTAGCAGCTAAAGTCCATCCGCAGTCCAGTGTTTTATCTACATCTATATCACTAATCTAGGTCTCAATTGCGACAAATAAAGTGAGTTTCTTACAAGTATCATCCCTGAAGGACGAGGAATAGCTAAACATGGTTCACTACACACCATAGCTCACCGGAGTCAAAATGTAAACAAACGCCATCGGTGGATCTACACCTAATATCAACTGTAATGATATCAAGTACAGGAGCATTTCTAGTCGATACTAATATGATTGCGTCTATTTTTTGACATCACAACATTTTCTTTCGATTTTTTTTTAATGTATATTATGTTTATAAACTCAGGAAGTATGTCCCTGGTGTCATGATCCGCTCCTCGGATCATGGCATATTCTGGTTTTGGTTCCGTTTCTTAGCCCGTCTTGTTGTTTGACTTCCTTAGATCCCGGTGGCACTTCCTGTTTTGTTTCGTTTCCATAGTTACCCATTTGTGTCACCTGCCTTGTTTTCCACATGCACCTGCTTTTTGATTATCCCTTCTATTTAAGCCTGCCCTTGTTTTTCATTCGTTCTAGGATTCTCGTTTGCTATCCCATGCAACAGGTGACGTCGCTCTTCCCGCATTGTGGTAAAGACTTTTCGTGTTCATTAGCTTCCACGCTATTCTTTTGTTTGCTTGTCCCTAGTTTACATGCTAGCGCTTTTTGCTCCTTCTAGCTCCCATGCTAGTTCGGTTGGTTTGTCTATCGTGCCTTTGTGCTAGTATTTCTGTTTTTAGTTTGTTTTTGTAGTTATAAATAAATCATCATTCCTACCTTCACGCTGTGTTCCATTCCACTGCATCCACGAGAGATCAAAACCTCACCACGATGCCATTTAAGCGTCACACCTGGACACACGAGGAGTTTGAATACGACCAATGTATGATCCTGTAACCACTTGATATTGGATTGATACCCAAATTTGTGGTATCATCCAAAACGAATAAAGTATCAAACAGCAGAATATCATGTATTATTACATTACAGCAGATAGTAACAGTAAAAGAAAAAGTAGATTAATAATTAACTTTCTATCACTTGTCTTTAATAATTTTTGTCATGATGGGGGGGTGGGGGGGGGGGGTCGCAGCTTACTGCGAGGTTTGTTTCCCTGGCACGCAAACAGACTACTCTGGACAAGGTGTGCAGGTAAAAACATGATTTAATTCCAACTAACACTCACCAAGGTAAAAAACGGAAAACACGGACGCGGAAGCTAAGGCAAAAAAACTTGAAACTACATGAAACTATAGACACGAACCTCGTGAAACTCATGAAAAAGGGACGGTCTGGCGCAGTGGAAGAGTGGCCGTGCGCAACCCGAGGGTCCCTGGTTCAATCCCCACCTAGTACCAACCTCGCCACGTCCGTTGTGTCCTGAGCAAGACACTTCACCCTTGCTCCTGATGTGTGATGGTTAGCGCCTTGCATGGCAGCTCCCTCCATCAGTGTTTGAATGGGTAAATGGGGAAGTAGTGTCAAAGCGCTTTGAGTACCTTGAAGGTAGAAAAGCGCTATACAAGTACAAACCATTTATTATTTATCATTTAAGTAGATTAATAATGAATTTTCTATCACTTGTCTTTAATATAATATACTCTAGCCTTTAAATAGACTCCCTTTTTAGACCAGTTGATCTGCCGTTTTTTTTCTTTTTCTCCTATGTCCCACTCTCCCTTGTGGAGGGAGTCCGGGCTGATCCGGTGGCCACGTACTGCTCGCCTGTGTATCGGCTGGGGACATCTCTGCGCTGCTGATCCGCCTCCGCTTGGGAAGTTTTCCTGCTGGCTCCGCTGTGAACGGGACTCTCGCTGCTGTGTTGGATCCGCTTTGGACTGGACTCTTGCGACTGTGTTGGATCCATTATGGATTGAACTTTCACAGTATCATGTTAGACCCGCTCGACATCCATTGCTTTCCTCCTCTCCAAGGTTCTCATAGTCATCATTGTCACCGACGTCCCACTGGGTGTGAGTTTTCCTTGCCCTTATGTGGGCCTACCGAGGATGTCGTAGTGGTTTGTGCAGCCCTTTGAGACACTAGTGATTTAGGGCTATATAAGTAAACATTAATTGATTGATGATTGAATAATTTTTGTCATGACGGGAGGAGGGGTGGACGGGGTCGCAGCTTACTGCGAGGTTTGTTTCCCCGGAATGCAAACAGACTACTCTGAACAAGGCGTGCAGGTAAAAACATGATTTAATTCCAATTAACACTCAACGAGTTAAAAAACAGAAAACACGGAAGCGGAAGCTAAGGCAAAAAACTTAGTACATGAAACTATGGACACGGACTTCATGAAACTGGCATGAAATAACTAAGACTTATTTGGCAAGGCATGAAGTAAACAAACAGCATGAACTATAGTATTGCATGAAACTGTGACATGAAACAACTAACAAACAAAACTATGGCATGGAGAAATGAATGACGTCAGACTGAGCGTGGGGATCAAAGTGACTAAATAGCTCTCTGATTAGTGGTTGACCGCAGCTGAGCGTGGGCCCACTAACCAGAGGCAGGTGAAAATAATAAGTACCTATGGCAACCAAACCAAACTCTGGTGTCAAACAGGAACTAAAAGTGTCAAAAACTAACAGAACATAACAAAAACATGAACCGGACCCCAGATCACGACAATTTTGACAAAATAATAGAAGGGAAAATGACACAATATGTTACTGCATATGTCAGCAGACTATCAATCAATCAATCAATCAATGTTTATTCATACAGCCCTAAATCACAAATGTCCCCAAGGACTGTACAAACCATTATGACTACGACATCCTCGGAAGAACCCACATAAGGGCAAGGAAAACTCACACCCAGTGGGACGCCAGTGACAATGATGACTATGAGAACCTTGGAGAGGACATCAAATGTGGGCAACCCCCCCTCCCCCCACTAGGGGACCGAAAGCAATGGATGTCGAGCGGGTCTCACATGGTACCGTGAAAGTTCAATCCATAGTGGCTCCAAACACAGCCGCAAGAGTTCAGTTCAAAGCGGATCCAAGACAGCAGCGAGAGTCCCGTCCACAGGAAACCATCCCAAGCGGAGTCGGATCAGCAGCGTAGAGATGTCCCCAACCGATACACAGGCGAGCGGTCCATCCTGGGTCCCGACGAATGGTCCATCCTGGGTCCCGACTCTGGACAGCCAGTACTTCATCCATGGTCATAGGACCGGACCCCCAGTACATAGGAGAAAAAGAAAAGAAGCGGCAGATCAACTGGTCTAAAAAGGAGGTCTATTTAAAGGCTAGAGTATACAGATGAGTTTTAAGGTGAGACTTAAATGCTTCTACTGAGGTAGCATCTCGAACTGTTACCGGGAGGGCATTCCAGAGTACTGGAGCCTGAACGGAAAACGCTTTATAGCCCGCAGACTTTTTTTGGGCTTTAGGACTCACTAATAAGCCGGAGTCCTTTGAATGCAGATTTCTTGCCGGGACGTATGATACAATACAATCGGCAAGATAGGGTGGAGCTAGACCGTGTAGTATTTTATACGTAAGTAGTAAAACCTTAAAGTCACATCTTAAGTGCACAGGAAGCCAGTGCAGGTGAGCCAGTATAGGCGTAATGTAATCAAATTTTATTGTTCTTGTCAAAAGTCTAGCAGCCGCGTTTTGTACCAACTGTAATCATTTAATGCTAGACATGGGGAGACCCGAAAATAATACGACTAAATTAGGAGTCTTTATTTGCTTACTTACTACTAAAAGACAAGTTTTCTTGTATGTTCACTATTTTATTTAAGGACAAACTTGCAATAAGAAACATATGTTTAATGTACCATAAGATTTTTTTTCTTTAAATAAAGCCAACAATGCAATTTTGTGTGGTCCCCTTTATTCAGAAAAATATCAACGTACCGAAAAGTGTCAAAATATTTTTTTTTGGTACCAGTACCAAAATATTTGTAGCGAGAAAACACTACTTTGAATACTTGATAAAGAAATACTGCTACTCAGGCATTTTGTCCGCTTTACTACCGCGTGTCTTTGCATAATGACTGCAGATGGAGACTTTTAACGAGCGACTGACACCCCAAATATTACCGCAGCTACTCCGCCCTCCAGCTGCTCGGATGAGAAGCATTAAGAAAAAAAAAAAAGAGGACAAGATTAGAGGAGAATGGTGGATCAACTTCATCAGTTAATTAAACTCCATTGCAGCTTGATGAGCAATTAATCAAGGGCGGCTCGCGGTGCGTCGGGCAAGGCTGACTTTGTCGTGGTACGCCACGTGTGCGGCATGCAGCGTGCTCCCGTGAGGCAGCGCACTAGAGCAACCCTGGGATTGCAGTAATGGCCACGGTTTATATAAGTAGCCATCAATCACTCGTCTGACATTAGCCAGCGATTTATTAAAGCTCCGGGATTAGGATCCTCTTGGAACGTGGAGGAGCTGCATGTTTAAGTTCAACCAATTTCTGGGAAACATGGTCATGTTTTGGATTATTGGATAGATGGGGAATATTAATAACATATGAACCTTCTCTCTTGAAGTTGCAGTTATAGCAGATTTAAAGGCCTACTGAAACCCACTACTACCGACCACGCAGTCTGATAGTTTATACATCAATGATGAAATCTTAACATTGCAACACATGTCAATACGGCCGGTTTAGTTTACTAAATTGTAATTTTAAATTTCCCGCGGAGTTTCTTGTTGATGTCCCGGGTTGCAGGGGACATATTAACGCAGCACCATTTGCGGCTAAAAGTCGTCTCTTTTCATCGCGCAATTAAACAGTATTCTGGACATCTGTGTTGCTGAATCTTTTGCAATTTGTTCAATTAATAATGGAGAACTCAAATTAGAAAGATGGAGTTGGGAAGCTTTAGCCTTTAGCCACACAAACACACGGTGATTCCTTGTTTAAAATTCCCGGAGTTGAAGCTTTACTATGGATCAGAGCGGTCAAGCGAACATGGATCCCGACCACTTGTCAACCGGCAGGTTTCGGTGAGAAAATTGTGGTAAAAAGTCGCCTCTTACCGGACATCTGTGGAGTTTGTGCCGTCCTTGTATCTGCCGTGACTTCCCTCAGACACTAGCCTCAAGACACCCGTGGACACACCCTTCCGACTATCAGGTACTATTTAATCTCACTAAAACAGTAGCAACACAATAGAAAGATAAGGGATTTCCCAGAATTATCCTAGTAAATGTGTCTAAAAACATCTGAATCTGTCCCAATGCAATCGCCTTTTTTTTTTTAAACTTTATTTTTATTTTTTATTTTTTTTGTAGTCCTTTGCTATCAATATCATCACCCACAAATCTTTCATCCTCGCTCAAATTAATGGCGAAATTGTCGTTTTCTCGGTCCGAATAGCTCTTGCTGCTGGAGGCTCCCATTAAAAACAATGTGAGGACGTGAGGAGCCCTCACCCTTGTGACGTCATCGTCTGCGACTTCCGGTAAAGGCAAGGCTTTTTTTATCAGCACCAAAAGTTGCGAACTTTATCGTCGATGTTCTCTACTAAATCCTTTCAGCAAAAATATGGCAATATCGCGAAATGATCAAGTATGACACATAGAATGGACCTGCTATCCCCGTTTAAATAAGAAAATATCATTTCAGTAGGCCTTTAATAGACTCTAATGGCAATTTATGAACACAAGTGTTGGGACACAGGGTCATTATGCCTACAGTGAAAGTAGTAGGGGGGGGTACCTCTCAAATACCAATTTTTCATACTTTTGAGTGTGATCATGTAGGAATAAATATTGAATCGTGTAATAATAACAAATATATATAGCATTTAGCACTGAGCTGATAATTGAGATGAGTCATTTACAAAAATGCATTCATTTGAATTTGTCCTGCCGTAGTCAGGAAATAGTCTTTGCCATTAAATTGAAGGTACCAGTCTGGTAACGGCACAGTGGTAGAAGAAAAAGACACGGAGGCAGGGACATCTTTAGCTTGCAGCGTGTTTATTGAAATATATAAATATATATGAAGTGTGTGATTAACCCGAATGTATACGGTGTGACTATGTGTAGTCAGTATCTGGGGAGTGTTACCAGGTGGTGTTGAGATCGGTGCGAAAATCCAGAAAGGCCAAGGGGAGCTCGGAGATCCAGGGACAGGAGGTCAGGGTCTGGAGCGAGGCATCGTAGTCCAAAGGCAGGCATGAGGTCGAGATCCAGGTAGACAGCAGAGAGTCCAGAAGGGATCCAAAGAGACGAGACACACAACTTGAAACCAGGGAATGACAACAGGTTGCTGGATGACGACACAGGACAAAACACAGTGAGCAAGACGGAGGAGAAACACAAAAAGCAAGGAAGCACATGGGCAAAGAAGCGATAGACGTGAGAGGCTGACTGTAAAAGTACAAACGTACAAGTAACTATGTTCTGGCACTGGAAAGCAGGACACGCCGGCTTTTGAAGTTAATCAATCAATCAATCAATGTTTACTTATATAGCCCTAAATCACTAGTGTCTCAAAGGGCTGCACAAACCACTACGACATCCTCGGTAGGCCCACATAAGGGCAAGGAAAACTCACACCCAGTGGGACATCGGTGACAATAATGACCCAGTGGGACGTCGGTGACAATGATGACTATGAGAACCTTGGAGAGGAGGAAAGCAATGGATGTCGAGCGGGTCTAACATGATACTGTGAAAGTTCAATCCATAATGGATCCAACACAGTCGCGAGAGTCCAGTCCAAAGCGGATCCAACACAGCAGCGAGAGTCCCGTTCATAGCGGAGCCAGCAGGAAACGATCCCAAGCGGAGGCGGATCAGCAGCGCAGAGATGTCCTCAGCCGATACACAGGCAAGCAGTACATGGCCACCGGATCGGACCGGACCCCCTCCACAAGGGAGAGTGGGACATAGAAGAAAAAGAAAAGAAACGGCAGATCAACTGGTCTAAAAAGGGAGTCTATTTAAAGGCTAGAGTATACAAATGAGTTTTAAGGTGAGACTTAAATGCTTCTACTGAGGTGGCATCTCGAACTGTTACCGGGAGGGCATTCCAGAGTAATGGAGCCCGAACGGAAAACGCTCTATAGCCCGCAGACTTTTTTTGGGCTTTGGGAATCACTAATAAGCCGGAGTCCTTTGAACGCAGATTTCTTGCCGGGAGATAAGAGGCTCATCAGTTGATGAGTCAGTTTGACAGTTGTCAAAACATGTCTCCTGACCATACCTCTAAAACTTATCGTTTTTGTTGGGGAAGCAACATTTTTGCCATTCTTTTTCAGCTTTTCAATATGCGTACTTAGTGTTGTGTACTAGGAGAAGGGAAGGAGGCAACACCAAAGCAGAACTGCGATTTAGAAGGTTTATTCAAATCATTGATAAAAGTGTGGGGTGTGTATGCTACCACTAGTGAGTGAATGCGGACGATGTGTAGAATTAATAATGGGGGATTTACCAGAGGATGTTGTCGGTGCATGTTGAATGTAAGGGGGAAGGCGAAGAGATAGTCAGTAGGGAGGCAAGCAGTCGGGGTTTGAAGAGAGGCACGATATCCGGGTCCAAGCAGTGGTCGAGGATCGGGGAAGGCAAGCAAAGATCCGGGAGGAGGTCGTGAGGCAAGACACGATCACGAAAGACACTGTGTAAGACACAAAGGACATCTAGACAGGAATGAGGAAAAGCACATAGAAAGTTAAAGTATCAATGATTGTCACACACACACTAGGTGTGGCGAAATTATTCTCTACATTTGACCCATCACCCTTGATCACCCCTTTGGAGGTGAGGGGAGCAGTGGGAAGCAGCAGTGCCGCGCCCGGGAAGGCGAGCAAGGATCGAGGGAGAGGTGCCAGACGTGATGCTTACTCAGGGCAGATCTGCTATGTTCTGGTGAATGTCTCCTGGCTTTACTGGATTTTTATGCCGCTTCATCTCGATAGGACCAGGTGCGCTGATGCGTGATTGCCTGCAGCCTTGTCGCTGTGTGGGCGTGCTGCGCCCAGCATGAGAAGGGGCATATCTGGGCGAGCGGGCAGAGGAGGAAATGTGACACTCAGTTGCAGGAGAAACAAGGGTTCGAGTGTGCGCCGTGACACTTAGGAATATATATCGATCTAACCCGGCCTCACGTACAGCACAACAATTCACGTAAAATCCAACAGTCCCATGTTTTGGCACCTGGGTTGCATGCGACGTCACGGCCTGTTGGCAACTCAGTCAACTCTTTGCACTTGGGCACTTGGCAATCACACCAGCAGCACTGCGAGCAGAGTCAGGCAAACTTCCTGGTAATATTGCAATTTTCAATGCCCCCCAAAAAAATTATTAAAAGAACGCACATACGTGAGTGAGGCTCCACTTTTTCAAAAATTTCTTAATATGATGTTAATATATTTTGGCTTTCCTATTGAAATGCTACTTATTAGCAGTAGCAATTTTTCCTGGTGATTTCAACACTTCCAAATGTGTTAATGGAAACTGCAACTAAGATTTACATTGCAATCAAACAGCCAGGAGGTAATAAGTACAATACTTAAAGTATTGACACTTTTTAGAGCGCAACAAAAAATAACACCATACACTACTGCCATCTTACGTCTTGGAACTTAATGTCATATATTCAAATAAGACTCAAAAATGTGAAAACAAAACACGATATAACAATTGGAAAGCAGTTAACATAATCAGCTCATTTAAAAATGTTGCAATAAAAAAAAAAGATTTTATTAACAAAAACAATAATTTACAAACACATCCAAAAGTACCAAAAATTGGTACCATTAAGTATCAGTATTGATTCCCAGGTATCGGGAATTGGTACAGTATCGGTCCAAATGTGGACGGGACCCATCCCTATGCGTACTGCAGCTACCTCAGCAATCAAGTCTGCTCAACTCAAGCTTTATCCACTTAGAGGTATGTTTATAATAGGACCGTGGCAAGTTGCATGTAGCGTTTTGACCTAATGAAATCACAAAGCGAGAGAGATGGATAAACGAAAATATGTCAGCAAAGGCGCCTCTGCCAAAAGTGCAAACTTTGTGTAAATATTTAGACAAAACAGGAGACTTATCAATTTTACCTAACAAAGTGCAGACAGCTGGTCACCCTTCCTCATCCCTTCTTTAGCTTGAAAAATGTCTGAACTATAAACACCCAAAGGAACTCAGAGTGGTTGGTTTTTTTCATTTTGACTAAAGAACCTTATGTAAAATTCGCAAACTGTTGTGTGAGTATGTTGGAATAGATGGCGTAATCGTAACTGATGTGCTCTTCTAGGATAGGATAGGATAAATCTTTTTTGTTATTGCACAAGTACAACGAAATTTCATTTTCAGCACAGTCCCGCTAAGAGCAGACATACGTTACGGGGGGGGGGGGCAAGACGAGACCGCCAACGGATCAGCCACTCACTGCGCTCCTTAAAAAGGTGAGGGTCTAAGGCTAGACCCTCAGGAGGGGTCCAGACTGAGTCCAAGGAAAAAACCTCCATGGAAAAGCATATATACATATTACAACATACATCTCGAGATATCTAGCAACAGAGGGAAGGTAGTTCAAGGTCATGGTGGTAGGCCGCAGCTCTCAAGCGCTGACCATACATTCATCACCCCTATGGAATTTGCGTCGAGGGCGTTGGGTTGGGGTGTTGGGGTGTGTATGTGTGGCATATATTTTTGTGGATGTGTGTGTGTGTAAGCCCATAGTGTGTCTTTGTTCCGCAGCCTTGATGTATTGTAGTCGCTAGTCCAAAGTCAACAACAACAGGTGTGTGTCCATGAAAGACAAGAAGGGAGTTTGTTGTGTCTTCGCTGCGCTGTCCTTCTGGAGAGTCTCGAAGCCAGGGAAACAATCCAAGTTAGAATGTTATGTATGCGGGTGTAAATAAAATTTGCTTTTCACCCTAAATTGTCTATGACTGGTCCTCAAAACTCCGGGGTAGACAGTTCCATGTAATCCACAATTCTTCCTGCATCCTCCAATCATTTGTGGCAGCTTTGGGGTACTTTGAAGACTGCCAGGAACTTCCAATTTGTCGACAAACCAGAGCAACGCTTCCTCCAATCAGCAGATGTCCTGTTGTCATAATTACAAATAGGTGGATATCTTCACGTCCCCGACAGAAAAGGGTCGCCAGGTACGCGGCACTCCTTCTCCCAAGAGTCCGTCGTGTGTCCAGCAACAACCGCTTCGTCACGACAGCAGGTTCCCCCAAACCCAAGATCTTGTCAATTTTGTTGAGGCCAGTTAAATAGTTCCAATGTTTAGATTTGGAGAGCAGTGCAAAAAGAGGCAACAAGAAAGTTAAGACAAGACAAGACAAAGAAGCAAGCAGGAGAGGAAAGGGGAGCGTCCACCCTTGATGAGTGCCAGAGAGGGTGGAGGGTGAGTCTATGGACATGTGTTTGAGTAGAGTCTAGGCCATAAATTGTTTTTTTTATTATTATTTAACGCTGATTTTTGAAGAAAATTCCATATTTTTACAGAAATGTTTTATATAGTCAGAAATGCAAATGTTGACAAATACACTACACGGTGCCTCTGTTATTAAACGCCAAAGTTTGATCTAATTTGTCGGCTTTACTCAAATTTTTTCAAAGCACTGGCTGTAATTTAAGGGTCTGCCAAAACACCATTTGGTACACACCTTCACGGGACTGACTAGCACATGAAACATGGAAAAACATTAACCCCATCAACCCAGAACTTAGCCACTATCCATCCATCCATCTATTGTCTTGTACTTTGCATTGCTTGTTCGTCCACTGTTCATACAACTTTAAGTAAATCTGTGTTGCATGTATGCTACAATACTTATAAAGCATTTAGTGCAAAACTCACAAATGCCATTTACATCCATCCATCCATGCTGTACCACTTATCCAGTTCAGGGCCTATCCAAGGTGACTTTGAACAGGAGGTGGATAGAGCCTTGACTGGTCCCCCGTCAATCACAGGGTACCTTGAGCATGGCCGGCTCTACGCAGGGGCAAGAGGGGGCAGAGCCCCCTTAAATAAATGTATTGCCCCCTCAAATCAAAATTTGAGAAAGCAAATTTTAATAAACTCACAAAATTACTCCATTACAAGTTGAAAAAATGATCTGCACTAGCGGAAAAATCAGCCGAAAAGGGGACACACACGATATAGTAGTGTCGGCTTCCCTCTCATCCCTCCCTCCACTGTGCTTGTATTCACCATTTCACAGGCTGCGCAGCAGACACATACCCGCACACACCCCTCAGCCCTCAGTAAACATCCAATCACTGTTGCAGTATGAAAGTAAAAGAAAAGGAAAAGTTGTCTACATTTATCATATACTTGTTAGGATGGGTGTATTTGTGTAGTCTTATCTGTCATAAACACGTTTATCGTCGCGGACTTTCGGTGCTACGGAGTTCCTTTTTTTTTTTTTTTACAACTTGACGAGAGCAGTGACATCGGAGGCTCTGAGTAGCCGTGGTTTGGAAGGCAGAGAGCCTCCACTGTCCCCGTAACAAGCTACAAGTCATTTATGATGCTCTTAATGAGGGTAAAAATGAAACATAAGGTATATATCCTGCTTAGCAGTCCTCCTCTGCTGTCCTCTGTTCAGAGCGGAGTCCCTAGCAACGGCCCGTTTTACCTAGCAACGGTCTGGCAATCGACTGCTGGAATTCTTTTTCTGTTGCTTTTCTTGTAATTCTACATAGTCAACCTTTAATGTTTCAATCTGCATTTTGTAATAAACAAATTATAAGTTTCATCTGATATGACCAAGACACCTAAAAACAAAAACACAGCCGTTTTCATCAATTTACAAGCAAGTGGGCAACACACATACATTGGAGTGAATGAACTTTGTGCCCAGATGAGTGCCCACGTCCACTGCATGTGACAAACTGAAGACAAGTGACCTGTGTCTGACAGACCCCTAAGTAAAGCACCGCCCCAGGCTGTAGTCCTGTACTGTTGTTATTTTTCTTCATGTAATCACAGCAGGTTTTTTTCTGTTGTTGTTCACGCTTACTTATTTTCTGCTCCAGCTTCCAGCAGCTCACAAAGAGAAAGTTAATGCTCTGTAATGCATCCATTTTTCAGAGCATTTCAAAAGTCTAGTCCTGCTCCTGCATGTAGTAGTAGCAATGATAGTTTGAGATTCTTTTTTATCATTATTCATCAGACTACCTTTCAGTTTTGTAAATATTGACTGTAGTGTGTGAAGTCCTACTTTGGGTCAAACTTTATTTGAGAGTTAGGACATCCAGTTAGGATAAATGTTATGTTGTTGGTTGATAAAATCTGGATGAAGGATGTTTTATTTTATTTTATTCATTTATTTTTATAATTTTTTTCAGTTTCCCCCCCTGAGGGATTGCCACCTTATTTTGGTCAGGGGGTTTGCGGGCCTCAGTGACCGTAAGAGCTATAACAGCAGGAGCTTAGTCTTCAGGTGGCACACCCAAGTTGGACATGTCTGAAGGTAGAGGCCTGACAAAGTGCAATTCACTACTCCAGGTTGGGGTTGGTAGCTAAAGACCCATTTCAATGAAGAAAGCATCGTTACTATAAGCACAGAAAAAAAAGTGCTGGAGCATGATGTGTACACATGATGCCCCCTTCATATTTCTGACTGCCCCCTCATATAAGCATGCCTAGAACCGCCCCTGACCTTGAGACCAGTGGTGTCCAAACTTTTTCCACTGTGGACCGCACACCAATTTCAAAACCCATAAAAAATAAAAAATAAAAAATATATATATATATATATATATGTATATATTTATTTATTTATTTATTTTTTTTTTTTACCTTTAGTGCGCCCTTAAGTCTCTTCTTGGGGACCCTGAAGGGTCTCAGTCATAAACATAGTTAGAAAATATATTATAATCTTTTTTATTATTCATTGTTTAATCTCTAGATCAACTTCAGGTCAATCTGTTGGTATAAACGTTTTTTTTTTAAAAGTGTATGTTCTATGCACTTTTTGTCACCCCATTTTTTATGACAAAAACACAAAATATTAACAATTTTCCCACCCAAAAATTGAATGGGAATATTTGACATAATGTATGTATTGAATATTTCAAGTAGGTCACAACAACATGGATTTTATTTCTTTGTTATTGGTTTAGCACTTAAATTCTTGAGGGTCCAAGATTCATAAAAGACTCAAAGTGTTAAAAACCTTGTTTTACTTTTTAGCTCTTGAGACTTGAGGTAAACTTTCAATCTATCTGTATATTATGCATTTGTATTTATTAGTTGTATTCATTTTTTCAAATGTCTCTGTTTTATGCCATTTTTGTCAAAGAAGATGTTCTTTGACGCAAAAATATTGCAATATTTTCCTCAAAAATCATTTAAAGTGGAATAGTTGATGTAAAGTAATTGGAGCCTCGAATAGGTCGATGATTTATAACAACAAGAATTATGCATCATTATTATTTTTTGAGCAATGACAGCTTTCAGAAAGAAAAACATGCCTAATGTGTGTCATTAGACTCAACAATGCAACTTTTACTTGTCACGTTTCACCAGTTTGTTCTTTTATTCCACTTTATTATGTTCATGTATTTAAACAAAAGAAAAATATTTATATAATGTGCCGCAGGCCAATAAAAGATTGACTGCGGGTCGCAAATAGCCCCCGGGCTGTACTTTGCACACCCCACCTACTCTAGACCAGTGTTTTTCAACCACTGTGGCACACTGGTGTACCGTGAGATACAGTCGGGTGTGCCGTGGGAGATTATGTAATTTCACCGAATTGGGTTAAAAATATTTTTTTGCAAACCAGTAATTATAATCCGCAAATAATGTGCCGTTAATAAATATACATGATAAATGGGTTGTACTTGTGTAGCGCTTTTCTACCTTCAAGGTACCCAAAGCACTTGGACACTACTTCCACATTTACCCATTCACACACACAATCACACACTGATGGAGGGAGCTGCCATGCAAGACGCTAACCAGCACCCATCAGGAGCAAGGGTGATTTGTCTTGCTCAGGACACAACGGACGTGACGAGGTTGGTACTAGGTGGGGATTGAACCAGGGGCCCTCGGGTTGCGCACGGCCACTCTCCCACTGCGCCACGCCGTCCCTGTTGAGTGTCTGTGCTGTATAGAGCTCGGCAGAGTAACTGTGTAATACTCTTCCATATCAGTAGGTGGCAGCAGGTTGCCAATTGCTTTGTACATGTCGGTAACATGGTTTGTCGCGATCACAATATGCGGGAGGCAGTGTGTAGGTAAAAAGGTATCTAACACTTAAACCAAAAATAAACAAAAGGCGAGTGCCGACAGGTGCTGCCAAGAAAAGGCTATGCAAAACGAAAATAAAACTGAACTGGCTGCAAAGTAAACAAAAACAGAATGCTGGACGAGAGCAAAGACTTACAGCGTGTGGAGCAGACGGCGTCCACAAAGTACATCCGTACATGACATGACAATCAACAATGTCCCCACGAAGAAGGATAGCGTCCGCACAACTTAAATAGTCTTGATTGCGAAAATAAAGCACGGGCGGGGAATAGCGTTCAAGGAAGACATAAAACTGCTACAGGAAAATACCAAAATAGGAGCGCAACATAATAACTAAAACACTACACAAAGGAAAACACTAGAAAAAAATTTAAAATAGGTCACGGCGTGTGACAGGTCTTGACAGTACTTAGAGACAAGAGCTATTGTGATGCATGCTGGGTTATGGTTTGAATTCATAGCCAACGATTGTGAGAATGACTTTTTACTGCTGAGTTTCATTTTCTAACGTTTTCTGCTGGTGTTGTGCCTCAGAATTTGTTCAATGAAAAAATGCGCTTTGGCTTAGAAAAGGTTGCAAAGCACTGCTCTAGACAAACAACCATTGACACCAATGGATAACTTAGAGTTTCCAACAAATCAACAGTAACATGCATGTATTTGGAATGTGGCAAAAAACCCACACAAGCAAACATGCCAGCTGCACACAGAGAGGTCCAAGCCCGTTTCAAGGATGGAACAACCTGCCTTTGAGGCAGACGTGTGAGCCACACGGCCACCGCCTTGCCCTGAAGCTCTTATCATTGAACTAACTCTATATCAGATGGCTTCCTTTGTTTGTTGTCTATTACCACTTTTATAGTCCTATTTTTAAAGTCGTAAACTATATGCATTAACTAGACCGCGGGGAGGACTTGAGAGTAAATTGAAGGAGGCTATTTAAGCTTTTAATGTGTCCAGTATGTGAAGGTCTTTAGGATTATAACTTACAGATGGTCTTCTTAGACTAGATATCGCAGTATAATTCTGAATGTGCCAAGTGCACAGCGGCTTGGGGTGAAGTCTGATGTAGGCCGGTGCTCACCACCCGCCGGCTGTCTGCTGGATGAAGGGTTTTAAGGGGAGCAAATCACTCAACGTGACGCGTATTAACTCATAGGCAAGGTTTTACATCAATATCTGCCGATCATCTGCTCACAATTCAGGCAAGGATCAGGTGAATTTAGCAAAGGGCTTGAGAACATTTTTGCAGTTATTAAGGGTGTTAATTGCAATGTAACACTTTTTTTTTTCCTAAAAGAAGAAGCCCGGCTTTATCTGATTTTGAATACAACCCGAAGCAGAGCGTGATGGAAAGCAGTTGATGAGTTCATTTGGGAGAGTTATGGTGAAAGGTTGAGATGCAGAGCAGAGTTGTCAATGCTGACTGGATAATGGGATGCAGAGTTTCTGTAGCCGAGGTTGAGCCGGCGACCATATGCTCCTTTCACCGCCGCCCTTAAGAGCAGAGAGACATAGAGGCTATGAGCATGCACACTCATTGAAAATTGGTTAAACAGTATCTTACTTGGACCTTGTTTGAGTAAATTTTACCCCCCGACATTTCAAAATACACCCGAAAGGACTTTAGAAACAAGGGTGTCAAACTGGTTTTGGTTCAGGCATACTTGCCAACCTTCGATTTCGGGAGTTGGGGGGTGGAGGGTGTTTTTGGGGCATGGTTATTTACAGCTGTTGTGTGCGCTGTTGTGCACTGCACTTTCTAAAGTAGATGTTATTGTCACACATGCATGATTGATTGATTGATAGAAACTTTTATTAGTAGATTGCATAGTACAGTACATATTCCGTACAATTGACCACTAAATGGTAACACCGCAATAAGTTTTTCAACTTGTTTAAGTCGTGGAACAAATATATACTATCAGCATAATATAGTCATCACACAAGTTAATCATCATAGGATATACATTGAATTATTTACAATCGGGGGGGTGGGATGAGGAGCTTTGGTTGATATCAGTACTTCAGTCATTAACAATTGCATCAAAAGAGAAATGGACTTTGAAACGGTGTAGGTCTGACTTAGTAGGATATGTACAGCGAGCAGAGAACATAGTGAGTTCAGATAGCATAAGAACAAGTATATAAATTAAAAATACATTCGATTATTTACATTAGGTTATTTACAATCCGGGGAGATGGGATGTGAATGTAGGAGGATGAAGGGTTGAAGTTGCCTGGAGGTGTTGTGCTGGTGCATGTACAGTAGATGGCAGTACTGTCCTGTTTAAGAGTGTCACATGCTGTTTACGGCAGACGAACTGCCTTACGGTCGAGTGGTAGACGTAAATGTGACTGCTGTTGTTGTTGTGTGTTGTTACTGCGCTGAGAGGACGTTAATGAAACTGCCTAACAATAAACCCACATAAGAAACCAAGAACTTACCCTCAATCATTATACAGTTATAATGTCATTGGGCAGACACACTCTCAGACACGTCACTAAGGTCCTCATGGTGCTGGAGGGGGCGTGGCCTCCAGCTCCGCCTGAGATTTGGAGAAAATTTGTCCCAGGAGGTTTTCGGGAGAGGCGCTGAATTTCGGGAGTCTCCCAGAAAATCCGGGAGGGTTGGCAAGTATGGGTTCAGGAGCCACCTAAACACTGATTAAATATCCAATGGGCCGGCCCAGTACAATCATAACATAATTGTTGTACTTATAAACAGCGGCGTGAAAGTGGGGGTGTGGGCGTAAGTCCTGGGGCCCCAAGCACAGGCAAAGGGTATGGGCTTTTGTAAAGTTTGAAGATTTTTTTTGTATTGCATTTAACTCTTGTGTGGTGTTCATATTGTTGTTATTCAGCCAGTGTTTGTGGGTCTGATGGACCCGTTGCATTTTGTGGCTTTTAATGACTCACAATCAAACACTTTTATGTAAAAATACTGAACAGATGTTTACCTTATCCCAAAAAGCATCTACAATGAAGTGTTTCGAGAGGCTGGTAAAGGAATACATTGTCTCCAGACTTACCCCCCAACATTCGACCCATACCAATTTGCTTATCGCCCTAACCGCTCCATAGAGGACACCATCTCCTCTGCACTCCACCTGAGCTTAGAACATCTGGAAGGAAAGAACACACATGTGCGGATGTTGTTTCTGGACTTCAGCTCGGCATTCAATACCATCATCCCGCAGCACTTGCTGAGCAAACTGGGCCCCCTTAGATTCAGTACCCCCCTATGTTACCGGCTGCTTGACTTCCTCACAGACAGACCCCAGTCTGTGGGAGTGGGCGACAACACCTCAAATGCCATCTCCCTGAGCACCGGCTCCCCCCAGGGCTGCGTCCTGAGTCCGCTGCTATTCACACTGATGACCCATGACTGCTGCGCCAGGTCCACTACTAACCACATTGTGAAGTATGCGGACGACACAACAGTAGTGGGCCTCATCTGTGACAACAACGACATGGACTACAGGGAGGAGGTGACACATCTGGTTGACTGGTGCAAAACCGACAACCTGGTCCTGAACGTCGACAAGACCAAGGAGATGGTTGACTTCAGGAAGCACCAGTGCAGCCACGCTCCACTCTTCATCAACGGCATAGCAGTGGAGATTGTAAGCTGCACCAAGTTTGTGGGAGTGCAGATAACTGACAATATGACCTGGTCCCTACACACCAGAGCTCTTTCAAAAAGAGCTCAGCAGCGCATGCACTTTTTGCGTTTGATGAAAAAGCACAGCTCCCTCCCCCCATTCTCACCACATTCTTCAGAGGCACTAGAAGAGAGCCTACTGACCAACTGCATCTCTGTCTGGACTGGAGCCTGCAGTGCCTCAGACTGGAAGTCTCACCAGAGAGTGGTGAGGACGGCGGAAAAGATCCTCAGGACTCCTCTTCCTCATATCCAGGAGATCTCAAAAAGCCACTCCTGACCAGGGCTCAGAACATCTTCAGAGACTTCTCCCACCCCCACCAATGACTGTTTTCACTGCTGGACCCTAAAAAGAGGTTCCACAGCCTCTGTAGCCAAACCTTCAGGTTCTGTAACAGTTTCTTCTGTCAGGCCATCAGACTCTTTAACGCATCATAATAATCCCTTCATTTTCCCCCAAAAAATGGATTAACTTGCTGGAATAAATAAAGACAATATAACATACATCCATAAACCTGGATGCATATGCAAAAGTGCAATATATTTACCTGTATAGTAATCTATTTATTTATATCTGCACCTTATTGCTTGTTTTACCTGCACTAAAAGTAGCGAATGCAACCAAATATTGTTCTTATCTGTACTGTAAAGTTCAAATTTGAATAACAATAAAAAGTAAGTCTCAGTATAAGACCCACAAACACTGGCTGAGTAACAACATGAACGTTGCATGAAAATTTCTCTGCCAGTTTCTGCATCCCACTGGGATTCTTCTTTTGTGTTTCTGCACCTGCGGTTCCCACACAAGGTTGCATCATTGTTTGTCAACACTGTCTGCTCTCATTTTCTCGCACATTTGACCCATCGATGTTCTGTGTACCAACAGTGTGTCCTCTCCCTGTCTTGGCCTGGTGCGTGTGTGTGTGTGTGTGTGTGTGTGTGTGGTACACAGAACATCAATTTCCACACTTCTATTAGCCCCGGGTCCAGTGGACCTGGACATCTTATATGTAATAGAAATGTGTAGGAGGGGTGTATGGTGTGTGTTCATTAAATATGTATTCTGATATATGTTCTTCACAGAGAATGAGCCAAAGCCACTGAGTCTCAGTTTGAAAAATTAATTAATTGAATCTTATTTTCTTTTAATAAAAATCGAAAACGGGTCCCACAGACCCGAACACATTCAGGTTTTTTTTGTTTTTTTTTAAAGACAACCTCAATAGCCATGCACGTTTGGTGATACAGTTGCTTGAAACAAATTGAGTTAAAGTTAAAGTACCACTGATAGTCACACACACACTAGGTGTGCTGAAATTCATCCGTGCATTTGATCCATCCCCTTGTTCCACCCCCTGGGAGATGAGGAGAGCAGTGAGCAGCAGCTATGGCCGGGAATAATTGTGTTGATTTAACCCCCAATTACAACCCTTGATGCTGAGTGCCAAGCAGGGAGGTAATGGGTCCCATTTTTATAGTCTTTGGTATGACTCGGCCGGGGTTTCAACTCACTACCTACCGATCTCAGGGCGGACACTCTAACCACTAATTATGGTTCAGGAGCCACCTAAACACCAATTAAATGTCAAGCCAGTACAATCATAACACAAATGTTGTAGTTATAAACATGGGTGCCAAAGTGGGGGTGTGGGCGTAAGTCCTGGGGCCCCAAGCACTGGCAAAGGGCCTGGGCTTTTGTAAAGTTTGATTTATTTATTTTTTATTGCATGTAAATGTTTTTTATTTGTATTTTTTTTTAAAGACAAAATAAACGTAAAATGAATATAGCCGTGAGTGTTTAGTAATACAGTTGCTTGAATAAAATTAAGTTAAAGTTAATGTACCACTGATCACACACACACACACACACTTTGGTGAAATTACTCTCTGCATTTGACGCATCCCCTTGTTCCGAACCCTGGGAGGTGAGGGGAGCAGTGAGCAGCAGCGGTGGCCGCGCTCGGGGATCATGTTGGTGATTTAACCCCCAATTTCAACCCTTGATGCTGAGTCCCAAGCAGGGAGGTAATGGGTCCCATTTTTATAGTCTTTGGTATTACTCGGCCGGGGTTTGAACTCCCAACCTACCGATCTCAGGTCGGACACTCTAACCACAAAGCCACTGAGCAAGAATGTCAAAGACTGACAACACATTAGATCGTTCTACTTGAATAGCAGCAAGCCTGACTTGGAACACTTTACTCGACACAGATGTCATAAAGTCATCAAAGCTCAGTTTTAGGCACTCACACACAGCATCAGCATTTTGGAACAAGAAAAGGTGATAGACAGGTTAAACTAACTAGGACAAAGTTATGTACTATATACGTTTCACTTTTGCATCTTATCGCCCATAACTGTGGTGACTTCAAACACCCTCCATCAAACAAGGACGTTTATCGTTTTTAAAGACAGAGGGGAACATTTTTGCCGGATTCATAATCAGATTTACGAGAGTAATGGCATGGTCTAGGATTATATAAATAGATTTTCTGGCAGCTCTGTTTTGAATTTGTTGGCTTTTTTTGTAAAAAAAACAAATAACTTCTACTTTTTAAAAACAAAACCACATTATTTAGGGGGTTATCTATGTATTTTTAGATATGTTCATCTTTTAAAGTTAAAGTACCACGGATAGTCACACACACACAAGGTGTGGTGAATTCATCCTCTGCATTTGACCCATCCCCTTGTTCCACTTCCCACCCTCTGGGAGATGAGGAGAGCAATGAGCAGCAGCTCTGGGCACGCTCGGGAGTAATTTTTGGTGATTCAACCCCCAATTCCAACCATTGATGCTGAGTGCCAAGCAGGGCGGAAATGGGCCCCATTTTTATAGTCTTTGGTATGACTCGGCCGGGGTTTGAACTCACGATCTACCCATCTCAAGGGCCATTGAGCAGGTCTAAAAAAGTCAAAAATTGAATTAAGGATTTTACATTTGTTTTAAAAAACTGCTTTCAACCAAATCTATGCCTTAATTACTTTTTAGTGCATGTAAACATACCAAGTGTGTGCGAATGGAATCCTGACGTTAGGTTTGGGGTGGAATGGAGTGAGGTTCTGGGGTGGATAGTTACGCACTTTTGGAGTCTTGTGTATGGGAGCCCAGAATTTGGCTCTACGTCCTGCCTATAAATAACAATAACTCTATGTTACCTTTGTTTTCATGCAAAGAAATGCATTAGAAAATCTT